>NC_058064.1:8901000-9224000 GCF_020085105.1 Siniperca chuatsi
AGTAGCCAAAGTCTGATATGGCTTATTTCTCTGTGTCATAGTCAGAGTCATCCAAAAATCCACACATTTGAGTCCATCGCACATACAGCATTCTGGTGCCTTAAATACTGACTAGGGCACCAAGGGTATATTAATCCACATCTGAAAAAATGCACAATTGACTCTTTACTAAAAACTAGTGCCCAGCAGGAAATTATTGAGCCATTTTTAAAAGTAAAAATCGATCTATTTCTTAGCCTATTTTTTTATTTTCATTTTTAAAAAGAGTTACATCTTAATAAGAATGCAAGCCTTATTTTTAAAGGGTATTGAGAGGTAATCTGTTGTAACAAAAACTCAAATTGGTTTTACTTTAAATTCTCCCAATCATCAAAAGCATGTTTAGTATATTTCTATAAGCATGCAGGCTCAGGCAAGATTCCATTAATCAAACGAGTCAGCCAGAGTAAGCCAACAATGACACGTTGGTGATTTGCTTTTATTTTGAAAGTTACTATTCGCATTTACAAGTCATAGTGTAGTTTGGTTAAATAAACTGGTTTGGAGAGCACTTGATATTATTGTGTATCCATCAGGCATGGGAACACATGACACTGCTTTCTAATAAGGCACGCTTTATAAAGGATCAATGGCTTAATTAATGGTTAATAAATAATTTATAGATCATTTTAAAGCCATTAATAAGAACACATTTTAGGTTGGCAGGCTTTGGCTGACATTGATCCTTTTGTGTTATCTTTTCAGCTCTTTAGTTCATAGACCATTCCAATGGATCGTTTGACCTTTTGGTGAAGGGCGAGAGCTGGACCCACATCTGTTTATTAACATTTATAGTTAAATAATTAACAGATTGTTGTAAAACCTCTTTTATTATTATCTTATTAACATTTATTGTTACAGATGACTTACTAACATTTGCTGTTGGCTTATTAGCATGTGAGAAACCTGTGACCCCTATTATTAATTACCTATTTACATTTTTAGCCACACTCTTGATGGCTTATTAGAAAGTGAGACGCTTATTACCCTTTATTAATGACTTGACTTTTAATGACTCCCCAGCCAGCCAGATTTTCAAACAGGTCATCAAGCAGGATCTTTTTGACAACATCCTCTTTCTGTCTCTCCTCACTCGCCTCACTTTGGCTCAAATGAAAAAGCAGATGGGATTCTTTACATGGTGCGCCAAAGAGCACTTGGCACAAAGTAGTGATTGCGTCCTCAAAGGATTAGCCAGTTGCAAAATGCCTAATACAGTACCAGACAAACTGCACAAGCATAAAAAACATACAAAACAAGCAGAAAAGAGCATACTGAAGTGTCCTCAAGCAAGACACTGAAACTACATTGAACTCCAACCAGACCACTGACATGAAGAGGTCCTGGGTTTTGACAGTGCTTCATTCAACCTAACATGTTGAACTTTGTCGGGACAAAATTTGAATATTCTCCAGTCTGTGTCATAACTTGTAAGCTGTCACTTTCTGGGATTAATGTGCTAGAAAAAATTGACAAACCTGAGACTGAACTGCCCAAACTGGATTTAGTGATGCACTGCTATACCACATCATGAGACAGCATATTTTTTTTCTCACACAGGGTCAGCTGTTCTAATGAAAGTCACATCATGACAAAGATGAAAAATATCTATCAGGGACTGAGGGAATATTTGTCCTGCTGTTCAAACAATCCCCTCGAGAGAAAGAGGTATGGGGGGAAAACACAGTGCCAAGAGTCTATTCAGGGCTTATTCCAATGGCACATTTGAGACTGACCTCATGCAGCCCCCATAAAGAACTATAGTGCTTATATTATATAAGGATACTATTGGATAGAGCACACTACAGCATGCAACAATATAATATCCTATATCTTTATTATAGGGATATAACATTGATTATTGGAGTTTAAAAGTATAAAGGTACAATAAGGTCACTTAAAAGACTTTGAGCACTAGAGACACAGTATAAATCCCTATAGGGACATGAAGTGTGGGTTAGTGTGTGTGTTTAGGTGGGGCAGCTGGAAGTGATCTTATTTAGGTACCAGCGTACAGGACTTTTGTTGGGCCCTAACCCTTACTTGACAGGAAATCCACACTTCAGCCGTTAACGGGCGGCGGACTTAAAGCCCTCCAGAGAGAGCAGCGGGGGGAAGAAATGGTTTGAGGTAAATGCCAGACGCATGGCCTTCCCTCATTAAGACGCGTGCAGGTCATTTAATTTTTCTTTGGTCCCTTTTCCTCGCTTTGGTCTGTGTGTGCGCAGGAAAGTACCAGCAGGTGTAGAGGTGTGTGTGTGCTCAAGGGGCTGCAAACAGGACCTTGGCAGCAGGCTCGGAGGTGCACTGTGCACTGCACACACATCGCACCCAAAATGTCAATCAGTGTCAGTGCAAAGAAGAAATCCAGACGCTCAGAAAATCTGTCTTGGAGCAAATTTTTGCAGATTGGTACCTTTTGAACTACAGCTAGCCCTGTCCCATGTGCTTCACAAGCCTCAGGTAAATAAGTTAAGTTTGACAACTGATTATGCATCTAGGGAGAAGATGTTGGAAGTGGGAGTGCTCTTTCATAACAGACCAAAGCAATGGGAGTATTAACTTCCATGATTTATTTTTTCACTCAAAGCCCCGGGCCTATTGCTGCGGACTCCAAAATGTCAGTCATTCTGTGGCATTGTTAATTAGAGCATGGGAAGTTTGGTAGCACTATGATGTACAAGACTGATGCAACTTACTATAAATACTAGTTTAAGATGGTAATCAGTGTAACTGACATACATTTCACAACTGCCAGTAACAACAAGGTCAAGTCAGATAGAAAAACTGTTCCCAGATGCTTTGTGATCACACTTAACAAAGCCCAGCAGTCTTCTGTCATCACAGGGTTCCTGAGAGTTATCTTTCACAATCGTGTCCTTGCTTTGTTTCTGATGATTAATCCCATGGTTTCTGCATTTTCCCAGTGTATATTAGGGGAGGATTGGGCCTACACCAGAGAGTTGTAAAAATAGTAAAAGTTGTGTTGAAATGACAGAAAATAAACAAATTAAAATCACGATTGGACTGGGGTCATCTTTTTTGGCTTGTTTCCCCGTTTTTGGCATCATCTTCAGTTTTTTGGAGTTGCCGTACTTCCTTTACTGACAGAGAAATAGGTTGAAATTTAAAAAATACATATTTTGTTGGTGAGGGCTTGTGGAAAGTGTGCCTATTACAGACTCTCCAAACTGTAAGTCTGGGTATGGCTTATTTTTCTACAAAAACAAAAACTACAAAGCCATCAGAATAATGAATAAAATCACAAAAAATCCACACATAATGGCTTTAAAAGCTGTATTTTTGTGTTTATTATTCTGTCTCTTTGCATTCTTTGCTTTCTCCTCATGCCCACATAAACACACACCTATTTCATGGCCTGCTGAGCCACGTAAAGAGGTGTGGACAGGGGAAGTGAGGAGGCGGAGGAGGGTGACCCAGAGAGATGGGTAGTGTTCATCATCAGGGAGAGCTGCGAGGTTTTTGACATGGTCAGCTCCCAAGGCCAGAACCTGTCAGCACTCAAAATGCAGCCTCATTTGAATCTTTTTCTGAGTTGCTCCTTACAGCGCTATGCCAACATGTGTGATTCTAAAATAAACTCGTTTTTACGCACAGCTGATGTGCTTATCCAGCTGGCAGCTTCAAGTCACCGACATTAAGAGAAGTTGGCAGAATATTATTCAAAGGACCAAAACTACAATTTTCAAGCAACCAATGCATGTTCCTACAGTGTTAAAGTTCTTTGTGGGAATGAAAAAAAAGTCCAGTGCATTCATAATCATGTACATATTTAGGATAAACATTTTGAGTTGCATTCTTTTTTGGACAATTCTTATCTCCAATGCCTCAGTGCTTATTTCTCATTCTCTGATTCTCTCCAGATTTTCTGGATTTTATCAGGACTCACCTTATCAGGGTCCAGGTGTCCTTGCCTTGACCTGGGGCATTATCATGAACAGCACTGACCATCCTACATGCATAATTTTACTCCTTTCCCCCTAATTACTTTACACCCCAGCTGCCCAACAAACACCCACCCTGTCTCCGCTTCCCTCCATTCCTGCACATGAAGGAGGCTAATCACCGGTGTGATCTCCCCCTTTTCACCTCTGACCCCCCCGACACTAGAATAACAACCTCCCTACCAGCCCTCCAACGCTTGCCCCCCCCCCAATTAGGAGGGTGCTTTTCCCCTTGCAGATGACAGATGAGGGGTCAGAGGGTTGTCAGACCCCCTTGCTAGTTTCTTCCCGTGCCCACCGAGGGATGAAACAGGGGGACATACTTGCCTTGGGGAGTGACAAGGAAAAAAGTTTAGAGATGGAAGTTGTATTGACATAGATAAATGACTGTCGGAGAACTGTGCACAGCAGCACAAAAAGTGGGGAAGTTGGGGTGGGAGGCAGATGGGAAATTAAACCTGTTGGATGGAGTTAAAGAGGAAAAAGGAAAAGCTGAAGACTGAAAAGGGAAAAGAGAGACAAAAGAAAGAGTAAGAACAACCGCTGCAGCAAGACTGAAAAATAGAGAATCAAAGGTTGGAGAAAGAGACAGTGAGTGGATTAAAGGATTGAATGACAGAAGTAAAAACAAATGAAATAGAGAACACAAGAGGAAAAAGAGAGAGAGAGGGAGATAAGGCAGCGATCGCTGTGCTGAAATGCTGCAGCAAGCCTTTTTCCTCCGCTGCAATAAAAGGAGAGCTGCAGTCCAATGAATCAAGGCGTTGGGGGCTTTGCTCTCTCTGTTGTGTGTTATGTCCACTGCTAATGGCCAGCAGATGTGGAGGTATTTCACAAGTGTGGCTTTGGAAAACATTCCCGCACATAAATCCAATTAGGTTGGACCCTGCACACGAGCTATGTAGCGAGCGCGCTCACGACCGCCCAAACGCTCCACAGACACAGTTGACTTAAATAATCAGATTTCTCACAGCAGGTAGAGGACGATGTAGACTTAGTAATGGTTAAAGACTTTTTAAGCTTAAGTAAACCAATGTTCTAATTCAGGATTTTGGCTATTTGGGTTTGTCTGATTTTGATGTTGTGGTGGGTGATCAGCTTTGACAGCTCAGTGTTTTCTGCCAGGGTTTTCTTTATGCAGGTGGTGTAAAAAAAACACAGTTAAACTATACTAGAGAGAGAAGATCCATGAGACAATGTCACAATGTTGCATTTGAAAGCAGAATTGGACCCTTGGACTTAATATCAGGCCAAAGTTGTATCATCAATTGGAAATGCTCCTTCTCCCCAGATCACCTGCCATGGGAGCAAATAATGCAGATGAAATAACCATGCATGAACTCTGTGCCAAGCTAATATACCTCGAGGCAGCAAAACTTCAGCATAATCGTTTCCTCTGAGACTCGTTCTACAAAAAAATGTCAACCTCCCAAAGTCAGCTATTTGTTCCTGATAGTATAAAGCCTTGTTTGGATGAGAGACTGGTAGCCAGCTGACCTCTGTGATTCCAAAAAAGATTTAATTTTATGGGGTGAGATAAATGGCCTCTAAACCACCAGTATTCAACACATTAATGAAATCATGTAAGAGATATATGTAACATGTTTGTTATTAAGTCCTTAGATTGCAAAGCTGGCTCACAAATCTTGCTTCATTCATTGTGGTCTGGCAAGCATGAATTTTTTGCATGGGACAGGCTATCATTTCAGGTAGTCACTCAGCCATCACCATGAACCCTTCCTATTGCCTGATTGAACTGGCCGTTTGCTAAACTCTGACCCCCTTAGCTACTGGCTTCCCATTTATAGCCCACAGCCATGGAGTTTGTCGGCTGAAATGACAGTTGCTAGCAGATTTTATCAGGTGTATCTAGTTAGTATAAGCTAATGCTAATGTAAAAAAAATCTGAGTTGGCTGAAAACTCCGTCTCCATCGGATTTTTTAATGTTTCCAGCTGACCAGAACAATTCTAAAAAAAATGTATTTGTGTGTGTCCAAGGCAAAAGTATCCTCACCAGCTAGATAAAGCTAGTTAGCTCTAGTATTTAAGGACAATATTACAAATAATATGCCATTCCTTCAAGTGGGTAGTTTGGATGCTTATTACTATAAAAAGACCTTCTTGGACAAGCAACACAGTTATTAGATTTAAGACACTGTCCAACTTCTATAATGCTGAGTACTGCTTGTATTAGAGCCCCATGGACACTGCTTCAACATTTGGAAGAATCCAAAGCTTGACAGGCCTGCTGTGCCTAGTTATGGTTGCTAAAGTATGGTTGGGCAATTGCTGTTCGGGGGTGGTCAATTGGCTGGTATTGGTCTAAATTTTATGTTTTTAAAACAACAAAATCCATTGCTAAATAAAACCAAGGGGGAAATAGATTATGCAATTGCAAAATCATGTATTATTTTATGTCTGTAAACTTGAAAGTTTTGAGTGATGGCAGGTGAAGTAATCAACAACAGTAAATTGCATCTGGCCTCCAGCTGTCAGGCTCAGTAGTCTCTCATTGAATTATTAATTATTATTAATATAATTATTATCTAGAATAGAATCTGATATTAAAACTAGTTTTGTTGTCTGTCAAATAAATGTTTTATTTGTGAGCTTAAGACCTTTTCTTATCTTGTCTTTTAGACACACCTATCCATCAAAACTTTGATGAAGACAGCAGGGCAACTTTTGATGCATAGCCTACAAATAAAAATAATGACAAATGTTCTCTTTGGCATGGCGAGCTTGGCTAAGATTGCCAATAGGTCATACAGTCTACAGTCTCCTCAGGATGCTTTATGTGAATGCAGTTATTGTGCAAACACAGTGAAGGCCAGGTCATAAAAGAGAGTTGACATATTTTGTCCACATTTGGGCTTGACCACAGCCAATAACTGGTGTGTTTAAAAAAAGCGGGAAACTGACCATAGTTCACTAACATCATCTCAGCAATTACAACAGCACATATGATCTGACCTAGAGTCAGTGCTCAGCAGTGACTGCAGCCTACTGTGTCTGGATCGTGAGCTATTGTTTCTAGTGTGGCAGTTGCTGCATGCTTGTCTGGCACCTCATTCACTGCTAACTGGCTCCACGTGTGTAAAAGGACAGGTCCAGATACTTTACATGTACTTTACGCACACACACTCTGAGGTCCACATATATGGGCGTAAATGTACACCTCGCCACACGCCACAGACAGACACACGTGCACGCACACACACTCACTAATCCCCTGGCTTTATGGTGGCACAGCGGGAGTGTGGTGGTCTTGTGTGGCTTTATTAACTGGGGTGGGGCAGGGAGAGGTGAGATGGTAGAGCGAGGGATGGAAGGATGGAAGGAAGGGGAAAGAGAGGACAGAATAGAGGGATGGGGGAGTCCCACCAGGTGCTAATAGATTTCCTGCAGCTTTGAAACATTTGCTTGCCCTGGTCCCCTGGAATGGAGTCAGGTTTCATCTGTGGCAAATTACCCGGACCGTGGATTGACCTCCCTTCAACACACACCCTAGACACACGCCTGCGACACACATTCTGACACACACTTACCAAGTGGGACAGACGTGCACCGCCCCCGGTTATGCCTACATAGCACTAACATACATCCTCAGTGGTGAAATGCCTTCACAAACTCATTTTCATATACATTTTCTCTCTTTAAAGGAATAGTTGAACATTTTGGGAAATATTCTTATTTGTTTTCGTTGCGACAGATGTGTGCTGGATGGATGGCACTGGAAACCCAACTGGCTCAGCACAAAAACTGGAAGCAGGGGGAAACAGCTAGCCTGGTTCAATACACAAAACAATGTTGCACTTCTTCTGTTACAGAAAGAGAAATGACATATATGTGGTTTAAAGCGGAGTTACATGCTGGAGCAATTTCTAAGCAAACAACAGCTGGGTGTGTTGACTGACCCTGCATCCCGAAGTCTTGTCATCAGAGCTAGTCAAAAGCTGCACAGAAGTACTGGATGTATGGACCATAATAGCCTTCAATACAACCTCCTAAAATCACAAATTTAAATTTTCTAACTTTACATTTCTGTTTATGTGCAGGTTAAAACACTAACCAATATACATCTTGTAAATCCAGGGCAGAGCTAAGCTAGTTTTTTCCTCTGCCTATATGTTAAAGGAATAAATAGCTTAACATTTTGGGAAATACACTTCCTTACTTTCTTGCAGAGAGTTAGGTCAGAAGATCGATATCACTCACATGTCTGTAGGATAAATATGAAGCTACAGTCGATTAGCTGAGTTTAGCATAAAGACTAGAAAAAGGGGGAAATAGCTAGCCTGGCTCTGTCCGAAGATAACAAAATACCTACAGACACCTAAAGCTAACAAGGTGTATATCTTGTTTGTTTAATCTGCACAAAAATCAAAGTGGTTATGTGAAAGGTTATGTGCCCGACTATTGTTTGGCTGGGTGAAGTGACTTCCTGGAGTCTCTGCTGGTTGCCAGATAATTTTTACACTTTTGTGTTTTGTTACCTTTGGACAGAGCCATGCTGGAGCAATTCCTGTTTCCATTTTTATGCTAAGTTAAGCGGCTGCTAGCCGTAGCTTAATATTTCTCCTATGCAGTATCAATCTTCTCATGTAACTATGGACAAGAAAGCAAACAAGCTTATTTCCAAAATGTCAAACTATTTCTTTAAGACAGGTTACATGTTCTGACTCCATGAGATTGATTTAACTTTCTTTCTAACTCTCAGCAAGAAAACAAAAGGGCGTATATCACTGCACTAATTGTGCATGAACACACATTTGTACTTACTCAGCATCTAATTATCCCTGTGCCACACACACACACACAGGTTCACCACACGCCAACCCTTTGATAGTTGCGGTAGGAGAGGTGCTGCACTTGCCTGTTTGCATGCTTGTAATTTGTCCTGCATGAGTGTGTGTGTGTGGGTGGTATGTCTTTGCACGAGAGGTCCGGACTGGATATGATGGTTTGTAAATGAGTCACTTTTGCTCAGGAAAGTAATGTTTTTAGTGTTTATAGATGTATGTGTCGGTGTAAGGATTTACAAGTTTGTTTATCTTTGTGTGGCTGTATTTTTCTATGTATGCATATGTGTGTGTGTTGGCTTGTGGGAATTGTGAGATGCAGCTGTAGGTTAATGTAGCCACAGTAGACGGCGCTTCATGTGGCAGAGGGTCTTTAAGAGAGTAGATTTTCTGTGTGTGCCAGACCCTGACGCTTAATCACACACATTAGTATTACACACAGATGAAATGCTGACTTGCTGTCCTGATCAGACACCTGGGTCTGGCAGCAGAGGAAATAACTCACACTCTAGCACAAAGATGGCAGCTTGACTTAATGTCTGTGTTATGTAATTGACTTGTATCTGATCTATCTGATATATGTCTGTCTGGCAGTGTTAGTCATTGTTTGTGACTCTGAGCATGAATCTATCTGTTTGGTCTAACGTTAAGTAAGGCAATCAGTCCATCAGTGAGTCGGGCAGTTAAAAATCTGTCTGCCAGTATTGAAGGAACAATAGTCATACACGGTCACTCACTTACCACTTTTCATTGGAACTACTTACTACCAAAGAAACAGTCCCTATGAAAACTGTTCACTGTATGCTCTGTGGATTATCCAGAATAATATGGACACTGTTTCTGGAAGGACATGTTGCAGTTGTATTTTCTACATGTCACTTTTCAATAAAACCCCATATGTAAAATCGATAAGTTATGTGCTATTATTATTAACTATTTCGGGAGCAGGGACTTCCTGGAGTCCTCGCTGGTTGCCTAGTAACCATTCTGTAACGATAAGACACCACATTTACACTTTGGTTTTTATTTGTATTAAACAAATGAGATATAAAATGTTAATCAGTGAGCTTTAGATGTGTTGGTAGTCAACAAGAAAGTGAAACTTATTTCCCAAAATGTTGAACTACTCCTTTAAACTCTTGTGAGACAGGTTTCCAAATGACCTAGTTTTCGCTGAATCAGTAAAAGTCTCTCATAAGACTTGTGTAGATGAATCTTTTCCATCAGTCTTCAAGAGTAGTTGAACATTTTTCCTGTCCGGGTACCATCATTTAAAGACAAACTTTTGGCAGCTTGTTTCTTTTTCACCTCTGTCTGCAAATCTCTGTAAGTGCTCCTTTGTTTTCTCCCTAGCTCTCCTCTCCCCTGAGATAAGGACCACTCATATTTCCAGTCAAGGACAGCTGATGCAAAACCGTGGGTGATGCCGATGATTCAAAAACCACATCAAATCCCCGGTACTGGTCACTGCATGGCCCAACAAGGGAGGGCGCCCACATCTGCCCTGGGTATTTTTCTGTCTTCCCGATATAGCTGGGGCCTCCACTTTAGCTTCACTTTCTCTGCGGCCAAAAAACATAAAAGCTACATGAAAAGCCAGTGCTACCAGACTGCAGCAATTACAACAAAGTGAGTGTATAAATGACCAGCAAATGAGTCACAAAGTAACAGAGCTCCCAATAGGGATCCAAAGTGGTGCAGAGACAGGGGAGCAGGTGAAGGAAATCTGGAATTCAAGCTGTTTTGGAAAGACAAGGGAAAGGCTTTGACTTTGTCAAGACAATTGTTTAAACCTCCGGTTTTCTAAAGCTTTTTTCTGAGCA
This sequence comes from Siniperca chuatsi, assembly GCF_020085105.1. Lineage (NCBI taxonomy): Eukaryota > Metazoa > Chordata > Actinopteri > Centrarchiformes > Sinipercidae > Siniperca > Siniperca chuatsi. The sequence goes on from NC_058064.1 coordinate 8,911,631, forward strand.
TTCATGTTGTTTAAGTTGTATAAGGCCACGTAAATAATTTCTTTTGCTAAATTTCTGAGAAACTTTACATCATTGTAGAGTTGTTTGTACACACGAGAATTATTATTAAGTAAATAATTAAGTTTATTACGTATAATATATGCCATCAACATCACTTTCATCATGCAGGGCACTTTTGTTTATATGGAAAAAATAAGACACTCAACGATTTATGATTTGATATTTTCTTTACTCGAAAGTGAGTAGACATTCCACCTCATGTGAAGACCACAATGTCCCCTTCCCAGCTGCTGTAATTCTTACATAATGATGCACATTAAAATGTAATGTGACACATTCATCCAATGATGTTACTCACCTTCCAGAGTGAGCATGTGTGGTCCCCAGGCCACCGTTTTGTGATGGACCTAAGATTGCTTTACTGGGTTACACCTGGATTCCAAAGCAGCCATTACATTGTACAAAATGTACCAAGTTCTGGGACTAAAATTTAAACCCCCCACCTCCAAAAAGCTACCAAGTGTGGAAACTCTCTAGGGTTGAGGGGTTCCTTCATCAAGAATACAGTTACAATACATTGTATTGCCTTGTTCGTTTCAAGCATATTGAACCTTTTAGAAGTTATTCTAAAGATCGTTGCTTATCTCAGAGTTAAATAATGATCAAGAATTCATCACACAGCTCCATGTGGTTTTCATTGTGATGATAAAAGCAAAACTGGTAAACAGGGATGGATGTTATGTCAGTGTTTTACATAAACTGCACTGTAATCACAGGTATTTTCTTATTCAAATATGTTTCCTGAAACTACAGGCTACCTGGAGCTGCATGATGAAACAATTCCGTACTTTTACTGTAATCTCCTTCATCGTAATCTAATATCTAAAAAAGAACATGAGAATGTAAGGAGTTGCATGCAGTTGACTGCCCACCCTCAGGGTACAAGCTTTTGGAATAAGAGAGGCACAGTCCATCCATCCATCCATCCATCCATCCATCCCACTTATCCTTTAGAGGGTCGCGGGGAGCTGGAGCCAATCCCAGCTGACATTGGGTGAGAGGTGGGGTACAACCACCTCTCACTCAATGTCAGTTCTAAGCAGTGCTAACCACGGCACCACCATGCTGCCAGAGAGGTATAGTGAAAAAATAAATTCTGTAGGGAAGAACAAGATATGCTAAACATAACAATCTCAGCTTCCCCTGTGCCTTACAAGTATCACAAGATATTATTACAACAGTTGTGATTGGGTTTTGAGCCTGGGCCAAACAAATGCCTTTTTGAGGTGTTTGAAATTGAAATGAAAGGGTATGAACTTCATTTGGGATCTGGGTGATTAAATACAGCCAAACACAACGTCAAAGTAACAACCTTTAAAATTACACAGAAGAGCTAAAAGACAGGAGATGTGGAGACAAACAAAAACCTCAACAATGACTTGGTGGTGTAATCCTTGCTCTTTGTCAGTTGAGGTTCTGAATGCTGTTTTTTCCAACCACAACCCTCAAAGTTGTTCTTTCTTCCCAACAAGCATATGCCTACTGGATCCCTTGTAGTCTGCATCTGTGCAAAAACAACATTTTCTCAGTGGTAGTCAGCTGGGCTTGTCTGCGGGCACAAAACAGGTTTCGTGTGGGGACAATACTCTTCAGTAATCCAAAACCAGTCATACTGTGGGATGTCTTCCACATAATGGGTGAATGCAGAAACCATATCTTCTTCATCTTGCACAGTCAGGAATGCAAGAGTAAGCATTAGCTGAGAAGAGGGAGGGAGAGGGTTTTGAAAGCAGTACATGCATATAAATAAAGTGGTGAGCTACAGTATGTGACCATTCCTGGTCAAGCAAATGGTATCCCATTTTATTTTCAAGCACTTAAAAGTTTCACTCTGGTGCACAAATGACATGTGACACCATCTCTATACTCCTTGGAGGGCTCATTTTAGAAAAACAAATCTGCTGGTGTAATGAGAGGATTGTTAATACTTATAATTACTCACATAATAAACTTTTCATATTTATTCTAGAGGCCGTTTACCTATGGGACTTCAGGCCAGATATTAATCAGTGACAGAGGGACACAAGCCCAAAGACTTAGGATAACAATCAAAAACACAACATGAGTGACCTCTCAGTGTAAACTGACTGGGTCATCTTGTTTCCAGACGTGAAATCCAGAACCCCTGGCAGGAAATCCACCGTGTGTTGTTGACATCGCAACTCATCCCTGACAGACAAGGAATAACACTTTTGGAGAGGAAGAGTTTGGAGAAAAAAAAGTGGAGTCCAAGAGAGACAGGGTGCTGTCACCGGAAAACACGTTTTTTTAGCTTGATAATAAATCTTTCATACAATATTCACTCAAGGAAAGAGAATGCACTAAAAAAACATGGATTACACATAGTGAAAAATATGCTATGGTTACAAAATATAACAGACTTATAAGTCAAAATTATTGAAGAGCTGTACTATGTATTCTTTGCATTACGATGTTGATAAATTATACTTTGAATACTTACCTAAAGTTTTGGTTGATGCTGTTGTAATCAATTTCTGTCACATGGTCTGTAAAATATGTAATTTCATATTATTGGTCTCTGTATAGTCATTCACCAGCTGTGCTACCAACAATAAAGGCCATTTTTTATTAAAACTAAATACTAAAGACATTGTAATTGGTCTCATTTAAAATGTCCCCAAGCACCTAAAGGATTTTGGTTTTTCTTCAGGGAGCTAGCAGTATACCATACAGAACTAGAGTTAGCCTTTAACGTCCATAATAAAGAGTAAAATGAGCCTGTAGTTTGTCTTTGGGGGGCAATGAGAAATAGTGGCTCTAAGAATCTGGGCTTGAGCACAGCTGGTTTCAGGTTCAAGTGTAAAGCGGACTGTGCTAACGAGAAAGTCACTTACCATTTGATCAACACGCAATAGGGAAAACAGGAATTACTGTAAATTTATGACCAGAGAACATTACCGGTCGTTGTTAATGGACGTGTCCTTGAGCCAAATTCAATGTTGTAGAGAGATGTGGCTGGACCTATGCCTCCATCGTTTCTTTTCCTGGACAGTGTTGATTTTGGCTGGACGTCAGTTTCTGATGTTGGGTAGACACTGGGAGAGCAGACTCAGGGTGCTTCCTTCTCATTCTCACACACATTTGGATGGGAAATGTGTGTTGGCAATGTGACAGAAGTTAGTAACAGAAATCTGATCCACTGTAGAAAAAAACAGACATTTTGCAAGAAAAGGACATCAGCCAGAACTCAAAACGCAATGCAACAGATATTAATCATAAACTTTTATTCTGAATATACCTTATTTGCACATGAATAAACACGTTTTTTCCTCCCCAGGATTATAAACATTGTTCTTCTTTTTGTTGAGAACAACATCAGGTTTGTACAAATTTTTACATGACTGATTCTGGAGAATCAAGTTCCACTAAAGTGTAACATATTAAAGCACAATCGAGGGAGACTGACAGAGAGGCCCACAAGACCCTCCCAAAGCGGAGTCTGGCGAAAGGCCGACTTGGTGGACGCTTCCATCAAGAGTCTGCCTTAAAAGCAAAGGCAGATAAAGATTGACTGACAGGCCCGCCAATCGTCTGCCAAAGAGTGGCAGCAAGGTAACAGACACAAAAAACACACATTAAGCAATCCTCAAGATTCCAGAAATAAAAAGGCCAACCCACACGATCCATACAGAGAGCACCAACAGAATCAAAAACACTTCATATCACATCAAGAGTATATTATTCCTGAGGTGACAGCATCTGATTTTAGCACTTAAGAGCAGAATGGAACATCTGGATGAGTATGGAGCTCATGTTCATTCTCCAATGTTTTCTGTGCATTTCTAAAAGGATCCAGTTGGAGCATTTTAGGTGGTGTGCATTTTCACTCATTTCATATCTGTACAATGTACGTCTCTCAGTGACTTAAAGAACCATACCTAGTGTTTTTGCACGTTTAGCTTCTTAACTACAATTCATGTATATTCTATAACAAATAGTGATTACCATGTTCTCCATTGTAGGTTATCGTGCTAGGTTAAGTAAACATTTCCTTTTTTTCCTTTTTTAGCACTAAACACAACGTACAACTGAGGCTGATTATAATGCCATTAGTTTTGCAGGTATTTAGTCTTAAACCAATGAAATTTTGATCTGATGATGACACTAGATCAAAAGTCTAGGGATCACAAAAGTGATTACAATTCATACAAATTCCATGGCAATCAGTCCAATTGCTGTTGAGACATTTCACTCAAAGCAACAAATTTGAACCTCATGGTGGCGCTGGAGTAAAAGTCAGGGGACCAGAGTCAAAAGTGGTGGACCGACTGACTGACCGACATTGCCATCTCTAAAGCCACAACGCTAGCATGACTGAAAATCCACAACATGGTTTGCAAAATAATCGGCAGTAATGTATAGTATTCATGATTTGTAGTAACTGGTCTAAAACTTGCTAAATCACTGGTATGGTCCTTAAATAAAAGTGAATCATACATGGCTTGAAACAATCAGACAGACTAGTGCATTTAAGCGTCATGCTGGCCAATCAGGTTCCCTTTCCCCAGCTGACTCAGGCCAGGGTGGAACCAAATGCTGTCCCCCCCAAGAGAAAGGCAGTAATAGCTGATCATACCTTATCATATCATGAACAAACGCCTGACACTCAGAATATTATGCTTCCCAACATTACACACTAAAGCAGAAGCACACTGGATATGTTTTTTTAAATCAAATTGTCAGCCACTACCATGCAGCACAGGGAAACAATTTATGAGACTTACATCTTGCCTTGGTAAATTGCATAAATGTTATATTACGATAATAGGTTTCTCCATAAGGGACAAACAAGCCCTCCTTGATCTGGTTTGGAGGAACGCTTAAAATATAAAAACTGACATTATTCCGTATGATGTCACAGCAATTATTTAACTAAAACACTTCTGAAGAGGATGAGAGACAAATGTTGTAATGTGGTTCACACAGCTTAGTTTTTATGGTTTTCACTTCCCTACAGAATTAAGTAGTTTCCTGCAAACATGCCTCAGTGTTTGATATATTAGACTCTGTGGTTTTGTTTCAGTGGTGTATATAATGTCCCCAAAATCCCAAAATTACTTCCTCTGTTGATGTTTTGAATCTGAAACAGTTGAAATTGAAATTGTTTAACAGTGAGTTAGAAGGAAATTTGGTAATTTGGTGCTATTAGGCAGTAAAACCATAGAGTGAATCCTTAAAGTATTTGGTATCACGAAACAGTTGTAACATAATGGTTACTGTTCTGGCAGATTTCTGCCTTCTCAGTGAACTATGGAGGTATCACCCATAACCTACATTTGAATCATTTTAATGAAGTGATTTTGACCTGGATGCAACAGACACCTAAATAATGATCAAATTGTGGGATTACTCATTGACAGCAGTGCCAAACAAACCGTCAAGTGTAGCTGATTTAGGTAAAAATTAAATTTTTTTTATTATATTATTTATTTAAAGATTTTTTTTTTTACAACAGTCACAGCCATGTTTTCTACCTGATGTATAATTTCCTGCCTTATATTTATATCATCCTGAAAAGAATAAACTAAGTTATTTACTCTAATCGTGGCTGACATAATTGGTACTGCATTGACATTATGTAGCTTTAAGAGTCCGAATTTGGTCCTGTGAAATTTATTATTAATTAATTTGGCAGATATATTTTTCTCTGCAGCAGTGGTTTGGCTGATTAGTGCATTTCTTAAGAAATCTGACTATTTAACTGTTCTCCGATCTGGCAAACAAGACACTATGTTAATGAAACCACCTACAGAAAATCATCTGTAAATTTTCATGCTTAAGTTAGGTATGTTTTATATATGTAACCAATGGAAAAGAAGGCACACAAATGAAACAAGATGAACTTATATTGGAGAGAAATATAGCAGTAAATAGGACCATAAGCACGGACTGACTGCAGTGATTTCTGCTGCGGGTGATATCACATCACAGTATAATAAATTGCAAGAGGGGGCGTCACTACTACATAGAGATAGAGGTCATTGTTCAGTCAGGAGATTAAAGACAAATTACAGCTGCACTTTGCATTGCAGTGCAGATGGTAGTCATTTAATTTAAAAAGTGACAGCAGTGAATACAAATGTACTGTTTTCCTGTTTTGTTGACCAAAATGTCAAATACAAACTTTTATATCCCCCTCATTCATTTTCTTTAGTGGTGGCAATAAAACGAACAGTAGATTTCTGCCCTGATGCTTCATTCAAATAACCAATAGATAGTAAAACAAATCATTCAGTAGCCACAGTCTACGGAAGCTAAAGGGTTCATCTGAGTCACACAGTCCACATGGCACTAGAGATTTTGTCCAATGAGCATGCATAGGACACCAGCCAGGCTCACCCTGAATGGTTAATGCGCACTATGGCAACAAAGTTTTCATTGGAGCAATCCAACACCAAGGAGGGAAATCCAGATATATTACCACTCTTGATCAGGGCTGATGGTTAGATGACCAGCTACCAAGTTAAAATCCGTACACTCAGAAGCAGGCGCTCTGTGGCAGTTGAAAGGTTGGTTTCTGTGCATAAACATAACAATGAACATGATGTCCACACTGAAAATACAGTATCTACATGAAAGAACACTGGGGCAAAAGTAAAGACGATGCATCTTGCGAACCCTCAGAGACACCATGAAAATGTTCTGGGTAGTGCTATCTAGATATCCGACTGCGACAATATTATCAGCAATCCAGTGGAGGCAAATAAAGGGCACAAGCTTGTGATGTAACAATTTGGCATCTGTTTCTGCAATCTTAGCCGAATTCTCAACCACAAAACAATAAATACCTAATAACTAGCCACTGCAAATCGATTCAAAATAAATGATATGCTTGCAAAGGGCAGTGTTGAATAAAACTGCTCAACATCTTCAATAAACAGCAAGTTCCCCCCATTGTGATTTAATTCCCTCTGATACTATAAGGCAGTCCGTCTCTTTCATCAATGATAGACATCAAGCCAGAGAAAGTTCAGAAGTCGCCAATCAAAATGAATCTCTGGATTCCTCTAATCTCAGCTGGCGGAGGCCATTGAAGGGATGAAGGATAGGCGTAGATCGAGTTTTTTAACCGCTATCTTCCAATATGCATTTCTTTCGTCACTTGAACCCTTGCACCTGGTGAAATCACTTTGAGAAACCCCTGAAAATGAAGGTATCAAAAGAAGAAACTGGCAGGATGTGGGGCTCACAGTTTTTTTGTTTGTTTGTTACAAGAGCTTCTCATCAGGTGTTTGTCATTTTGGTGGCAGCGTTGCATGCTGGTTGCCATTTTGGAGATAACGGAGGGGGTGGGGGTGGGTGGGTGGGTGTTGGTGGTGGTGGGGGGTTGTGATCAGGATGGTCATGATAGGATGGCATGGTGTCTGGAGCCAGTCAAAACCCAGAGCAGCATCAGCTGAAGGGCCACCATTAGCCAGTATGATGGGCTCAGGCCGGACGCCCCGCCACAGTCAGGGTCCTCCTCCTGGTGAAGAGCAGAGAGGAAAAGAAGTGAAGTTACTGATTGTTAAAGCCAACACATTAAACACTTTTTAATTGACCGTTCACTAAACCCCTACCCCGAACAACGATTGTTCAATCCTAGTTTAGGAACAGCAAACCTGTCAAGCTTTGGATTTCTCCACACGCAGTGGTGTGCTTGGAGCTGTAATAAGAGCAAAACTCTTTTCCTTTCAAAATCCAAAAACACAAAAGCAAATGTGTAAGAAATGGATTAAACAGTGTGTTTGTCTCTGTAACATAAGCTGCAATCATTAGCATGTCCGGCTACCTAACTACATTAGTTTTTGGGGTTACATCAAATAAGCCCCATTCAGGACTAGCACATCCACAGCGTGGAAGCCAGTCCTGGAAGCTATCAGAGTTTAGGCTAACATTAGCGGCTCTGTCCTGCTCTATTGGATTTCGGAAAGTTTACACCCAGCAACTGTTCCTAAACTCATCCTAAAAGCTTTTTCTCTTGTAACATTAAAAGTGAAAACACGATGAAAATATGAACAACTATGTAAGCTAAGCAGCCAAACAGTGTTATGTTTGAAGGAAATAACAGTCTGATCTTACATTTTTTCACCAATTACTAAGAATTTCAAGTAGTAAATCTGCCACATTGTCATTGTAAACTGCATATGTGCCATGGAAAGCTTTACAGGTACAGCAAGTTAGCAACACTAACTAAGGGGAGTGGGGCTTTGCAAACGGTCAACCGGAACTATGTAGGGATCAAATAAGAGGTCAGGTAAAAAAGCTTCAAAATGTCTTTTTTATACTTGACTTGAAAACCTTGAGCCATTACGTCTGACCAAAACTGATCAGAAACTCTCACTCTCTGTATGCTTAGCATCTGGAGAGGTACAAGGGAAAGAATTTCTTGCCTTGATATGTTTTTGGAGAGGAAAAAAGTTGAGAATCATTAAAAGAGACGCACAAACGTCTGGATGCAAATGAGAAGTGAGTGGTCTGTTTTAGCTAGCGTCTGGCTACATCAGTAATCAGGTGTCAGCAGAGATAGACACTGGAGTCTATTGCCTGAGACGGATAATGATAGATGGGGAAAGATACAAAGAGCATGGCTTGAAGTTCAAAGTCAGGTGAGACGGAGAAAATGTTGGCGAGAGAGAGAAAGAGACTTGGAGGTAAGTTGGGGGGAGGTGAAGACAGATGGTGGTAGAACATAAGAAAGAGTGACAGGTGAGAAAGATAAGGGTAGGAAAAAGACATGAAGTAGTGGAGAGATGTAAAAAGAGGAAAACAAACAGAGAATAGAAACATCAGGAGAAAAAGTGCAAGCATTATGAGCCAAAGACTGAGATTGAGTATAAGATAATCAAAATGGTTAATGACAAAGAAAGAGCTAGCGTTATGGGACTGACCCGAGAAAGCACATGAACAGTGGCAGCAGTAACATGAGCGGAGAGGAAGCCAATCGGGAGCCTGCGCTCCTTCGGCACATGGCCTCATCCTAACCATCAACAGCCAATCACAGAGCAGGAAACAGAGAAAACAGAGAGAAAGAGAATCATGCAGCAAAAGGTCCACATAGTTAGCAAGAAGTTAGAAAGCAAATATGAGCAGAAAAGGCAAGAAAATTAGTTTAGACAATAGTAGTACAAGACAGATGCATTCACTTGCAAGACAAGAGTCTGAGAGAAAGAGTTAGTGTGTGTGGATGGATGTTTGTGTGTGTGAGTGAGCAAGACAGTGCAAGCATAAGAGTTAATTCATAAGACCGACAAACTTTGACACTGGAAAAAGACTATAGAGTGAAAACAAACAGAGCCTTCAAGCACAGAGGTTTCACACGCAGATATTCTGTGCTGCTCATTAAACGTTTGTTTAGCTTAGTTATTCATAGTCGAGTAACAACTGACTGTTTGTCTTTGCGTGGGAAATCTGCGCACATACAGCTTTCAAGGGATTGCAAAAAAAAAGAAAAAAAGAAATGACATACACCATGTAAAGATATTAATGATGGAAAGGTGCCATGGATAGAATTTCTTCACTGATATATTGTTTCCATATCAGGAGTGCAGCTTAAGGATTTTGGGCTCTGGCCTGTAAGGCTAAAAGCTTAACGCTGACTGAAATCCTTCCTTAAATTTTTATTGGTCCCCAATATGTTGCTGTTGCTACCCTTCATTTTCCAGGTGAAATGTCAAAACAGATCAAGTTGTTTCATCTGGAGTATAAATTTGGAAGGAATAATAAAAAAAAAGAAAAAAACGCTCCCAATAACAGCCTCTTTGGAGGTAGGGCTGGATGATATAAACTAACATTTATACTACAGTAAATTGTCAAAATTACCTTGAGAAAATGAAATGTAATGATAACATTGTTTAATACTTCAGTGCACAGTATTTCCTTGCTTCATGTTGGCTATTTGTTTATTTCTGATTTATTTATTCTGATTTATTACAGTCTGAACAGTTAAAGATTGATTTGTTGGTCAAACTTCTCATTAGAGGTCACTGGTTGTTGTAGATATTCTCAGTTTAAAGCCACTCTAATCAATATTTTTATATTAATAATGGATCAAATGAGTAATGTGAAAGGAGTCGCTTGTAGCAACTTTATAGTTTTGGTTCACTCTCACAGCTCTCATCAAGTAAATTTAAAATAAACCCGCTGCACGCTACCTGCCCAGCACCAAACAGCTGTCAGACAAAGTCAGCGACTAGCTGGGGAACATAGTGTAGCATTTAGCAGCTAAAGAGCAAAATATTTCCCTCAGGAGTTAATGAAAACCAAAACAGAGCTAAAAGGAGAGTGAATATTTGACTCCCACCCGCAGGTGGCCAGATGCACATCTCCAAATGAATGCCAATATCATGTGTAACTAGGCAACTATTTGCTTACAACTTCACCATAAGTAGTTCATAGTAAGTCAATGTTGTGTTTTCAACTTGTTGTGGTGCCCCCAAGTGGCCCCCCCAAAAAATGTATGCCGTTTTAATTATATCGAATCAGACTATTTTTTTTAATTGAAAATTGCAATGAGTAAATTTAGATTGTTCATCGTCAAGCCCTACCTGAGGGTATTCAAAAATATGTGTTAGGTTTGGATCTAAAGATGATTATCATAGGTCTGTCAGTGCTAGAAGTACTGATTGAAGCTCTGTCCTGCAAACAGTAACCAAGTCTACATTTTTCTTGGCGATAAACTCAAATGATTTTAGCAGTGAAACCCAAAACAGCAGCCTCGGGGTATGCCCTTTAATTTGAAAGGCTTTTCCGATTTCAGGCTGAATTTTCTGCAAACTTCTTTAATTCTTACGAGATTTATAAAACAGCAAACGTCTCACTGTTTACCTACCTGGCAATATTATACATGAAACTTTACACAGAGCACCCTTAGCAACAAAATTGTGCAGTTCAAATTGTTCTCAACCAGAAACAGTCCAGGTCTGATGAAAGCAACTTACGTGTTCAGTGTTATCAAAACAGACTGCAGGCCCTTTCCTGTACCGAGGATTGTGAGCCAGTTCACATGGATCAGGGCCATCAGCTGGATGAGTAAAGTCAGAAGCATGACACAGTTTCTGAGTGATTCTGCATTAGTAATAACAGTGCGTAGACTGTAACTCTGATTACCCCATGGAAAATGATTAAATATAATATTTTGATTAATGTGGAAATCACTAGGATATATTATATTATTGTCCAACTCAAGCAGATCCAGTATAATTGTGGAAGGACTATTAAGACTTAAAGCAAGTAGTCTCTTTTTGGATTTCAAGCACATTGCTCAATACCTCAATGCCATGTTCGAGCAATGTGTTTTCCAAGAGGCTTAATCTATAATTGACCACAGCCGTGTGTGTTTGTGAGAACATCATAGATTTGTTTGTAAGCTATTCAGCAGACTTATCCCACACTACCATCTGCCTTACAGACACGGAGAGAAACCCAGTGCAGACACATCTGAATTCTGGGCCAAATTTTAAATGTCAATTACTGCGGAAATGCTCACTCATTATTTTGGCTGTGGGATTTAGGAGACACAAATTAGGGAAATGGTGAGTAGTGAGAAATCCGGATAACAGAAAACAACCCTTTGAGAAAGAACATTCTGTTGTTTATCGTTCCCTTTCAACAGTCAGTGGTGAATGTCATAATCAGCATTTATCCATGGTTATCTTGACAAAAACACACAATTTTTAAACATCTGTTCACTGAATGAAACGTCCATGTTGTGTGCCAGATGATAGCTGCGTTAGGTAAAAGGATACACTGCTGTTCATCCTGTATTAATGGCCTGGTGTCACAGAACAAGCAGGTGAGTTTTGCATCAGCAATGACAAAGACCAGGTTCGTCTTGGGCAGCTTTTCAGCATGGTAGGTCCTGGAGAGGAGCAAACACATAAGAGACACAGGAGATGTTGTTGACACAGGGGCTTGAGTCCAGGAAAGATGAAGATAAAATTTCACTGAGACATGCAATATTTAACCAGAAAGCAATGAAAGGAAGACACTGATTTTGGTCTGCTGCTTTAGACATTAATTATTCCTCACACATGACAAGCAGCACTCCAGAAACCTTGTAATCTTCCAAACACAATGAAAAGCACACTGTGGATCGCTCAGTCAAGTCTCCTAACTGCTTTTATTCCTAAGGGGACACAAACCTGCTGTACCACCCCACCTCCAAGACCTTTACTGAAACCCACATGGCGCTGGTGCACAAATGATTTTCTCTACTTTTTTATGGTGGTCGTTAAAAAGAAACGTGTGTGCAGCTAATGTGCAGGAACGCCGCGCGGCATGTGGGTAGGGACTCCATTAGCTGGCACGAGGGGGCCTTAAAATGCCGTACGTAAACACACACACACGTGCACAATCACATACACGAACATGCCAAGAAGGTGGTCCACACTAGTGACTTGACTTCACCTTCATGGCATGTGAATTTTTACAGCCCACTCTTAGTGCCACCTCTGGGGACTTCATTTGTGTCTCATGGATGCAAATGAATCACTGCAGGTCAGGGAACATGTTTGGACCTTAACTATACTCTGTGAGTGTGTATATATACTGCATGCCTGGTGTATAGCTGAGAAGGAGTGGATATTTTTTACCTGGAGCAGTTTCCACAGTCAATATCGCCTCTGAAAGACAGGTTGTTGGTCTCAAAGTAGTACTGAGTTTGCTCTGTGATGCAGACCTCTTTAAGCATGGCATCTGACACTTCATCATCCATCTCGGCTGTGGAAGGACATACAAGAACATTAAGGTGTATTCAGGTGTATACATGTAAAGAGACACTTCAAAAATATATATATCTGACTAAGTGCAACATTGTTAAAATATACTAGTAGGTGGTATATATGTGCTTTGGCAGTGAATTATTGAAGTGAGCAAAACTATATTAAAGAGGTATTAATTGATGTTTGGCCACTTAGGGGCAAAAAAAATAGCATCTGTTGACTTAGCCACTACGATGAGAACACCATGCTACTTAATTTTAAATGTAAATGTAGAATACACTAAGCTAGAGCTGGCTGATTGACTCCTACTGTACATCCTGGCGCACAAGAGCACACTGGATTTATCTTTTGGGGCTCTTGGGACTTAAAAAAATCACATACCGTAAATCCCTTTTGCACATGCAAAAAAGTGCAATGGACAAACAATTTGAACAAACAAAAGAATGAGCTGATGAACAAACCAATGAACATACAGAGCCTGCTTCTCCTGTTCACACATTAAAGTGTTTAACTGTTCAAATATTTTCTCGCTTACGCCTAACCATTCAGATACTTTTGCTTTTATTTGCCCAGATTTTGAGACAGATGTGTCTGAGACTCTGCAGTCACCCTGATACAATAGATGTGAATGGAATAAATCTATGGTTTTCAAAGCATTTAAAATATTCAACAGCAACGTGCATTTCCCAAATGCGTAATGTGCTGGTCCTGATGATTTGACCGGAAGGAGGTCTGCTGTCACCTCCATTGAAGTGGTGGCAGAAATCTCAGAGACAGATATCTCAAAACCTGGGGAAGTTAAACCTAGGTTTAATCTGCATAGCTAGATACCAGTAGAAGTCAGTCAGAAAATGTGTTTTTTCATAATTTGGATGAGCTGATCTGTTAACAAGTATCATCTTCATCACATCGCATATAAAACTATAAAGAAAGAGAAATGTGTTATTTTGTTTTGGGTTGGATCTGTTGGTAATCTGTATTTTCGAACAGCACATTTGTATCCACACACAAAATACCACACACAATCACAACTCCATGTTCGCATGGTCTGGCTCATGTAAGCAACATCTTGCGCACATGAAATCCTCTGAAGATAAATGAGCGTTCAACTGTTCTTATGAACAATATTGTTATTAACTACATATTCTTGGCATGTGGTGAGTATTGCACTAGATTTTCAAGATAAAGAAACTGTTTGAAAACAGTGTGTACAATATCTTTTAAGGCCCTGTCAAAGTAACTAAAAATAAACATCTGTTACCATTTGATTTCCATAATGAGGCCATGTGGGCTGTCCAGGGCTAGCTCAATATTGCACAAAACCTTGTTAAAATCTCAAAGCACTATTCTTTTCACTGTCTCAAATTGACAGGATCTCACCTGCATCCAGGAAATTTGGGAATGTGATGGTGACCAGTAACTGTTGCAGTATTGACCTATGAGCAAAAACAAACCCCAAGGATTAAAATGTCTGGATTCATTGGAACACAATCTACAATAAATAATCTGTGTAAATGCTAATGCATCAATAAATCAAGAGAAGATTTTGTGGAATGTTGACTGTCCTGGGAACAATTCAGCTATTAAACAGATGCTACATGTCCATTTTAGAGGAACAAATCCTTGCCTGCTTTCCATTAGGATCTGAGTTTAAGGACTTGAAATGCTGTCTTTTATAGTGTATATTTTTGTTATTAATCATTTGAAAAAAATGGCTGACACTTATGCCAACCATATTAGAAAACATTCAGAAAATAGGACTCACCAGGCTGCAGCTGTCGCCCACCATCCTAAATTCAAAATATCTGCAATTGTAGGCTGAGAGGGACACACAAAATGAGAATAAATATCAGGAAAGGACAAAATCAAGTCTATAATAATCTTCCGACAAATCATCATAAGCTGGTTGAGACAATCTGAACATCCTGCTTGTGTTTACAGTGGCTGCAGACTGTCCAGTTTTGCCAGGCACAAAGACCAAAAGGTCCAGCCAGAGATTTTATTTTCTTCCCTCTCAGAGGAAATTAGAACACAATCCTCCTCAACAGATGCGGGCATAAATATGTAAACAAAGAGCCAGTGAGAAAACAAAGCAGCACACGGTTTGAATCAAAAGCCCAACATGCTGCTTTGATTATGGTTAGCATGCGAGGGCCTTGTTTTGGTGAATCACTGCTGTATCTTTTCTCTTCAGTTGATGGTGTGTTGAGTCATCAAGGAGTCTTAACTAACCGTGTCAGAGGCATCGCCGGCTGTTGACAGTATCTTTGATCAGAACATGTCTGCACTTTTCATCTCACCTTGGTCACTCAAGCATGTTGTACACATTTGTGGTCCAAGTCGGGAAATTACATGGTTTCAGTTGTCTATTAGTGAGGGGGAATTTTTGCATCTGTAAATACCGAATTACTTAAAGTGACTTAATATCTTTCTTAGGTATCAGCTCATTAGCTCTACTTACTGCTACCTGTAATGACCTTTCAGCATCTAAGAGAAATTCATCAGTACCACTGAAATGTCTGCAGACAGTTTGCATCATTTCACTGTAAGTTGTACATTTTGTAAGTGATGGAAAACAGTGCCTCTTTCTACATCACTTGGTGTGTTAGCTAAGCACGCTAGACCACCTAATCCTGTTACTGTTACTGCAACTCCCACTCTAACGCTTTCACCATACCCTCTGCTTCCCTTCTCATCTGCTCTATCCAGATTTATGGTTCCCTGGTGGGTGAGGGTTTGTGTGTGTGCATGTGTGTGTGTGACCATTTGGAAGTGTGTGAGCAAGCAGGTATGGCTACAAATGGCGCAATGTGTACTTGCATCTGTCTGTGTCTTCATCCAGGGAAATGAGTAAATGTATATGCATGGATATCAAAATATGTGTGAACATGTAAGTGTAGGTGTGCACATGTGGGTGGCTCTGTGTGTGTGTGTGAGTGTTGTAGGTTGTGTGTGAATGGTCTCTGGCTTATGTAACTCACCACGTAGACGGATCGCAGGCCTGCAGCCGCCTTGCTCTCTTTCTTGGGGTCACAGAGTGACTGGTAGTCGAAGGTCTTCTTAAAGGTGAACAGGGACGAGTTGACCAGGTCTTTCATGAGGATTGGGTCGATAGCACCAAAGAAATGCCCAATCTAAGGACAGGGAGAAGAAAAGGAAAAAACTTTATTTTAATAGCAATTTGGAGCATGGATCAGGCAAACATCACATTCAGGACATACATTTTGAAAACTGTTTATACAACACAACATCATACACTGAACACATGCCTGCCTTTTACGTCTTGGCACTCCGGGAACAAAAAATTAACTGCTGGGCCGCTTTTAGACTCCTTTTCTCCCACTCCCCATTCATTGTGTACAGTATTCCTACAATTCCAGATTTGCTGTGTTGTAACTTGATTATACACAAATCTGTTTATGATCCATGTAAGTAAAGCATCTCCTAAAATAATGAAGATCTTAGAATTAGAATTTTACACAGGGCCTGAAGAGTTAGGTCATTATTATGTCATTATGTGCTTTTGTGGTGCCCATTCCCAAACAATTTGACAATAAAATGACCTCAAAGTATTAACAAACTGTGAACCTGGGGCCTTCCAGGGCCACTGATGGTCTGGGGTCTGGGCAGTCGCCCACTATGCCCGACTGATAATCCAGCCTTGATTATACATTCAAACAAATTTATAAATAAGTTTTTTTTAATAGAATAGTTTGATGTTTTAGGAAATCTTCTTATTGGTTTTCTTGCCCAGAGTTAGATGAGAAGATCAACACTACTCTCATGTTTGTATGGTAAATACGTAACTGGAACGAGCAGCCGGTTAGCTTAGCTTAGCATAACGACTGGAGACAGGTGGAAACAGCTAGCCTGGCTCTGTCCAAAGGTAACAAGAGTAGCTGCGTCATGCAACCAGCAGAGATTCCAGGGAGTTACTGCTCACGGCCAAGAAACAGTCTGGCACATAACCCGTGTAGAACCGCGAATTGTCAATTTTACACTCGGTTTTTGCACGGATTAAACAAACGAGATATAACATTTTAATTTAGACATATGAGAGGTATCAATCTTCTCATCTAATGCTTGTCACAAAAGCAATTGTATTTCCCAAAATGTCAAACTATTTCTTTCCTCTGTATGAGCAAAAAACTTTTAAAATGCACATTGTAGATGTTACTGACTGTAAGTAAAAAATATTGAGGAAAACCTCTAAGCACTTTTAAACAAAACACTTTATACTGCCAAATCACAATTGTTAAATGTATCTAAAACACATGCACAAAAACAGTCAAGAATGTGTATACATGTGCAGAAAATGTTCATAGTAAATTTACAGACACAGACACAGACACACACACATACACACACACTCTGTAAATCACCCTAAAACCAGGATGATGGACTTCAGTATAATCTGATTAACACAGTCCACCAGGCAGCCATAAATTTCTACTAAGAGGAAGTAGTTTGTCTCGGCATCTCAGAGGTGTGACATGGCCGTGTGCATGGGAGTGTTTAAGTACTTGTGTATCCAGGAGGGAGTATGTACAGTAAGTAGTACTCATCTATGTGTGTGTGCTGAAAGACGTGCATATGTGTGTGTGTGTGTATGTGTGTGTGTGTGTGTGTGTGCGTGTGCATGAGTCCAAGCTATCCCTTTCCTTCCACTTTGTAAGGTCACTGTTAATAAGCTGTCCTTCACATATCCATTCCTCTTTAGTCTAACAGCCAAAGGATATATAAATCTTCCAATCTATAAGGTAACGGGAGCCTTCTCTCCTTTCCTTGTGCAAAAACACAAATAATGAATTAACAGTCACAGCCCTGTTGGCTGCAGACTCCCCGAGGGTTTCAGAGAAAGAAAATGAACGAGCTAGAGAAAAAAGACATATAGTGGGAGAGAAAGCAAGAAGCTTACAGAGAGAGAGAGAGAGAGAAACTTTGCTCCTGTAGGAAATATGATTGAGGGCACACAGCCCTCTCCAAACAAGACTTCAGGCCCCTGGGTTTTAGTGCTGCTGCCAAACTTCAGAGGGTGACTGATTTATCCAGTGCACACCCAGCCCTGATTAGGAAGGAGCCGAGGCCGCATGAAAAAACATTTACTCAGATGACAGCAGGGGCCTGCTCTTAGCATTTAGCATAGGGCAGCGGGATGGGGGAAAAATTTGTGCATTTACTGTATGTGTTTGTGTGTATCTGTTAATAATATGTAAAGATGGGTCAACTTGTGTTTGAGAGACTTCATTAGTTTATTTTTTAGTTTAGGTTGTTAAGAGTTAATTGATTGAAGGTTCACAACAAGTTCTTCATACAGAATAAAAAATATTTTGAGCGTGAAACTTCATTGTTAATAGTTTGACAAAAAAAATCAACTCAAGGTCAACTTACTAAGTTTTTTCCCCAGAGCTTTCAATTTAATTTCATGGCTTTCTTTAGTGTATGGGGTTTTTTTCAGTTGTTATGGAGATGGTTAAATTGTCATCATGTGACCTATGGAGCTTTGGTCACGTGATTACAGGTGGTCATATATCATTTTGACCCCTCTCAGTCTGCAACGTGATAACAACTGAGCAAACAACATTCACTGATGAAGGCCGTGAGATGTGGATGAGTTGACCTTGAGTTGGATTTAGTTCATTATTCTGGTAAGAAAATGTATGATTTTACAGATGGTAGACTCAGGAAACTGATCACAAGAAAACCTTATTTGATATCCCACCATATTGAAACAGTACAATTAAATCATTATATTGTCCTAAAATATGAATATGGGAACCACAAAATTGTAATTTTCCCCACATAAAGAGAAAATTTATCCATGATGTCAAGATGGACAAAACTTTTTAGCATCCATGGCTGCTCCCCAAACATAAGTTGTAAATAACCTTAAAATAAATTTAGGTCCCCTTTCTAATAAGACATGCTTTATAGAGAAGTTATAAGTTCTAACTAATAACAATATAATCTTGTTAGGGGTTAATAAATTATTTGCTAATGCTTTCTGGATCAGTAATTAAGAACAGCAACTTTTGGGTTGCTAGGTTGTGAAAACTCTCTAGTTATTTAAGTTAAAACTATTTGACCACTTATTTTTTAAAAAGGGCTGCAGATGATCTGGACCAAAATGAATTTATTAACAACTTATCAATAAGTTGGCATTTCTAAATGCAGACTTAATGGAGTATTGGTAAGTAAGAAAACCCATGGGCATTTATTATTGGATTACTAACATTTATAACTGCATTGTTACCAAATAGAACGGATTAACACCAGCCAATGGGATTTTTCACAACCCAACATTTGTTCTTATCAATTACTTATACCTGACCTGATTTATTAATCATTGACAAAGCCATTAATAACAATTATTAACCCTTGATAAAGCATGCCTTGTTTGAAAGTGGTACTAAAATTAAGATGCACCAGTGATTTTTCATACATTTTTCTGACAACCAAGATTCACAGTTTACCTGCCTTGGTCTTTAGTTTTGTGAGTGAGAGAAAATGCAGAGGCCCACCTTAGAAATATCGTCATCTTGATTGGACATCACCAGGAAGCCCCCGTCATCCAGAAGGACACAGTCTACATTCTGGAATCACATAGAGATTATACCAGTGTTGCAAGCTCATTACTCTTATCCATGAATAATCGCTGAAAACGTAAAAATATGCAATTAAACCTCTTACCTCATCGTTTCTCTTACAGCCACAGATCTCATTATTGCACTGAAAATGCAGTAGGGCAGAGTCAGGATCAAGTGTGTGTCCCTGTGCTTATGTGTCATGCAGATAGAATCTACTCACATTCATCCTCTGTGTGCTGTTGATGAAGTTCGCCATCCAGGTACTAATGTCCAACTTCACACCGACCACTAGGATGAAACACAAAAGCCAGACATCCTAGATCATGTTGGACCTCTGTGTCAACTTTACTCTCTGAACTTAGAAAACGCAAACTTGGCAAAGGATCACAGGACACAACTTGATGTGTGGTTTGTGTGTGTGTCTGTGTGTGTGTTTGTGTATATATGTGAGAGGGAGAGGGAGAACTAGACAAACGAGGAGTAGCGGTCTGTAAATAAGAGCCGATCTCTGTGTGTGTCAGAAGATATGAAGGCATGAATAAGGTTAAGGCTATAGGGTTGCAAATGCGAGTGTGTTAATACTACGTAGGTGGCAGAGTGAGAGAGAAATGAGGAGTATAAATGTGTAAATACAAGCCTCTCTCTCTTTGTGGATGTGTGTGTGTGTGTGTGTCCTTACCAGCTGGTTTGAGTGTGATATTATCAATGATGATGTTTACTGCTCTGCTCACCAGGACTGAGTCGTCACTTGCTGCAAGATGAAGAATAAGGGAACACTGTATGTATGTGCATACAGATTATGACACAGGAAAACACACACATGCACACACACACACATTGGCTTTTACTCACTGTTCTCTTTAGGGTAGGGTGTTGGCGTGAAGATGTAGAGATCATTGTCCAAACTTCGCTTATAGAAACTTGACTCATACGTCTCTGCTTCTTCTTCCCAGGACAGCCCAGCACTGTCAAACACATTTATACAAAACAACACACACAGACAATGCCATTATCAAACTTCTTCTCAAGGAAAACACAACACCCCAGAACTCTTTAAAAACTATAGACCATTTGCAATCTCCATTTCTTTGTGAAATACTTGAAATAACTGTTGCAGTCCGACTTACTGATTAACATATTATAAATATGTTAGAGCCTCTTCAATCTTGGGTAATTTCATTACATTGAAACCCCACTCACTGAGGTAGTTAACAATCTGCTGATCACGCTCCCACATTAATCCCAATAGTCCATATTGATCTGTGCATTGCCTTCAACACCACTGACCATGACATTCTTTCATATCAGCTTGAAACTATATTGGCATCAGTAGTTACATATTGCAGTGGTTCAAATCATCTTTACATCATAGAATACATTGAGTGGTTTTCAACAATAGCACATTTTGAATGTCATTATCTCTCCTCTTGGGTAAGGATCTGTATTGGTCCATTGCAATTTCCCTTTATAACATTTGACTTGGCAATATCCTTTGTGAATATGACACTGAAGTATATTTTTATGCAGATGATATCATTATTTACATCCCTGTCTCTCAAGATGATCCTGCTCAATTATCTGAGTTTAAACACTGCTCATATGCTGGTAATCCATGCCTAACTTCCTGCTCCTAAACACAAATAACAAAAAATATTGTTGCTCCCAAGGTATATATGTCTGTGTTGTCAAACACCACCTTCTCCCTTGATGTCTGCAATATATACCAAAACTCAAAACTCAGGTACTGTTTGACACTGTAAAATACCAAAAACCTTATCCAGATTAGATTGCAGTGTCTACTAGACCACTGGTCATCAATACTGGACTGTCATTGAGAAGAGGGATGCAAGCATGAAGATGAAGCTTTCAGTTTACGAGTCAATCCACATTACAAACCTCACCTATGGTCATAAGCTTTGGGTGGTGACTGGGTAGTAACTTTGGGTGTCTGGGCTCACCCTTAGGAGTGTGAAGTTTGGACATCCAAAGGGAGCTCGGAATAGAACCACTGCTCCTTTGCATTAAAAGGAACCAATTGAGGTGGTTTGGGCACCTGATTAGGATGCACCTTGTAGTAGTAGTAACTAGTAGTAACTGAAAAAGTAGCTTTGGATGTAGGTATAAGGGCCTATGGCCTGCTTTGCTTAGCCTGCTACAACCATGACTCAGACACAAACAAGTGGCAATGGATGGATGAATGAATGTTCAAAATGTTGTTATTTATAGAATATAAAGCACTTCATGGGTAAGCTGCAACTTTCTTAGCAGACCACATCATTATTCTTTATCAGATAATCCTGAACATATTATCTACTCCTTCCTATCCTTCTAAATCAACCCCCCTCCCCTATGAGCTTGACAAGTACCTTTTGGGGAAGACCCGTGTGATCCCTCCATCGGTGGCAACAAATCTGGCCAAGACACCATGCCTGACAAGCAGAGAAGATAAAGCTATAAAACACACAGTTACAAAAATATGGAATGTGCTTAATGCCTGCATGACATTTACTGGTGATGCTGAAATACTTGAACCATCTGTATTAAATTAGTCATTACCAAATACCAAGTAACAAATAACTGATGCCCCATTTCAGTTTATTTTCATGGATCACAAAAAGGCATTGATGGTAAAGTAGGCAAACTTTTGGTACTTCACTTACTGCAACTCTTTTTCTTTCCAAATCCTGATCAGATCCGAGGTGATGCCAGCATCTAGGAGCAATCGGTTCACCAGCTCCACATTACCTAAACAGCAAAACATCACTTGAGTCTCTACATGTTATCTGTGAATACCATTTGTGTGTCTGCTGACTGATTGGGAATTGTCAAAGTAAATGATTAACTGTCTGGTCTTTGATCAATTTTGATGTGTCTCATCTTTATAAGATGATGTCCTTTTTTTAATGAAACTGAAGCAATGAAATATGTATTTAAATTTACAAAAAACATTGATAAATGTGGCTGATGCTGACAAGGTGTAGGTGGTAACT
This sequence comes from Siniperca chuatsi, assembly GCF_020085105.1. Taxonomy (NCBI): domain Eukaryota; kingdom Metazoa; phylum Chordata; class Actinopteri; order Centrarchiformes; family Sinipercidae; genus Siniperca; species Siniperca chuatsi. Next base: position 8,933,990 of record NC_058064.1, read on the forward strand.
TGGTATAGGTGTAGCAAATTATTTTTCGAGACATCCGACAAGAACTCATGACAAACATAACAGGCAATAAAAGCAGCTCGCCCATTTTTTTGCCATGCCCACCACTTTGAACTCTCGGATGCCCCGCTTCAGTCCATTAACATTGAGGCTCGTCGATATACCCCCACCACCTCCTCCAACCTTTATGACACACCACACACATCAGAGAAAACAGCTGGTGTAACACTTTATTTCCCCCCTACCCTACCTTCCCTCTTTGTGCAGTGGTTTTCATTAGGATCCTTTATTGAAGGCAGCCCAGGAATTCCTAATGTACTTCAACTTCTTCGCCACTGCAGTGGCTTAACCAAGTAAAGCGTGTAACGATACTCAAGCCGACAATAGTCCACATGGGCTATACTCCTCTCTCCCTCTGAACTCCCCATGGACTCCATTAAACTAGCAGCTAATAATGGTGAAAGTGATATTTCAATTGGATGAAAAGTTTTATTGGATTGATCATGTTGAGATGTTTGAACTGAGTTCTCAAACTCAAATCGTCAAACTAAACTAAAAGGAGATCTTTTATAAATATCCGGGGACCTTTTGTTTTACTCAATGGGCAAAAAAAGGGAGTGATGCATATCAATGAGTGTATGCAAGAAATGGCAAGGATGTTAATGCATTGGTCAGATGTTGGGGAGAAGGTCCACTGGCCCCTGATTTGTGTTTTATTGCTCCTCTTGTGCTCCTGGCTTGACGTGTCCTGCTCTTTCTCACAAACACACAGTAATTGGATGAGGTCGAGCGGCTATAGGTTGGGTGTGGAAGGCATATTACTGGTGAATATTGTGCATGTGCGAGTGCGTGTGTGTCACATCTAAGCCGACGTGCCTCACACATGTGCACTCAGGCGTGTGATGGTCAGACTTTTAGAGTTAGCATCAAATGGGTAACACGAACACAGGGGTTCCACATCACAAAGCTTTGCCTGGTCATGCACACCAAACCATCCAGCCAGACTTGTATTTCACTGGATAGAGAGACCTCTGGGAATAGGTTTCGGTTGGTGCTCTTCCATTACATTTTCAATGCACACCTTAATGCCAAGCCAGATGGCTGAGATTCATTCACATATATATATACTATAGCAAATACTGTAAAGCTTAGCAGCTCTTTGAGATGTAAATAGGAGTCTGTAGTGAGAATGAGGTCCAAGTGTGCTGCAGAGTACAATAAGATCCAGTAGAAAATTTTTGATTCTCAAGAAGAGAGTTGATGGCACCCGCAGCATGTAAGGTGAAAAGAGGAATTTCTGAGAACATTTCTTAATTTTTTGATACTCACACATGGGGTTGTTTGGAGTCTTTGTGTCAATGTAATTGTTGAACTCCATGAGGAACTCAGTGTTGTTTTTGTTCTTGTCAGGTGGCTTTAAGTCCTTACAGTACACCCTGTGGAAAAAGAAAGAACTTTATAGTGAACTAATGTAAGCAAAAGAAAAGTGAATCACAAGATTGAAATTTGCCTCTATACTGAGTCATAGTTGTCATGCCAGAAATAAAAAAATATCTTTTTCAAATTGTTCGGAAAATGTAATCCAAATAAACTATGTGTCGTCTTACCTCGGTGCAATAAATGTATAGCCATATTCATCAAACTTGTCCGCCAGCAAGCTTTCAGAAACTGGTGAAAGGTATAGGAGGGATATTATGAATGTGAGTATTATGAATTTTCCTCTCATGCAGGTTAATATTAGACAGGTTAAAATTAAACAGAAATAATCATTGTATTCAGATGAGATGGTGCTCCACTGGGCAAAACGTAACACCTGTTGAATATTTAACACCAATAGAGAGAAGAAAACTGAAATGAGATTTCATCTCTTGACAGACTGAGCAGAAAAACATTAGCACCATAGCTTCACATATTCAACATTGCCACATGCATCCTTCTAAAAAACATTCAGTCTTATGCTTAAGGTCCTAAGTTTAAGATAATTAGTTAAAATGCAAGGTAGCTTTGCAAAGAGAGGGGTTGGTACTCACAAAGAGAAAATAGAAAAAATAAGGGTATATTTACCAAATAACTCATACATCTGGACTAACTGAAGCAAAAGTTACAGAAATGTATCACTGTAAACAATACAGTCTTGCACAAACAGCTGAAAATCAGGTATAAATAAGAAGGACCAGAATAGACTTGGTCAGACATGCTGGGTAAAAGACCGACAAGGCTCAAGAACAGGAGGAGAGAGATGAAAGGAAAAAAATACTTGCCATCTTTCCCTGGAGTGGAAAAAAATCCCAGCAGAGAGAAAGTGAGCGAACGAGAGAATCATCCCCCAGGGAGGAAAAGACAAGAGGGAAAAAAGGAAAAAAAAGACAGGGTAAAACCACAAGGGTCAAATGTGACACAATATTTTATTCACAGAGCGAGTCCTGAATAGAAATATTGGATTCCAAACAAAAGGTTTTAAGCCTTTGGATGTAAATGGAGACAGTGCTGATGGAGAACATAAAGAGAGGCTTAAAATGTGGTCAGAAGTTTTTAAAGTTATGATTGAGATGTGTTTTTAGTTTAGTATTAGCATTCTTTTGGTGATACAGTAAATCTGTGAAGTTACTGCACTTCAGTGATGTATTTGCATTACAATACTGCACATAGGAGTGAACTGAGGAATATTTACCACAGCTCATAACCTTAATGTTCCTTTGACATTCTCCAAAGCACGTCGTGTTGAAAGTTGATTATACTGTACAACAAAATTTCTCATGACGACATGGGCTACTCCTTGTCCTCTTTGGTGTTGATAATTGGGAAATAATTGCACCCATGTGCTTTTTCTTTGATATTCGGTCACCACTTACTAATCCAACATAGTATCTAGTAATGATGGATAGCAGGGAGATTTGGGGAGTGAAGACTGCTTATATTTTCTGCACTTTCACACGCCTTTTCACACTGATGATGACATTCCTGCCAGTCTTGTGAATATTTTGTGAATAACTGAATCAGTACAATGTCTAAGACATGTAGCTACAATCCTTCCAAAATGTGAATGGATTTCAGCATGAATCAGTCTCACACATAGAAACATGCAAGACAAGAACCTGCACTCACTTAACAAATGCATAATGAATAGATGTGGGAATTGAGACATGATATGTTTTCAAGTTCACTTGGGGTTTTAAATTGACATTTATATTCACCCTCTGAAAAAGTATAAAGCAGACACAAATCAGGCTTCAGTTTCAGTTAAACCACAGAGCTTTAATATTTTCTGTGGAGATGTTTGATTCAATGGCCACAAACAAGACAAAAGTGATGACAAAGCACACAGGAGGACAAGCAGAAGAGATGAAGCTTAGTGTGTTAAGAGGGATCCTGTCTTTCATTAGGAGTTATTAAACAAGGTTGTAAAACTCAAAGTGAGTCAAAAAAGAGAAAACTAAAGAAAACAAAGAAAAGCACCAACTCATGTTTTGGGCACAGACTCATAGCTTTCTCCTTTATGGCTTCACCTTTAAATAATGCAAACATCCTGTCCTCTGTTCTTCCTGCTACAGTGGGTTAGTGCCAAAACCACATCTGAGGGCCACTGGAACAGGTGGGGGTTAAATACATACATGCGCACACAGACATACACACACCATCTGCGACACACTGTGTGGGCGCACATTGCATGCGAAGCGCTGCTTCTGTGAGCAGACGCCAGCCGGATTCAGTGTAACAGAATTGTCATTATTAATCAGAAAAATTAAGAAAAACAGATACTGAAAAAAAATGCTTCTGTGTTTGTGAGTCTGCGACACCACATATGATGAACCAAGTTAGAAGTGAAGTTACATCCAAAGTCTGCTGGTAGTGTGAGAGTAAGAAGACAGGGGATATGAGGGAAAGCACAGGAGGAGAATACTTGCCCAAAAATGCTGCAGGGGGTCCAACACACCAGTAATGGTCAAGAGTTGAGGAGGGTAGGAGAACAGAAGGAGGTAGCAGGATAAAAAGAGGGGTTACAGGGTTACGCAATATTTTATTCAAATGGGCATTGAATAACAATATTGTATACAACAATACGAAATGCAGCAGTGCATACGCCTGTGTGTGTAGTGAAAAAGCCTTCATAATAAATCAGTGTGAAAATCATCTTGCAGAAACTTGCATTTTATTATCTACTCTCTCTGTTGGTGAGTTCATGGGTAAGTCAAGATTTCAGAGTCAGCTGCAAAACAACGACCAGTTTAGAGCAAAAAAGACCAAATTCATGTTATCTTTTTTTTTTTTTAATCATTGTGTCCTGTTTATCATCTGGTCTCATTTTTTCACAAAATTGCTAATGCATTCAGGTGCCAAGCCAACACCTACATCTCAGACGTCGGAACAACCTTAAAAGCACCACCAAGGAGAATTTTCAATGTGGTCCCTGCTCACAACTGCACTTAATTAAACTCTGCTAGAAAAAATAAAGGCGTTGAAATGTTCACTGTGGCGGATTACCAATGTCAAACAAGCTTCAAGTCTTTGCCAGTTGATTTTCTGGAAAAAAGGGTAGCCAATTGCTGACTAAAGATGGGAAATTAGACTTAAAATGTATGATATGCTTTGGAAAATGATTGGTAATCATGTAAAGTAAAAAAAAAACAACATATTAAATCATGAGTATGGTTGTCTAGGCTGGTTTGCTGTGCATCACAAAATCACCAAAATGTTCTTTAAGCCCACTTTTGGCCACTGAGTGCAGCCTGGTGGACCGGCAAACATACAGAGGGACAGACTCTAACCAGGGACGGTTCCATCTTAATTGCAGTGAACACACACACACGCACACACACACACACACACACTATAAAACTGTCCTTTGAGTAACACTATGAGTCAGTGACATCTTTTACTAGTGGGAACAGACAGAGCTCAAAAGAGAAATGAGGACATTTGGAACCTCTGATCCATTGTATAATATCCAATAGGCTTGAGGATGAACACACACACACACACACACACACACACACACACACACACACACACACACACACACAGAGGTACTTAGCTGTAAATTAATTGATGAGTACTATATGTGTGAAAGGGGACACTGGAGCCACTCGTCCCGCTGTCTGGCAACAATAACTTTGAACAGCACCACAACTGAGGGTGTGTGTTGCCATAGTGACACAAGCGGCAAGGGCATGCAGGGGTGGTGTAGATGTATATGGGTGTGTATGTATATGTATATGATCATGGGGCACTATAAGTGATGGATAGGAACCATAAGCTGAGGCATAAGTGTTTCTCAGCCTTACATGGAGAGCAATAATGTCACTGGAGAACATTAGCAGTCATTTTCCGACCAGCAACATTTATCTACTGTCTGTATAAATGGAAGGTAAATGTTACTGTGTGGAAAAACTAAGAATGGAACAAGACATTGAACTGATTTAGATGGCACTTACATTTTGCCTGGGTGATTGTGTCGCCGATTTTGGCCCGAATGTAATGCATACTGTACTCAGGAAGGACCAGGGCCAGGCTGAGAGAGGAAACACACACAAAAACTCTCATACCAGAATGTCATAACAGTATGTATTTTTGCATGTAACTTTTTTGACATATACAGTATCACTTTAATCTTCTGTTCTGCAATTATTTTGTGATTTTACTGATTACTTTTTGTAAATCCATTTCTTTGTTTCACTGCATTGTTGAATCAAGTAAGCATTTCATTGTCTGACACATTAACTGCATGCACACACTCTTGCTCAACCAACCAATTCACATGCAAAAACACAAACATTGCATTTTCCCCCTCTTTGTTTTGAGGAAAAATCATCATAGCATCATAGCCAATCTTTCATTAAGTCCTGCTAAGCATTATTTAGCAGGAGGCTGGATTTTCAAAATAGTACACATAAGTTCCGAACACTGGCCCCTCATGGCTTCACCTAGATCTCTCTAAATTGTGCCTGGACTTTGTCCTGAACTTAACACCATCTTCCAGCTCCAGATCCATTTTACAAACTGTGTTAGAGCAAAGCATCTGGAGTTCCTCTATTTCTGGACTGAGGTTTGGTAAAAAGTACTTTATACATGCGATGGATTTATAACTTCATGAGACATACTTAACATATGATATTTACCTGTAATCTGTCCCCTTCACTGGTGCAAAGGTGTACGTCCTCTGACCTAAGTCAATGTAGCGCTTTGAAGGCAACAGTTTGATCAGTACACGATACATTTTCTAAGCAAATGTGTTTAACTGTCATGGACTCCAACATCCTTTCAATATAAAATTACCTCATCTTGGGATTTCACCAATGTAGATATTGTGTAATTCCCTTTAAGACCATCAATCATTTGTCTTCTTATCTGTTGACCAAATAATCAAAAATAAATTAATTAATTAATTAAAAAAGAAAAAGATCAATCATACTATATTCAGAAATCACAGCGCTATCAATTCTGATATGAGCTCATGGAATCATAGGAGTTGGAGTAATCTATTTTCCAAACCTCCACTTTGATCTCATTCTCCAGCTCTGCATCCAGGAAGTCCAAAGTTACAGGTTCATGAAACTTGGCAGTCTGCATAGAAATGTAAGCATTTAGTCTGTGGTACATACTATAATTTATAATTTAGGGGCTTTGAGTACAAAGGAAGAAAAATACTTTACAAACATACTTGTAGCCTTGAACAGGGAATTAATTACGGACTCGCTTATCTGTTAACACTGACTTTTGAATGTTGTATTCATCTGTGACCAATATGCATGCATAAATTACAAGAAGAATGCATATCTCAGAGGTAAATGAGAAACATCTTGCCATGTTTCAACAAACATAATTTTGCACCAATACAATCAATATAATGAAGTGAAAAGTCAGCCAAATAATACAAACAAAGTCAGTGTAGTAATTCAGGCTAACATTGTATCTGCAGCAGAGATGCTGTGCTATGTCAGTTTAATGCTAAAATCATAGATAGATAGATAGATAGATAGATAGATAGATAGATAGATAGATAGATAGATAGATAGATAGATAGATAGATAGATAGATAGATAGATAGATAGATAGATAGATAGATAGATAGTTTGACCAATACTGAAATTTGGTGAATTGAAATTACTAAATAACAGGACTGTCCCTAGAAAAAGAAAACTTCTGGTTGCTCTTATAATTATAGTCGAGTTATTTTGCCTACCAGCGGCTGGAGATTAGGGTGGAGCAGCACATATCCATTGGGGTCAATGGCAAAGTAGTAGCCATTTGGTCCAAACTACAGGAAAAAGGAAACAGAGAAGGATATATCTGTGAAAGGAAGGACAGAGGAACCCAGGTACCAAATATGACATCCACTGTATAAATATGCTGGTTTCCGTATGTGTTTATTTATGTAGTGTGTGCTCTTACAGTAAAACGAGGCGTCAGTCTCTTAATATCTTCCAGGGAAACATCAATAGCCATAACTCCCAAGATGAGCTGGTTTTGAGATTTCTGAGAGAAAACCATAGGGGAAATAAAAAGTCAGGGATAGAAAGAGTCACTATAAGACCCACTTATGAGCCCTGTTGTTCTTTCTGGATGAGTCAAGTCCCTCTGTGCATTCTGAATGATTACAAGGAAATGCGGTGCAATAGAAATCTGGACAGTCTCATTCCCAAAAGCTTTACATGCCGCCATGAGTCACTGACAAGGCATTTCCAGCCTTCGTTTTCAGCTATGGTGGAGGTAACCCCGAGTCCTTCGAGGTAGACATGTAAACTCATCTTGAAGCACTTAGCTACTGGATCATTTGGATCTCTCTGATCTGCAGTTTTGATCTCTTTTTGACATTTGCTTTATGACATCCCAGATTCTCTTCCTGTGGAGGCATGTGGGAGAGCTTTGAGGGACCTCAGCGTCAACAAAGGATACAAGGAAGAGCCACAAGAAAGAGGATAAAAATAAAGGATGAGACGATAATTGAGAATATTCATGTTGTGTGTTTATTTTTCTAGTCTGGTAAACATTATGGTGTGTCACAAAACCGCATACTTCAATTCTCCCATGGGGTCAAAGTGTCAGACATACAGTAAATTTAGTCTGTAAGTCAATTGTAAACAAAATACGCGAAAGAAGACAGAATGAGCGAGTGAATCAAGAAACAATCTGGGAATAAACATGCACAGTATAATATAAAAAAGGTGGGACTTACAATAACTGTGTCAATAAAATATATTAGTAAATTAGGATCCACATGAAATGAGTAACATGATAATCCAAAAGTAGTCTTTTGCCTACCTTTGAGCCTGTGCTGGTCTTGTTGAAAACAGGCAGAGTTCCAGTGATCACCAGGCCAAGCTCCTGGAAGACGATACGTATGAACATATTGAATAAGCATTAGGTATGTAGGCAAAGCAGTCATGTCAAAATAATAGTTCATGGCATAAATTCACAGACTATTTCATGGTGTGTTTTCTAATTTTGTGTGATTCCTCTGATTAATAAATACATTTAATAAAACATTGGTAAACAGCTGTCCAACACTGACACCATACATGTCCCATGGTTGTCACTAGGACAACAGCTACAGCTTAAAAACAAGATGTTTCCTGTAACAAAAGGCAGAGACATTTCTGGTGGTGACTAGGTCAATACAGTCACAAAAGTTGACAGCGTCTTATCAGTAAACCGATGACAATATCCAAACCATTTGGCTCAGTTCACCAGACTGGTTTCTTATCTACACTGTCGCCTAAAAGTTAATCTTGAGCCAAAGCACCCAAAAAACTGATTTATACAGCATTTTTGAAATAAACTTAATCTGTCCTTTCACAAACACTATTAGAGTTGAAGTTTTGTTTATCAGGATGACAAATAGCAAATGTTTAGCAGAATTGAACAAGACCTATCTGAAATTCTTCATCTGAAAGAAAACAGATTTCTTCTCATGCTTGCAGAGCTCTACATTTGACTACAAATGCCACTGTTTTTCCCCCACACTTTTTTACATAAACTTGCATGTGATGTGTGTCTGTTAAGTAACGGATAACATACCAGTGCGTCCAGGTAGACATTGGTCCACTGAACCTGCTTGGCCTTTTTGTCAGCCTTAACCATAGGCCTGCCCAAAACATCCAGGTACTCCTGCAGAAAGGATGAGAGAAGGACTTCAGTTTTGCTACATGCACATCAGTCATTCCACCACAAGAGGGGACAATACACAACTGGTTAAAGAAGCCAGGGAGAGCTGGAGTGAAAGACCAGGAAAGTAGCAACCACTCATGGATAAATAAGTGTATCCATGGTAGTGTTGTATGAGTGAATTTGAGTTTACCTGAGTGTTGATCCTGATGGCACCTATAGATGGGATCTCATAGTAGTACCCTAAGACAACGATATAAGTTTATTTTAACATCCATTGTGAAAACAAAAGCTTAATTTAGATGAGATTACCCCAACTACTGAAAATCAAGCAGCTCAAATGACCAGATAAGTGGAGTACATTTTATGTATTTAGCAAGCATCTAGTAATCAAATGTTGTCTGAAAGCTGCCAGAAATAGTATTTTGGGATTGACAACCTAACCAAAATGAGAGTAGTACTGAAAAGTAAACCCCACCCACCTCTTACATCAGGTTGACTAAAACAAACTTTGAGAGAACTTAAAAGGGCCATTCTGTAGTGTTTCTGATCATGTAAAATGCCTGTTTTTCATGTGTGCTTACAAAATTCTACTAATATAGAAAGAATTATTAACTTAAGATTTAGTTGTTGTCTGGTGTTAGTCCATTTATCAAAGACCTATCAATCATTTAAAATGATTTTGTTTACATTTGGATCACAGTTGGGTCCTTTAAAGTAGATCTTCATCCTACAGAAAAATGCACATCTGATATGTGATGAGTTGTATGTCACATGGACACCTCATACCTTTATTAGCGCAGGCCATCCACTGTATTGGTACTTTGTCGTAGTTGTGTTGACCTACTGAAAATGTAAAGATGCGCACCTGTGAGGAGAAGAAAGAAAGAAGAAAGTAAAAAACTGAATATGCTGAAAAGCAAAGACTGCTGTATTTTACTCTCTGAACTCTGTTTACAATCCTACCGCTTGCTTAGGGTTGTACTTTTTAAAGATCTCCTCTGCTCTCTCTTCTCCTCCATCAGTGAAGAGCATGATAATCTTGTTACAGTTGGCCCTTGAGACATTCATCTAGGGGATACAAAGGCAAAATGTTTGCATTTTAACCACTATTTAACAAAAGAAAGTGAATAACCACACATTCATATTGTTACAGGAACCAGCTGAAGAAGTGGTTGCAAAAATAATTCCAGGCTAATGGCTCTTTATACATATGCAGTTACAGAAGATGGCAAGAGAAACATGAGCTCTTGCACTGATACAAAATTCTGCAATGTCCGAAACAACCAGAAGAGGTCGACATATACTCACTCTTCAATAGAACACCACTGGGATTGAGTTGACAGTGTGTCCTATGTCCATCATTATTTTCATAATTAAATGAAATTGATAAATTACATAAAAATAAATTGTATCAGACTGTTAAGTAAATTCACAGGGTTTCATCAAGCCTCTGGTTGGTCTGCATATTTCAAGGGACATTGTTGGATGAAATCATTTAATACAGCAGATTGACAGCAATGTCCTCAACGTTACCATCCCTACCCCCATCCACCAAACACATACACACACTCCTACGTCCTTATGTTACCCAAACACAGATACCACAGACATACTTCATCACACATTCCCACACTGACACTTCACCTGTGCGAGCTGCTCGAAGGCCAGCTCGAAGCCGCCTCTGTAGTTGGTGGTACCCTTGGCAGTGATATTCTGCACAGCATCTTTCAGCTTCCTCTTGTTGCGGACGTTGGCCTGTACCAGGTTCTCAAAGCATGACGCGTACAAGGCTTTGTCATTGAACTGGAGGGAAGAGGGAAGGAGGGATGATGGGAAGTGGAGGGAAGGCACTTGCACATATTTTGTGTTAAATATGTGGCCTGTTTTCCCTTCGTTACGGAGTCATGCAGTGTCCTTTAAACATATAGGATGGACTTAGCATAAGGTATTTCAAGAGAGAGATTAAATTGATTCCATTTGAGTATAAAATAATTATTGACAGATGTTATAAAGTATATAGATCTACTTTAATAACACTTTAACTTGCAAAAATCTGTCATGTGTGAAATGCAATCAGTCTTAATCAAATCTGCACAGACCGAAGGGAGCTATAGGAGCAGAAGGAAGGATTGGCAGGAGAGCAGGTAGGGATGTGAAAACAGTGGCATAAGGAGGTAAAAAAAAAACAAAGAGCTTGATTATGGAAGGATTATGCCATAGAGACAGACACTACTGTAACTGGTTAAATTACATTTACACAGCTCTACATGTAAAGTGTCTTCAGATTAGTATTGGTGAATAGTTAATGTGGAGGAACAGATGGAACCCTACAGTATGAATTCATGCACTCACACGCACACGCACACGCAGCATCTATGGAAGACTGGGACATGGCTCATTAATACCTAACATCTGTTTTGGCCTTGACTGCAATCATGATCATGTTCAAAACACATACACTAACACACACATTCTCAAACATGTGCACACACACAAGAGGTCCACTATTTTTTACAGAACTTTTAGGATGTCTTGCAACACAAGTTTGAATAGCTGCAGATACTCACCACTGATCTGAAACACTATTTTTCTTTTCTTTATTAACATTTGCTTAGATCTGCACAGCTGTTTACTTGAGTGAGTTGTACATTTTGCTTGAGATCATCTAAAAGTCTAGGTGGAATTCTCAAGCTGAAAAACAAAGATCTTAGTGTGTGGTTAGATAAAATGTCAAATACAATGAGTACAATGACAGGGGCAGCTACAAAGACAAGTCATTTTGCGCTGACTGTCAGTATTGTCAGCTTTTAAAAGATAATCAGCACTTTAAAGTGAATTCTCAAAGCAGTTACTTGAATAGAGGCAAAGTAGCCCAAATATTCTATATTATTCTAAAAATTATTCACAGAAGCAAGAAGAAATGTTTCAGAGATCATTGCAATGCATGCAAAACACAGAGTAAAGATATCAGAGTGGTTAATAGTGACAATTTAAGCAAAATTATATAAGATAATAAGGAACACAAAATTCAGGATCTACGATTAAAGGATAAAATTAACACAATTTATGTGTCACGTCTTTGCTATTTTTTTTGGGTTTATGTTTTTAGAACGCCTAAGGAAGCTGCAGCTCACAATGACTGTTTCCAACTATTCAACATGTTGGCGGAAGTTTCAGGGCAAATACTGCCAAGACATTCGTCCTCTGAACAGACGCACGCCTACACACACACACTAATATAAACCATCTTTAGTTAGAACTTCATCTAACTTCTTAAAATATCTCAGACACAGTAATAAAAGCTCAGTAGAACGGCATACTGTATGTGGGCATGTTCTATACATATGTTGGTGTATTTAAAAAATACCTCAAAGTATTCATAGTCACCACCGTGGTCTTATACCTTTAAAGCCTACCTTTTTAGTGCATACACACATACATATTCAGACTAAAAGTTTGCATAAATGCATACTGCATTCAACTTCATGTAATTAAGGGTTAGACATGAATTAACTATTGGGTTATGGAATTTTATTCACTTTCTCTGGTTAATTAATTGTGTATGCTTGCGTGTGTGAATGAGACACACACACACACACACACACAGTAGTCACAGCCGCATACTGGAATTGAGAAAGGAGCATAAAGGACCATTTAGATATATAGACTCACATACACTTACACATACTCTAAAAACATACAAAAACATATTGCCTTAGTGAGTGACTTAACCCAAATTTCACAACAGAGCTGAGAGCAGATCCAGTCGCTTTAAATACACTATTTTATTATGAAAGGTTGTAACAGATCATACCTTCAAAAAGCTTCAAAATGCTTCTGGAAGGTCTATCCAGCCATCAATATACTTATTATACCATTTCCTGATTTCATTAACTTCAAAAGCCCTTTCACTTAGCTGATTTGAATGCTCCAAACAAAAACATAAACCACTGCTTTATTAAGGGAAGTGAAAGAAAATGTAATTAATGTTTTATATGGAAAGCAAACCAAAAAGTAATTTAAGTTCCCTCCCATTAGGAAGAAGGACAAAGAGGAGGCAATAAGGATTAAGAAGGAGATTTCAGATAAAATGCAGACACATCCATTTATTAATGGGAAAGCTGAGGAGTTTGCAGCCAAACAGACCACCTGTATGCTGAAGGTATGCAAATGCTTTCTAATAAGAAAAATAACGGGTGATTCATGCCCACTTTGTACATAAAAAAACATGTAAACTTAAGTTTGTGATGTTACATTTGGTAAAAAAGGAGGCTTTTAAGTGTGGGATCCATTAGAAGATAAAGTACACAGAGAGAACCAGAGCAAAAAAGAAAGTAAAAAACAAGACAGTGGCTTAAAGCAATGATTCAAGATTTTGGGAAATATGTATATTTGTTTTTTTTCTGAGAGTTAGATGAAAAGATCAATACCACTTTCTTGTTTGTTTGGTAAATATGAATCTACAGCCAGCAGCCATTTAGCTTAGCACAAAGACTAAAAACAGGGGGAAACAGCTAGCCTGGCTCTGTCCGAACAAAATCCTTCTACCCACACCTCTTAAGTTCACTAATTAACACGTTATATCTTGTTTGTTTAAACCATTAAAAAACAAAGTGTGAAAATCATTTTTACAGGGGGTTATTTGCCTAAGCTAGGCTAAGCAGCTGCTGGCTGTAGCCTTTTATTTAACAGACATGAGAGTGGTATTGATCTATTCACCTAGCCCTTGGCAAGAAAGCGAGTAAGCATATTTTCCAAAAATGTATCTACTACTTTAAGTCTTTCTTTTCCTAAAATTGGGAGGCTGACGTCAGTGTTGGGTGGACGAGGTGAGACATAAAAGATTTGTATAAAAGGAAACAGGGAAACTGTCACTGTTCGGCCAAATCAATTTCATTCTCCAGAAAGTGCTTCATTTATGGGCAGTGGATGTCTGCTACTTCTGCCTGGAAGCTTTGACATGTCTTGTTCAGTTGTTCTTGCCTTCCTTCTGATAGTCTGTTATTGGTTTCAGTGATTGGCCAGTTGACCCCTCCTTTTAACAGCTATGGGGGCCTTTTAATTCAGTTACATTGAAAGAATGTCTGTTCTTGTGTAATCGAATTTCTCAGAGAAAGGACAAACGTGACTGACTAATGGGATGAAACAATCTATGTCATTTTGGCAGCAAGAGTCACCTCTATTTCAATTTTCAATGTGTTTGAAACTTTTTGTCCTTTGTCCAGTCAGATAAAAACAGTAGAGGACCTGCTTCTGTTACAGTCAATGTAAACAAGGAAAACAAGCACAACTTGGTAGTGGTTAATTCTCTTCACTTTGTTTCACCAGAGAGAGCATAAAGACGTGGATTCTAGCAGTGCTTCTTAAGGGTCAAAATTCAAGTTAGAGTGGTGCCCTCCGCATTTCAGTCCTGAAAATCATGTCCAGTGTAATTGTCTCCAACATGCCTCTACTCCTCACAAATTCCTCCAATAGAGGGAAATGAGCACTGTATCCACTTAAAATTGTGTTATTTTTCTTTTCACAACTAATATTGCTGGGAAGCACGAATCTGCCTTATGCAGCCTGCTATGGAGCTTTAAATGATGATGGATGAATATTTCCTCGATCCCCATGTCAGTAAATCCCTTGATGCCTCAGATTCCTACAGAATTTCAATTAGGCTAGCAGGGGCCTTTCCATTACATGCCACTGATTCAAAGTGTGGGTCATAAATACAGTACACATTCATTTGTCAAACTTATCTTGTGGCATATCAGGGTTTGCTCAAGCTGTGTCATGTGTTCGCTCTATTAAGCACACATACTCGGATTCAGCTCTGATGCTCTTGAGACATGTCTCTTATCCATACATGCACACTCACACACATACACTTTATATATGTATACACACATACTGTAGATACTTTGAGTTAGACAAATGAGCACACAAGCATGCATGCATCCATACTCATATTCAGCCACAATAAAGATCCATCCATGTGCGGTACATTCAGTCACTCAAAAGGTCACTGCCATGTCTAAACCAATGACTCAAACCGCAGGAGTAAAGCAACTCAAACAGCCAAGCCACAAATATGTCCACATTAACATTCAGCAATGTGTGCACCTGGAAATTCAATACATATACAGAATCATAACAACTTTCTGAACTGGATTTTGCGAAGAATATGTATACTTTGTAACTTGAAGTGATAGAAGAATTTCGAAAGTATTAGCTGTGAATACTCACATAGATCACGTTCACATAGTCATCGTCAGAGAGGGTCTCCAGCATCTTGCTGACAGACGTTCGGATGAGTTTGAGGGTGAGACCTGAAACGCTGCCACTCCTACAGTTTGGAACAAAGATGGTCTGTGTTTTACAACATGAATCAATACCATACTATAAAAAAAACCTGATCTATGGTTTAAATGGACATTTAATCGGACATTAACATGCAGGAATGCAACTTATTGAAATTTAACCTAATGCAACAATGGCACAAAGCTCTTTAACTGCACCTTTGCCCGCTTGCTCCACTTGTGCTCTCTCTAATATGAAATAATCTGGGAAATTCAGGTGATTTTCTGGAAATTTAAGTCTGTGCTCCTCTGCTTTCCTGTTGCCGCCACAGCCAAATAAGAAAATGGATTGATGGATAAATAAACCACAAAAAAAATTTCTGTTAATTTTCCCTTTGATATTTTGTGTATAAGAGAACTGGATCTTTTTCCTGATCAAGGCGGTGGAGAAAGGGTCAGTGGGTCAGCAAAAAATAAATATCCATACCAAACTTCATAGCAGTCTGGCTAGTTGGCGAGATATCTTACTATGCACTAACAACAACTGACATTGCCATTTGTAAAGCTTTCCGCCTGCAGGGCATTAAACTATTCATGAGCTATAAGCTGAGATATCAGACCTCATGACTACAAGTTTCTTCCATTACCAAACAGGCTAGAGGTCGTATTAACCATCACATTGACAAAAATGCTATCATTAGTAATCTTTATTAATTACATTAGTTGAGTGCCATCCCCATGTCTCAGCTAATGGCTTGCCCACAAACTGTGAATTTTAGCATAAAATGAATAACAAAATCTCAGCACTGTCAAGACTAGACTGCTTTGATTATTTTCTATATTGTACTGCTCTTGCTAAAACAAGATTGAGACCCTGCACTGGTGGATCTATAAATATGCCACTAAATTGGTCCCTGCAGGTAAAAGAATAGAAAAGGACAGAAACTGGAAAAATGTAGAAAAGTGGAGTTCCTTTAATGTTCTTTTCACCAAAGCATTTAATGTCTAATAAGCCTCATCAATCCTCTGTGTGCCAATTACCAGAGCTGTGTTAAGAGCTGCAAGTGGACAAATTTAGTTTTTCATTTATCATATTGCGCTTTCATTTAGCCCTGGTGCTGTGCTATGAGTGTCATTTCTAATGAAACTCCACCTGAGTGGAAAAATTCAGACAAATCATATTGACGCTGACAAGAATTCACCGCACTCACAATCACATGTTTTACATGCAGCAGGAATTTCTTGTACTGTAGTTGCAATGTTGTGGCAAATAATGTAGGTAAAAAATTGATGAGTCATCGCCAGTCATAAGGGGGAAAAAAAATACACCAATATAAAAATGCTATTAAAAAAGCATTAAAGGATAGGGCTTTCTACCACCTCTACGTGGTCTGTGGCACTCAGCCCCAAGCCTACTGAAGATGTAAATCTTTAAAAACATGTCACCAATATATATTTTCATTCTTTGAAAAAGCTGAGTAATTTCCTAAAACAGCTGGGCACTGTAGTTTTTAGTAAACATTACTCAAACAGGAGTAAATGGTATATTTGTTGGGGAAAATTTACAGCTGCGGATTAATACACATTTGGTGCTGTAGTGACTATTACAACACCAATACGGTGTATGTGGGATTGACTCAAAATAAAGCATGCAGGCCGTGTTCATGGTAATGAAGGAACATGTCGCCTAGTGCGACAGCGTGGCTCATTGATGTCTTTTTAATTGTTTTTGGACAAAAATGGAGGTCTATGGGACAGAGGAATAAACGATATCAGGCTTACAGACACAGACAACACTTGTTAATAATATCAATTCATTGTTGGTTTTGCTCTGTTTAGGGGACTGACAATAATAAAAATATAGAATATTGCCAGCCTTACCCTTTAAATTTGTTTCCCATAACTACCCCTCACAAAAAACAATTTGATGCTACTTATTCGGGTGTAAAATATGAACTTGTAGATGCATATTTATGTTAATTGCTGGTAGATTTACAGTTCTATATATCCTAAATTGGAAAGGCATTTCAACTTTTTGGTCTTGGTAACTATGGAGGATAAACCCCCTTTCCTCAGTTTTTAAATGAATACTGTGAAATCAGAAAACATCCAAATCCTGTGTTTCTTAAAAATTATCTATAGTTCTATAATCTAATCAAAGACTGAACTGCTGTCATGACAGATATTGCTCCAGAGTCCTCTTTGAATATCTAAACCTAAATTTTTAAAGCATAAATCACAGGAAGAAACAACTGGACTGTAAATGATGAAGTTACCCAATACACTGAGTACTTTTTGTTTGTCAGTGTCACACGAGCGCAGAGGAAGCCGTGAGCGCAGCGCACAACGGGGTGAAGCCAGTCATAGAGTTAGCATTGGGGCCTCCTGGAGCGCAAAAGAAAATAAAATCTGACTGTAATAGATGAATCATAAGGTCATCACTCACGCATCCACCAGGATCAGCATGTCCTTGGGTGACGACGCCCCCTGAATGTACCTAGTGAGTAATCACAGACACATACAAAGGTCGTGAATATTGAGCAAATAAAGAGATGTACATATGCACAGAAGTGGAAAGCACACACGCAGAGACACACAGGCAATTATTATAATGATGATGATGAATGATTTTTTAAAACCAATTTCTAAGGAATCTATACAACACAAAGAAACACATAATAGTTATGGGACTGTATATTTTGCAGTCTCATCACTCTTATATCTCTTTGAGCAAGTAAACAAATATCACTTCCTGTCATTTGCATTTGAAATCAATCAAACCTTAGTATTCTTTAATTAGCTCTCTTCTCCCATTTCTTTAATAAACAAACAGATGTGTGTCTTTGTTCAGAGTTTGAGTGCTCAGTAGCTGATGGTGCTTTTGAAGCTAATTAAATTGAATAACATGGTTAAAAGAATATTGGTGGCTTCCAGCCAGATTTCATAATTTTTTGGAGAATAATGATGCTTTTGTACTGGTACCCTTTGATCTGCAGTGGCTTAATCATCATAGTGCTCTGATGTGTTTGTTTGAGTGGGTTTGACTTTGGTCAGAGACCTGGATTTAATTGTTTTAAACTGTGTGTGTGTGTGTGTGTGTGTGTGTGTGCGTGCGTGTGTGTGTGTGTGTGTGTGTGTGTGTATGTACAGATGCTCTTATGTGTAATCAGTTTATACAACATGCAAATACAGTTTTTGCAAATGAATGTTTAATATGACAATTACACAGGTAGATTGAATGAGCCACGTGTCTGCCCTTGACAAATACTAGAGAAATGACCGACAATGAGATGATTAGAGACACAGAAACAAAACTGCGCATCCGATAACAAGTGTCCACACTCACCACGGTCGCCTGCGCACATCGTAGAGGTCGATTTTATTGGCCGAATTGCTCGAGTTGATCCAAGGGGATGCTGGAATTTGGCAGAAGGAAAAAAATGGGTAAAAGAAAGTATGTTTACTTCACTTAGTTTGGGTTCAAGGTAATTGAATATGTGTGTCAGTGGCCAAATCCTCTTATGTCTTATATCTATATTCATATATCTTAATATCTCTTATATCTTGAAAGAATAGTTGGACTTTTTGGAAAATGGGCTTATTTGCTTTCTTGCCGGGAGTTAGATAAGAAGATCGACCCCAGTTTGATTTCTGAGTGTATGTAACTCGAACCAGAAGGCCATAAGATTAGCTTAGCATATAGACTGGAAGCAATGGGAAGCAGCAAGCATGGCTCCAAAGTTCAAAGATTTTCCTGCAAGTTGTCGTTTTACAAGGAGTTAAGTGTTGTAACTATGTCTTGGTGACCAGTGTCCAGGGAACCAGCAAAGACTTTGGGCAGACTTTGGATAGAGCCAGGCTAGGTATTTCCCACCTGCATTAAGTCTTTATGCTAAGCTAAGCTAATTGCCTCCTGGTGCTAGCTTGAAACTTAGCACACGGACATGAGAGTGGCATTGTTGACATTTTTATTTACATGAACTCTTGGCAAGAAAGCTAGTAAGCATACGGTATTCCCCAAAATGTGGAAATGTTCTGTTAATGCAATCTTTGAAGTATAGAGAACAATTCAAAAGTAAACTAATGACTTTTGTGGTGAGATTTTGAAACAATACAATGGTCATGACTGTATTCACATACCGCTATATGTTTTTCAAAAAGTGATTCATGACTGTCATGCCTCTTTCTCAGCCCAAAATCACAAGAAAGAGTTGTGACAAAGTCAGCCGTCAGCAACACAGTGTTTAGAAAAGTCTGCTTGTGTTTGCATGCATCTGCCTGCAACATGATTAAATGGCCCTTTGGTGGCAATTTCTGTCCCCATCACTGACCACAGGAAGGTCAGCAGGCTGTTGGAGTAACCCCATTGGCTGCTAGGCTGCTCACCTGGGTAATACCGAGCCAATCCGGTGGCAGAGCCAAACACCTGCCAGAGGAGTGAAGGATCATCCTCTTTGTTTTTCCGGAAAACATCCTCCAAGGCCTCTGTCCAATTTAGCTCATTCAAAATGATGGTAGCTGGAACACACACACACACACACACAGATTAAATGAGTCACATTTGTACATAAGTACAAAATCATAAAAATCACACAAGCACAAAATGTCAAGGCTTTTCAAAAACCATTTACTCTGAAAAAGCAATTCTAGAGAAGGAGAACCCATGCTTGAAAGTCTAAAAAACACACACACACACACACACACACACACACACACACACACACACACACACACACAGTATTAGGCTACTGACATTGACAGCTGAGAGGAAGCATCCTCACAGATATTAAAACTGACGTCAATCTTCTATGATGAGATATTTCCTTTTCTTTTACTTTTTTGCTCTCAAAACACACTGAAAACACACGCCAAAATCTACAGCGGTGGAAAGTGAGCAAAAGAGAGGAGAGAGGAGAGAGGGAGGCAAAACCAGAATGATTCAATCTGATATTTCT
Organism: Siniperca chuatsi; assembly: GCF_020085105.1. Classification (NCBI taxonomy): domain Eukaryota; kingdom Metazoa; phylum Chordata; class Actinopteri; order Centrarchiformes; family Sinipercidae; genus Siniperca; species Siniperca chuatsi. Next base: position 8,954,331 of record NC_058064.1, read on the forward strand.
GGAATAAGACAAAATCATCTTCCTGGTACTCAGGGGACAGACATACAGTAAACGTTTTGTTTACTTGTTTTTCGCTGCAGGAACTCTTACTGGCTTAATGCTCCAACAATCTAGTTTGATCGAAAAGGCAGTGCTCTGTCTGGGAGAGTGGGCTGCATGTCAAAGTGATGCTGTGCATGACTCATACTTGCTTGTGAGTGTGTGTGTGGATGCCCCTGTCTATATGTGTGTGTGCTTTTGTGAGAGCAACTGGATTAAAGAAACAACAAAGAACAAAAAAAAAGAAACATCAGGGCGAGACATGGGAGCGGCAGGGGGTCTGGGATTTGCTGAGGCAGAGTTATATGTGACAGACAACTAGAAGCTACGTGGTTAAAAGTGAGTTATGAACGAGTTAGTGTGAAGCACCTGTAATTGTAACTCAGTTAGAGAATTATATTGACAACTCAGCAGGAAGAGGCGCCTGAAAGAGAAGCATGGCAGAGTGAGAGAGGGAGAAAGAAATTGAATTTAACTCTAGCACTTGACTGATGCATTTACCTCAGTCAAATCAGAACACATAGACGTCCCATACATACTGTGAAAGTCAGTGTAAGGCAGATCTCAGACTCATGATAATCAAATTTTGACTTTCTCTTCAGCATAAAATGTAATCCATGGTTACAGTGCAAACAGAAACTAACTAGTGCAGCATGAATTTTCATGGTGCAGATTTGCCAAAATGCAAACCTACATAGCCAAAACAAGACTCTACAGCCACACTAGCAGCTCTGTGAGGCTGCACTTAGGCACAGCAGTGCTTTGAGCTAAATACTACTGTTAGTATGCTAGCATGCTGATGTTTAGCAGGTATAATGTTTAGCATGTTCACTATCTTAGTTTAGCACGCGTTATCATGCTCACATTTGCTATTTAGCACTAAATACAAAGTACAGCTGAGGCTGATGACAATGTCATTAGTTTTGCAGGTATTTGGTCCTAAGGCCAAGTAGTGGACAAATTAATATTTTGACCTGATGAACGGCACTAGATGAAAGGTCAGGGAATCATCTAAGTTATTAGAATTCATCCTGAGGATAACATGAATGTCTCTACCTAATGTCATAGCAATCCATGCAAATGTTGTTGAGACTTTCAGTCTGGACCTCATTTATACGAATCAGGGTAGTCACCTCTGGATATACAGTAATGCAATCAAATTCAACAGCACCACAGACTACAAGACAAACTGTAGGATGGTTTGATTTATCACAGGGCTGAACTGTATAAGACTAGCACTAGTTTTAGCTAGGTGTACGTAATAAACTGGCAGCTGAGTATACAGTATTTGCGATGTGTTAACACTACTTTTAGACATAAAGACAAAAACAACAATTTCAAATTGTATAAAACTTTTGTTCTCATTAAAAAGTGTCCTTAAACATTTGTAGTACCACTCACATGCCAAATAAAGACATTTCCGAGAACCCAAAAACAACAGAGTTACAAAAAGGGTTTTGCTTTTGTACAGTGAGTACTCTGTTTGGATAGTGTACTCTTTTAACAAAGTAAATAAGCAATGCCCAAACATAAAGTCTGGAAAAATATTATTTTTTTCTCTCATCTTCCCACTTCTCCCTCGTTTTCTTTGCTTCTGTCCTGTGGCTCTCACGCTCCCTCTGGCTCCTCACTCCTTCCCTTCCTCAGAACCACCTCCTTCACCAAGGCTCTAATTCCATGCTTTGTAGGATAAAGAGAGAGTTTAGGCCAGGCCTTAAAAGGGCTCCCTGTAGTATTGTAGAGCAAAGCATGTCCCAATGATAAGTGGTGACAATTTGTTCAGGCCTGATCTCTATGCTCCCTGAGGATGGCCCTTAATGGATTAGTCCTGCTGGTTTCTGTAACATCAGTAACAAGAAGTCTCAGGGTAATAAAATCTCATACAGGAAGCATTGGTATTTTTCCTCTCATACTGCTCACACTGAACAGTGAACTAACAAGGAAAGAGCACAATCAGTATTTCATTTGACCACCGGCTGCCACTGCAGGAAGGCAATGTAGTGACCAACCCAGTAGGTGATTTGTGTCTGTGTAGATACATGATGAGGAAGAGAGACACAATAAATGACTGAGATGGAGAGTGTGTCCTTACTGTGTTTGTTTTTATGTGTTTCCTTTGTGTAAAATTGACAAACCCATTATAGTCTCCCACAGGAATTTGGATGCAGACCCCCCCCCCCGGACAAGTCAGGCACCACTTAGCATCTCTATCAAAGGCGTGTCCTCTAATCTAATAGATTACTGTTGGGTTGGTTCCAGTACTGAGCTTTTTGGGTCTGGTCTTGGAAACCTGTACCTGTCCCTCGTCCTTGCAAGTCTCTGGTTGGACCATTTAAAATGAGCCAGAATGAGGACTGAAATGTCATTGTTTCAGATGATAGCGTTCAGCTTCATAAATCACACTCTTCAAATATCACATGCTTTACAAGTGAAGACATGCAAGATAAAAAAAAAAAAGATTAATGGAAAATTAATGGAACTGAATATGGAAAAGAAGATACTAAATATTCCCTGTGAGGCATGTAGATGCTTTCAAAAACAAATCAAACAGGATTCTGGCAGCAGTGGGAGGAGGTGAGAGAGAGGAGGGAAAGCTGCACGGTGCCATGCCAAGTGATGCCCTGTGGTGTTCCCTGTCATCAGCTAGCTGGTGGCTGAAACTGCCTGTGCATTTGAAAGTAATTACATGGTGGGGGCTGAAGTGGTGAGAACCTGCAATCATCGTATCAGAAGGGGCCCTATCCTCGATGATACTTCGCCACTCACTACTGTTTGTGACGTGAGCACCAACGGACCCTTTTTCAGGCATTCACTGACATCCCCTTTAGCTTTAACACACCTTAAGATTATCAGACCTACAAAGACTAGACACTCAGACATAATGTATCTTTCCACCAACACTGATTGTTTTGTCTTGACAGTCAGAAAGGAGTGAATATTTAACAACTGAGTGAATACAGAGAACAGCACACTGGACAACCGGCATGCAAGGCAACACGTCCCAGTGGTTTATGACGCACATCAAAACACTCGTTCTTATTGTTTTGATGGATGGAGAGATGTGGGCAGCAAGAGCAGTAAACTCTGCAGAGAGAGCTGCAGAGGACTTCAGCTGAGCTGGACACCACACTGCACACCACTCTTTTACTTTGCTGGCCGTTTTCAGCCATTTTTGAAAAATTATATTTCTCCCATCATGGGATGTCGACAGTCTGGATTTTACACCCAGTTGAACCTGACTGGGATGAACTCAATCCAATTTGAACCATGATGCTTAAACCGTAAGTATAAGCGGCCCAATAATTATGCTGTGGTCCCTGTCTTTGTAAACACAGGAGGGGCCGAAGAGTTAAAGACGATGGAAAAGAAGGAAAGATGGAAGGAAATGTGAAAAACAGGAGCAGTGGATCACAGTTCAATTCCAGCGATGTAGATATAAGTGTGTGTGCCAATGGATGGTGATGAGTGGAGACCATCTGACAAATAGGTGATATTTTGGTCATGCCACAGCAGGAAATGCTGAGTGTAGTTATAATGAGCATGTGTGAGAACCATGTCGAGACACGCAACATACTCATAGCAGCGGTGGCCAGGGGGAAGGGATAAAGAGATATGGACACCAGCACACACACATATTTGACTCCCATGTTTAGTTCTGTAGCATGAGAAAGTTGTCGAGGTCATGATGGTGAGAAAAGCCCTTTTGGTAATCTTCACTGCCTTGAGATCAGGAGCAATTACTCACACAATACACACACACACACACACACACACACACAGACACACTGATGAGTGTCTTCTTGAGTGACAGTCGAGCCCTTTTACACCTCATGTGGATCATGAGGTTGTCAAGTTTCCACTTGTTGATGTTGGTTACCATTATCTGGAAAGAATTCAACAATAAAGTATGTGACATTGCAGAAATCTCTTTCATTACTGTCTTACCAGCCATAAAACTGTAGTTTTATGGCTGGTAAGGTAAAATATAATTTCTCTGGGAACTTTCTGGCATGGAGGGGAATCCAAATGCGAATCCCAATCAGCTGATTAGAAAATCCTGGGATGGCATCCAACTTGTTGCAAGGACACAGGTTGCAGACATAATAACAGTGAGAGAGGGGAAAAAGAAGGAAGGAAGGATGACGAGAGAGAGAGAGATGGAGATGAAGACACCTCAGAGTTTGGCATCCAGCTCCATTAACGAAATAGGACGTGTATCATGTGGCACAAGAGTACAAAAAGAAAATAGAAAAAAGAAATCAATTTATACGCTGTGAGCTTTGCTACGGGGACTGTGACTTCAACACAAACACGCTCACATACACAGTGTCACAGTATCTCAGCATGTCACAGTGTGTGTGTGTCTCAGGCTGACAGGTGCCACACAGCGTTGATGCAAACGGGCATCAGACGAGCCTCGGATCTCCTGCCAAGGCTGCGACGCTCTCCTCTCATCGCATCCACGCCAATCTGTCTAATGAGCGAGAGGACACGCATATGCAGCCATGAGATCCATATACAGTACAGTAGGTGCATGCAATGTGACACACACACACGCCGACTCTCACACCCCATGTGTTTCTTCCTCTCTCTCAAACACGTTCACACACACAGACAAACTCTGATTCATCTCCAGCGTGCATGCACGCACACACATAAACACGATAATGAATCTCAGTCTGACCACCCACACTGGATCAGCAGGGAGAAGAGATTCCAATCAGCAGGACTAATGCGGAGGAGAAAGACAGTAGCACATTTGTCTCCACACACCCCACTATTAATATGCTTAATAAAGTGGAGCGAGGGAGGATGGAGTGATGGAAGGTGGTGTGAAGGGGTAGAGTTGTAAAGGGAAAGGAGGAAAAGAAGAACAGAGCAAGGTGGTGAAAAAGAGCAAATATGACTAAATAAGTAGGCAACTAAAAAACAAACCAAGAGGAAGGGAAAAGGACGTAGAGGAAGGAATGAAAACAGGTGGGGGTTGCGGCGAAAGTCTACGGCAATCAAAGAAGAAGAAGAGGTGGATGACACATCTGTCCTTCAGCATTAATAAAAACCACAAGGACGCCAGCATTGTCTAGACAAAGTCCCCTAATCAAGTTACCAGTCCTTTCTCCACACAACAAGATAAAACATCAGTGTCTAAGTATGTGCGTCTCCTTCTACAAACACAAAGACACACACACTCATTTATACACATTGCCATGGCAACGCTGACAGTGCTGACCAGCCGGAGTGGCATCAATGTGGCAGCCTGTCCTTGGAGATAGAGAGAGAGAAAGAAAGAGGGAGCACCAACACCAGCCTAGGTTTGCTACTTTGCTAGCTAGAGCTCCACCCAGATCCCACCCTCCACCATCTGCCTGAGAGCTGGAAGAGATCAAACAGATACCACACACCCTATAAGCCAGAATGCTGCAGTTAAAATATGGAGTAATAATGGTCATCTCATCAACGTTACAAAAAAAGAAAAAGATGGACCAGGTTTTGAGATATCTGTCTCAAAGATTTCTGCCACCTGAAATTTTATTTATGGCGCTCAATGCGTTGAAAAATTTCAACAGAATCATTATTATTCTATATAATTCCAACCAAAACAATCTGCATAGCAAGATACCACTAGAGGTTTCTTTTCGAATTAAGGTAAACCAACCATTAAAAGAATACAGCTAGCATGGTGCTCTCCAAAGTTCAGAAATAGCACATTGTATCTTGTTCATTTAATTTGTACACAAACCAAAATTTTGACACAAAAGTTGTGGTTCTACGCGGAGGTATGTGCTGTTGCAGACCAGCAGCTGGACCAAGTCCCCAAGAGCCACGCTGGCTTTGATGTGAATTTGAGTAAACAAAGAAAATAGATAAAGATGAAGAAAATTGTAATTAGTGAGCTTTAGATGTGCTAATACATGGATTTTGTAACCTTTGGACAGACCCAGGCTTGCTGTATCCCTGTTTCCTGTCTTTTTGCTAAGCTAAGCTAACCGACTGCTGGCTGTAGCTTCATATTTATCGGACAGAGAGTGGTATCAATCGTCTCATCTAACTCTCAGCAAAGAGAGAAAGGGAATGAGCGTGTTTCCCAAAATCTTGAACTGTTCCCAAGTATAAATGTTCACAGTCTGGCTGAAAGAAATGCTATAATGGGTTTTGATGCAAATAAAAGCAAAATTAAATTTAATGTACTAATGCAGACCTGGCTCATAAAGTCAGCATCACTAAAATATACCACCATGTATCATGTATTGAACCAGCTGCACTGACAGAGGTTTGGGGACTATGTAACAAACTGCGACAAACATCCAATTGAGACCCTGCATACAGAATTCTGCAAGGGAACTCATGTAACGAAAAGAACTGACTTAAACAAAATGGAGCAAAAAGATGAGAAGAGACTATGGAAGAAAGAAAGAAAGAAAGAAAGAAAGAAAGAAAGAAAGAAAGAAAGAAAGAAAGAAAGAAAGAAAGAAAGAAAGAAAGAAAGAAAGAAAGAAAGAAAGAAAGAAAAAGACAGAGGTTATATGGTTGCAGAAAGAGAGCAAAAGACAGACTGATGAATCACACTAGGAACAATCCCTTCCTCCAACAGCCCATCCCAACTCCCGCCCTTTCATCATTATAACTGTTGCATGTAAAAATAACTGAGTGCATTTGGCCATTTGGCAAATACAAAAATGTCTGCACAGTCAGAGGCCTCGGAGGCCCGTCACTCTGCACATTTATGGTCCACCTTATGTGGAGTGACTCGCTGTATAAGGGCATTAAAGTCATGTGACTGAGTCCACTGCATTTAGCAAACCCAGTGTGACGACCATTACTGAAATTGAGATTGAATGCTAAATCAATGCCAAGGAGGCTATTAGCTCATGCCTGGGTATAAGGAAATGATTTAACTGTTTTAATGCCTGCTGCATTTGTGTTTTGTTAAATGTAGTGTGTAACATGTGAAATTATATCATTTTAGTTATAAAGTGTCATGTCAAGCAGTGTAAGAGGCCAATGATGTAAGGTTTCCATAAAGCTTGGGCTGACATTGTGTTTCTTTGGATTGATCTAGATTTCATTAAGATTATCTTATCGGATCACATGTCAATTCTAATTTAATATTCACTTGTCTCATCGCAAGCTTGTTGTCTCCTTCCCTCTATACTAAGTGTGTGCATGTATGGTATGAGAGTGTCTGCAAGGAAGGACATGTCCTGTACTGTATGTTTCTGTGTGTATCAAGATGTGCTTGCATAATTGTCTTTGTGTCAGTCCATCCTTGCATTATACTCATTAGTGTCCTTGAATAAGAGGGTAATAACCCAGAGGATATGCCTGTGTGTGAGTGTGTATGCACATATGTGCTGCTCCGGTCTGTGTATATAGTCATCCACCCATAAATTAGTCCATTTATCTCTTCCAAGGAAGCTTGTGCTTCTTTAACATATTGCTGTTTTCAAATCACTGGCAAAAGTACAAATCAGTGTGTGTAATGAAATACTGAGGCAACACACACTGTGAACTAATACACACTCAGTAACCACCTTTTTCACTCAAACATAAGAAAACCACATATAAATACATGACTAAAACACTCACCTGTATCATGTATTGAATCATTTTTACTCAGGGCTTACAAAGACACATGTAATCATGAAAGGTTACAGCCTGCTGCAATAACCAAATATATTGATGCAAAAGCCATTACCCTGATACTAACATTTTACAGTAATGTCCGTTTCACATTTGACACTGTAAGGTATAATGGATAAAACTCCAATTATGTGGCTCTTGATGACTCGATCCTCTGGGGATACAATTCATTGCATCCATCAGTCCCTACTGCCATGCCACTAATGTGGCTAAAAATTAAAAATCAAACTATGCACAACACTATGTTTATATAATGAAAACAATGACCTAGAAAATTTTGTTAAGACAGAGCAAAGAAAGAAGCATGTAAGTCTGTGATAAACACACTAAAATAACTGAGGACAGCTTCATGCAAGTACAAAGCACCCACAAAAAGACCTATCGTTGGCAGACGTATTGACAGTCTGTGCAACTGTCCCGAGAGGTTAGCAGGGTTAGCGATGAACGCGAGGGAAAGGAGCAGCTGGTGACCAGGGCAAAGAGGGGGCTAGAGTGTGCTGGCCATTGGGTTGTTGGCATGTGGGCTATATATAGGCTAGAATGGCCAAGCCTTGGTGTGGAACTGTACACTGCGGACAGTGCTGGGAGGCTGAGCTCCACATCATGGGAACGTACTGTAGATACTGGATATAGTGGTGAAAGAGATAAAGAGAGACTGAGAGCAGGGTGGGAGGTGGTGGTTGCTATGTTTTACTATTTATAATAGAGGAATGTGTAGATGATATGAGAGAAATTATGCATTTTTCTACAATGCATGTGTATGTGTGTTTCAACTTACAGCCTTCATATATATCAGTAGGGATGTGGACAGCAGTAGTGTTGTACGAGACGAGTCGTTTGAAGTCGGGGTCTATCTCGAAATCATCTGGAACATATCGGTTCTTCATTCTCTTTGCTTCCTCTGTCTGATTAAGCTGCACATAAGGGGGAGAAAAAGCAGAACCTGGAGTTTCAAAACCATCTTGCAAAGCATTATTTGGCTTAAGAGGGGTCTGTGCATGTGTGTACACCCCGGCTTGTAAACATACTGCATATGCAGTTTCTTGTTACTGTGAAAGACAAGGTGTCAATGTTGAGTATTCACTGAAATGTCACTACTGACAGATAAAGATTGAGAAACTGAATCTAAATTTTAGGCAGTGAAACATAAACCCAGGCATCCAGAGAGAAAAAGAAAGAGGGGAGATGGTCTGTCAGTCAAATACAGAGTGACATTAGTGTGCTGTGGGTGTGTGGTTCTTTCCCACTGGGACAGTGGAGGGGAATTAGATCCTGATCCCTGTTTATAAGAGCAGACAGATGACGTTTGAGGCCAGGGGAAGCATTCAATGTCGCATGCATACTCGTGTTTATGAGTGTGGGGCCCAAAACGTATACTGGTCCTTATGCATGAAAAACCCTGCTTATACACACGTGCATACCTTACCAAGTATGGAGATAACATCAATAATTCCTACCCATGCAACACACACATATCTACAAATACAGAGACTTCTTTTCACAGATTCCTATAGGCTATCAATAAAATCTATCAGGTTTGTTGCCATGGTAATAATCTCTGGAGGGCTTGATATGGGCTGTTTGTGGTGTTTAATTTGAGGAATTTGCATCTCTAATCACACAGAGAATATCAGAATAGTTGTACTTACGTCCTCTTTGGCATTGTAGTAAACAATTTTGTCTGCCTGCGAAGAGATTGAAAGAGAAACAGGAAAAGATGAGCAATGAATGACCAAATAGAGGAAGTACACATCTTTGAAAAGTAACTTAATACCAGGCTAAAAACAACATTTTTACTGCTCTGTCTGGTTGAAAGTGTTTTACCTCTGACCATAACCAGCATCAGTGACGAGTGTGGTTGGCTGCCGTTAAGTTGCTGTTTAAATCCAGTGTACAAGTCTCCAAATCCCAAAATGTGTCCACACTGATTAAGGACCAAATCCCACTTAGCTATTTGGTGTCTCCCACACTTAATTTCCCCTGTTACTTCTTTTCTACATAAGGAATAAACAAGACTAAAAGCCTAAAGTCCTACTAAAACCCCATGCATTACAACTAATATCAAAGTGTTGGACAGAACAAACAACATACTAGCAATTTAACTATTCTTAGAGTCCTAGCAGTAGTGAGGCTAAAATGTGAAAGATGGCAGTTGTGGAAAGGCCATGGCACCATTAAAATCAAGTGGGTTTGTCCTGGGAGAATATACTCAGCAAACTGAATGGCAATCTGCCATGTGTGCAAAGCTGACATTTTGATAGGTGGTGTAGGTGTAAGTGTGTTATGGAGTGCCTAAAATGGAAAGGTTTTAACCTCTGAGGAGCATGAACATACTCAGGAAATGTCACAAAAGTATTAGCACTCCATTCACAACTAATTTCATGGAAATCTGGCCATTAGTTTTCAAGATACAATACTTTGTCTTGGACGAATAAGGGAACTAAACTGACCGACAGTTGCAGATGCTAAACATATACTCCCTTAAAAATGGCTTTAGTCTAATATAAAAAGATGACATGAAGTAAGTAAAACTATCATATTTGGGTCTTTTTAAAGTTACATCTGCAACTGTGGATATAATTTGAATCTTGCTATATTTCCTTGCAGGGCAGCGGTCTGTGTTTGACGCTGAGGATCAGTGAAGTAAGTGGTGTTGTTTTGCTCTCACACTGCTGGGTTTCCTGTCAGTACACAGGCTAGCAGAGCGCTAACGAGCTAGCCTAGCTGCTGACATAAGGATGCCCTGGAGCTGCAGAGCTGGTTCACTGACTCCCTCCACCTGCCTACCACTTCTGGAGCTGCAAGCCAACAGGATGGCAACTCTAAGGGATCTGTGACTCCTCCTGCCACTGCTATTGTTAGCTTAGCTTAAAAAGTTTGTAATTAGCGCACAATAAGCGATTAAGCTGTGTAAACTGTGCCAAACGCTAGCATCTGCTCTCTGTTTTGCTGTTTTGACTGTTACTGAGTTATATCATGAGATGTGTAAGTTCAACTATATGTGCAAAGAGTAGGTGTTGAGCACATATGCTGATATGCACATGCAAGCAAAAATATACTAACAAAAGCATTGATATTATAAGACTGTGCCATGATGTTCTCTGTCAGGTCATGTTACTGCAGACAATGTGCACCTTAAGAGGTGTAATAATAACACCAAGGTCACACCATCACATCCTGCAGGGGAGGCTACTGTGTGCAAGAACACCAATGTGTGAGAAATGGTGAAAGGCATGTAGGGAGGGGAAGGGTTGGAAAATAAACTATGCTATTATTTTTGTGGCATCTTGTGGTAGGTGTGATGCTGCCAAATCAGTGTGTGTGAGATCTGTATCTTGTCTGGATAAGAAGATGCTTGTTAATGTACTCCAATCTCTGCCAGGTGTAACTGCAGTTTATGCCTATGTTTGTAAAAACCTAATGACTCATTCAATATGCCATCCACTCATGGAAAACTCCAACATGATCGTCTCCTACCAGTTATAGTGCTTTTCCCTCACGTTCACAGCAGCTGCAAACACTGGTTTGTCAATGGAGTCATAAAAGTTTACCTTTTTTCCTCAAATGAAAGTTAATAGGGATTGTAAAGTAATGCATTTAATGATGTGCAATGTTTATTTTTGACGGCGCCACCTCCAAACCGACTCACACATTTAATGGGAGAGTGCAGACAAGAACTAATATAAATAGAGAAGTAAATACATACAACTTAATCAAATGGATCTCATTAGAGAAGCTAGGTACAGCTTGTATTTTAATAACAAGTGTAAATAGGGCCAAAAGCATTATATTACACTGAACAGACACATGCAAGTGTGTGGTTCTATTGCAGCAGTCACACCTTTTAAGTGTTTAAAGTCAGCAGGGAGAGGTGCCCAGAAGTACTGGCCCAGTTATCAAAGGTGACAGAGAACAGATGCATGCACATGAACACACACACACACATGCAGCACACAGGATGCCCCACTTGGTATTTTAAATACTCATAAGTTACAAATATAGAGACTGAATAATATGATACAAATCCATACAATGTGTTTCATGTTCACATTACAGAACATATAAAATCTCACACAGAATGCCCACATCCCTTGTTAATAGAATTTACTGGAAAATATTGACCAGCATAAAATCACACAGCCCGTATGTTTTGTAAAAACATACAAATAAATTCACACAAACATGTGTACAGCGTACATTAGCCTTTTTGCAGATGCTGAAGGCTGATATACAGTACACACAGAGACAATAAAGGTACACAGAGGTTTGTGTGTGGCTAAGCTGAGAGTAAGAGGCTAGCCTGAGGCAGACACAGCACTGTCTGAAGTTACACTAGAGCTGTACTTGCACATACAAAGCCATCACATTTTCTTTCTGACTTAACTACAACCATGCCAGAGCTGTGATGAAATTTTTATCTGTCAATTGTAGAGGCAAAAAACCCTGCAAAACTCTTATCGCTATCAAAATAATACAGATCTCTGAAGCCATTAAATACCTCAGTACATATCTGCAATCTATGTGGCTCTATAAAATCAAATATTAAAGCATGATGTAACTTATCAGTTGTTTAAAACAATGAATACTATATCGCCCATCCCACAATTCTGCCTGACACAGAAAAAGTGTCTCCTTAGTCCAAAAAGTCATCACTGATCACAATAGCCTATGCCTTGAATTTCTGACGGTCCATTGCCAAAACATGCTTCCAGTTCAAATTACTTTCTCTGTGAAGAAAATGAAGAAATGCTAGCCCTAAACATAGGCCAAGTTAACTAATGACTTGCTATCTACCTCGTTCAGACACCACTGAAGCTAGCAATTTAAGCACCCCCTTGACTTTGCATTGTGTAGTGCAGGGTGAAGGTATGATGAACAGGAGGCTTGCGTCAATTTCTGTGCTGCCATTTTTTTATTGCCTGGATAAGAAGAGAACACATGCACTGGTCAGCCATACAGTTGTTTTGCCACGGCCAGCTCAGAAAAAGCAGACCACAAATGACCAACAAGTTACTTTCAGCACAACAGCTAGCTAGCTTGTTTGCCAAGTGCATTATTTCACATTATATGACCAATTTAGCACTAAAATATGCTACATCCACTCATTACACTTCTTAGAAACATTTCAAAAGTCATAACACTAACATGTTCATACAAAGGACATATCAATATGAATTCACTACATTTGTGCAGAGCGCACAGTTTACCAGCCTACTTCGGGCACATCTACAGCAAAGCTACACAGCTACCAGCAGCATTAGCTTAAACCAGTAAGGCTGCTCTTAGTATTCAGTCCCTATATGCACACATATACATATGCCTATTTACAATGCTGGGGAGATATTTAATTGATTTAGGTATTGCAGTAATCCCCATAACATCAACCAAAAAATGTATTACATTCGCTAGCCAAGCATCCCAGGCCATAGGAAGATCAAACTCAGTAAGTAATACAGCGGCTAAATGAATCTATCCCCAGAGAGGATATTTCCTTCCCCGTTTTCTCAGTGCAGAAAACTTTATATGGAAAAGAATCATTAAGGTGTGGCTAACAACACTGAAGAGTTCTTTAAGTTAATAGGCTAAATGGCAAGGTTGAATTTCTTTGATGTTCTTCCACCACAGTGTGTACACACAATTTCATTTGTCATTTGTTAAATGGCTGCCCAGAGCATGAGGCTTTTCTCATTGCAAAGCAGGGGAAGGAAATTTGCAATTTGCATTTATTATGAAAAAGCCGGAGCTAAAACACTGGCCGTGAATAGCCAACAGAGCTGCATTGTAATTCTCAGAGACTGCCATTTTGGAATGGGACACTGCATTCATTGACCCAGCAACTGGGTAAAGTAATTGAATGAGTAAAATAATAGTGTGTTCATATTATTTGCCGTACAGTCCCTTCTAATGTATTCTTAATACTATGATTAATGGACAATATCAGAGAGTGAGCAGTGCGTGTGTCTGTTCACTGTAAGCATGCCTGATTATTTCTGCCTATTATGTAAAATAATGAAATTCAATCTTGTATAAAGTCATTACAGCACTATTGTCATTGTAATGAGATTTGCCATCCAATTATTCCAATCATATTGGATCATGAATAACATGCCCCTCCCCCCATTCCTCTTATGGAGATCATGGCACCACTTGATCTGTATGTAATGCAGCCAGTGATAATGAACATATCAGAGCAGGCTCCAGCTGCTCACTCACCTCACTGTTGTCCATCCACTCGTGCTCCATTTGAAACTTTTCTGCTTGTGATGCCAGCCTCTGAGAGAAGAGGGAGGAGGAGAGAGGAATACAATATGTTAGACCATGTTTAATATTCTTGTCAAAACTTAGAATTTAAGATTTTTTTGGCTCTAAGGCTACATTAATGTCAACATCATGATAATAGCTTTGGCCCCGAGTTTTTGCATTAGCTGATTTAGGCATTTTAAAAGCCATCAGCAAGGCAGCTAGAGAAATCTCCATACCGGGGTGATCTAACAAATAAATGCAGTAGAAAATATGGATAATTAAATATCAGTTACATGTCAAGTCATGACATCTAACCCTATAGCACCTCAAAGAGGGTGCTGCTGATGCAGGAACAAGGGAAAATACCTGATTTCTTGTCAGCATCTGCAGGTATGAATTAGGACTAGCTGTGACACAATGTTGCGCTAAAATTAGACACCCAACTATTCCATCTTTTCCCAGATCTGGTCCTAATGACTAGGTTAATGGGTTTATAATGGGCCCAGTTTTTAATCTGTACCTGGTCCAGAAATGCACTGTACTATTAATTTCCCTTGGGAAATATCAAATCCAGCTCTTCCTGCTTATGTGTACGGCACTAAGGGTTTCAAGTCACACAGAAGGAGCAGGAATTTGATAGGTGCAAGGAATAAATTAATTTATGAAATGAGAGGAGGAGGGGATTGAAACAATGAATTATTGAATTAATTCTGCTGTGAAATCAAACAAGACAGTCGCAAGAATCACAGAGGTGGAACAAAGTCTGATTGTGATTTGCATTCTTGGATATTAGTTGTCGTGTTTGGGTGCAAAATCAACCCTTAAACACAACAACAACTGTGCATTTTTCTTTGTTGGCAATTTCAGAATCACTCATCCAAAAGCACTAAAAATCTTATACCACTTGGCTGCATTGTAGCCTCACAATAAGATAAAGTATACATAATTTATCTGATTAAATCATCAGAGAGACAACAGTCTGATGGTTGAGAAAAGAAGGGAAAAACCATCAGTCATCTATATAGACATCCAAACATCTAGTAGTCCATAAAAGCCTCTTGTTCCTACTCTGCTCCTTTTTTCTTTCTCAAAGAAAGCCCCCCTTACTCCTTAATCAATTGGCACTGAGACAACATTGTGATAATGAAAACCCCCTCCTGCAGATCTGGCTTCAGATGACTCGTTATGCCTGTATACCATGCCGTCCCATAATGTATCCCGGGGGCTGACACTCTTGTGGTCTGAAACACGGTAACCTCGACAGCCTCTCGGTTGTGTCTCATTAGGGGGGAAATTTAGCAGCAGCTGTCAGAGGTGGTGGGACCTCGCAGCTAGCAAAGGAGCAAACGTGAAATGGAACTATGTGTGTGTCTGCGTGGTTAAGGCAGGGGGAGAAAAGCGTCATTGCATTTTGAATATTTAACATCTTTGTATGTGTTAGTGTGCACCGCCAAGAATGCATTTGTCAATTAAAGGTGGGGTATGCGAGTCTAATCCAATACATGTCTTTTTGTCAAATTCAGTGAATATCTCTTCACAGTCCGCTAGCTGTCCGTTCAGTGTGTGTGGCTGAAAAAAAATCCAGTATTTGTACACAGCCCTGGCTCTGTAAATGGGAGCCACACAACACTATTCCAGCCATGTTTTGTGTGTCAGGTAACATTAAATGACTTGCCCACGAAGATTCAGCTGTCTAGTTTGCCAAGAAATGCTGTTGTTGTGATGTTAGCTATAGTAGCAGAAGAGTTGTGAGTATCGCTGTCTGAAGCTGGTGTGCTGGATGGGAAATGCCTCGTCCTAACCCCCGACCTAGCAAAGCAAACCCACAACCTAGCTAACATTAGTTATATTACTTGCTGTGTTGTTGTTTGCTCTATATCATGGTATTTGTCATGGTATTGGATCTCTCCAGAATTGCATAACCCTACCTTTAAGGGTAAAAAATAATTGGGCTATATTTAAATTACATTTCTTGTATATATCCTCCCAACTGGTCATCCACCCTCCTCCTTGTGAATCTCCATGCATCCACACAAGCGTTTTTTCGTTTTTTTGAGGAATATGGCTCTCATCAGGTTATGGTGGTCTTTTTACTGCACATTTACAAACACACAATGCCCTTGCAGATTTAGTTGCCAGTTGCCACTGGCTCCACAGCTGCATTGACTTAATGGAGCTTAGCTTTAATAGCTTTTCAGTCAGGTCATTATTGGTGCAAAGAATGATTGGGGTGTGTGTTTCAACCAGTCAATTTAATAAACTGCTTATCTCAAGTTAATTCAACTTAAAAATGTCTAGTTTTCATTTTCAGACCACTTGAGAAATTATAAACAAAGTTCCTTTGACTTGAAGTCTTTTGACTTGAAATGATTAATGATGAGAATGAATGTACTGCTGAGTTCACTCAACTCATTAAATTAAGTTTCTAAAGAAACATGAGCAGCATATTAGCGGACTTCCCAGCATGCACTGTTTGAGAGTTAAAACTCTCCAGAGAGAGCGCACATGTGGAGGTACACACATTCTCACAGGATAATGCCACTTTTCATTGGATCTCTTCTGACTTGCTATTCTTCTACAAATAAACTAACTAAAAGTATTCAATTCTTCCTCCCCTTTTCCTTCCTCTGTTTGGTCCGGGGAGGGATACACAGTCTGTGATCCATAATGCAAGGAAAAGAAGACTAAAGGGACTTGATGCCTCTTGAAAGGAATTAAACAAAAATGCTTGGTTGCTTTTCAAGAGAGAGAGAGAGACAACATGAAGACAGGCATGAAGATAAACGAAGAAAGGTTTCTTTTACTTTAATGAGCGCAAAATCATTGAGATGGGTGCAACAAAGTGTTTGACAATGATCAAGTCATTTCTTCACATACACAGTAACTATACCAAGAAATTCTGTTGCTAAAAATATACCTCTCTCTCTCTATATCTATCTATCTATCTATCTATCTATCTATCTATCTATCTATCTATCTATCTATATACATATATACCAGACAGAAACTAATGATTACACCAGAATGTATCACATAATGTGTGTGAGACACATAAACAGACGCATTATTCATTAAGTAATGTTTTATCGGTTTACTATTTATCTTAAAGTAGGCTAATTTATTTGCAGGTGGGACCTGCTGACCCTGTGTTTGACTCCTGTCAGCCAACAGTTTCAGCTGTCAGAACAGGCATTCATTAATGAGAATCTATACAGCAAATCAAGAGTGCAAAGAGTCAAAGGTCAGCAGCTGTATCAGTGTCTTCCACTTAGCTGCTCTTTCATGCTGAAACTGCAGTTTTGCAGCAGGGTTCTCGCCACAGCTTTAAATGGTGTCAGATTTATAGTGCTGCACCTAGAATTGCCACGTGAACACATATCAGATAATAAGTCAGAGAAACTGGGATGCAACACAAATTCACAAAGTTGCAAAGTATTCCAAATTCAGAAAAAATAATTTCAACCTATCCCAGCAAGTGCTGTAATTAATGAGAATAAAGAAGCACGACAAAAATATGGACTTGCTAATGAGCTGGCGTTAAATTTTATGATATCAGCAAGCTGCTATAGAATGACTAATGAGAGCATATTACTGAGTTACAGTACAGATAATGAAGATGATCTATGCCTGGTTCATGCTGAGAATAAACAGTCAGCCTGTGGTTTTAGTTCCTGTGTAGAGAACAGGGACACATCCAACGCTGGTGCCATCTATTTGTTTTGAGTTGCTGGTGGGGGCAAAACCTTTTGTTTCTTTATTGTCAAATGCACTTAACACGTGCAGTCATTGGGGTAGAAGAGACCTGTAATTGAATATGAGGTTTAATGCCCAGGTACTAAAAATATTAAGCATTAGAAAAAGACTAAGTAATACAGCCCAGTTTTCTCTGTTGTTTCTAACAATGAGAAAGTGGGAAAAATGTTTAACAAGCTGCAAGTGACCACTTCACAGCAGATCCCCCATAAATCCACTGCATGCACATGCATATAATGAGCATGTGTATGTGTGTGTTTGTCTTCTGTTTGGAGAAAATGATTCATGTCCACTGTAATGCCTTAAATCTCCTACTGATGTCACCAAAATTATATTTGCTACAAAAAACGGGATTACTGAGGAGCTTTTTTTCACATCAAATGTGTAAATAAACCAAAAGCAAGTATAAACCACATTACTATATAATAACATTGAGCCATGCCATTTATCAATGTAGAACAATGTTTTAAATATGAGGAACTGAGAAACAGACAGACGTTTGTGCTACAGCCTAAACATAAGAATATTAAAAAGAAAAAATGTGACAAATAATGTATAGTCCATGTGTGTATTTGTCTATAATACAAACACATGTACCCAGTGGAGACAAAGAAGTACCCTGATCTCTCTTGCTCTGTTCTCAGCACCAGCAACTGCTCTTGAACACAGCTTTTTGGATTTATAACCTTACCTACTTTTGGTGTTTTGTTGGAGGAATGATAGTTGCTGGCTTTCCAGTGATCGTTCACAGCTCTCACTAAGTTATGATGGAGGACAGACTTGTCTAATTTAGATGAGTCTTCATGTCTGAATGCAGGAGTATGTGTTTGAAGGGATGGAGAGAGGGAAGGCAGAAAGCAATGAGAAATAAGAGCGATTAACGTAAGTAAACTTTTTCACACACTCACTTTCTCACACACATACATGTACAGCACATAAATCTCCCTCAGCTGTTCCAAAAAGATCCTTTGATCTATTTGATTTAAAACATTGTGCTCTGCAACTCCTCTAATTTTTGTAAGCAACACACAGAGATGTACTGTGTAAACATGCACGCTTGCTTTTCTGACACACGTTCCTGGCAGTCTGATTAGAGCATCTAGTCCTGCCAGGACAGAAAACACAGGCGCGCGCGCGCACACACACACACACACACACACACACACACACACACACACCTGCAATCTCACTGATGTGTGGGGAGGCACAGGAGAGCAGAGGAAACATGAGCATCTGCTGTTGTGACTGGCAGCACTTTAGTCAGATCTATCCTGCTCTGCCTGTAGGGAGCCAGGAGGAGAGTGGTGAGAAAGAATGGGGGAGAGAGAGATACGTGTACTCACACACACACACACACACACACACACACACACACACTCAGGCGGACTGGCACAAGAAAGTAAAACAACTGTACAGTATAGTAAGTGCATGCAAGTTAACCCCATTTACTGCAGCCCTGGTCTTTTAGACAGGAAACAGCCCTCACCAACATACCAACTTCGAAGGAAGTGACTTGTTAGAGACTGGCACTTGTCTCGATATCCACTGCTGTGTGCTGGTTTGACAGCTCATTTCTCCTGCAGCAAACTCTTCCAGCCGGGCATTCTATCTGTGTGCCAGCTGGCTGCAAACAACTCCCAATTACAGCTGTAGCCGGCTGCAATATTGACATGGTGGCTCAGCACATGCACACACAACTATACCCACACACTGATTTACTGCATGTCATCATGTCTTGAAGTAATGTCACAATTTCTATCACCTTGGATTTGGCTTTTTATATCACTCTTTAGTCATCAGATGATGCTGCCTCCTTTAGCTCTGTGACAGAGCTGAGACAGTGTTTTGGCAACAATGTTTTGAGTGGATTTATTGTAAGCAATCATTTCACACCCCAATTTGTTTCAGTTTCACTGCTCATCACACCGAGCAGTTGTTGATATATCAAGCCGCCAAGAAAAAAAAATCTGAATTCTACAGACAAAAAAATTGTCTACTAAACAATGTCACTATCATTTTGCACACTGCACGAACATTTATTCTGTTGATAGCTGCTGCTGTCTATGCCTGAATGGGACTGAATATGACAGAGGCAGAGAGAGAGAGAGAGAGAGCAATAACGAGCGAGACACATCAAATGTACACTCCCTCTCTGTATGCATATACTGTACGTCTGATAAGTTTCATGTAGGAAAACAGAGATGACAAACACAAAGCTGGAGCCTTGGAGACACACAGAGAGTGCGACAGCTGGGCTGACAAAAGCAGCCAGACTCACACACATACACACACTCCAGGAAGTGGTGAATAATGAGTCACTGGTGGCCAAAATCAGACACACACACACACACACACACACACACACACACACACACACACACACACACACACACACACACACACTCCATCTCTATCTCACTGATTCAACATTTTCTGCAACATTATAGATATCAAATATTAATAGTTTCTGGTGAGAGGGACAGAAATATGTTTGCACGACATTGCATCACACCAAAAAAAAGATTCCTTAAAAATCCCTACGTTGCAAAGTCCATACTCTCCATATGTGTGAAACATGCATTGTACCAGCAGAACAAAATCACTCATTTCTATTTGGTTTACAGAAACATTTTTGTGAGCTGGTAAAATTTAACATATGCTTTGCAAAAGTTTTGTAGACTCGCCAAACCATCTCTTTTTAGCTTCTGTGCACTGCCCCCTTACTGCTAACTGTGTATACATTGTTGTCTAAGGTTACGGTTTTTAAATATGTTTCATACTCCTCTACTTCCTGCGTGCAAATGTAGAGCAGGAAAGCAGCCACTTTGGCTCAAAGCACAGCAGCGTGAGCTTTACAGTTGATATAGGAACTACGATCGAGAATCTATGATTGACACAGAGAGAGGTCAGCCATTTTGGTTTCTGGACATATTATATGTGATTATAGCAAGACAGCATTTTAAGTGGTCAGTATGAATACACTATTTTATGATCACTTCATGGTGTAGTATAAGTAACGTGTGATTTACACCTCATACCTGTGGGCACAATATATTTTTCTCAGGTGATTTAAAAAACGAAACGCATCAGACATTCATTCTCAAAGCAAATGTGCATGAACAGAAACACTTACTACAAATATGGTGTGTGTGTGTGTGTGTGTGTGCACATAAGAGATAAGATGTTTGTGCACTATATACAAGTATGTAGGTATAGGTATGAATACTTATGAATAATGTGTATAATTAACATAGTACTATTTAAAACGATATACTGCAGTGTTATATATATGTGCAGTATATGTAATATACACATACTATATAGTAATAATACAATGCTATAAAATATATATAATAGAAATGGAAGAGAATACCATGATATAACATAATAATATAACAATACAGTATTATTATATAACATAACATAATGCAATGTAAAATAAATGTATGGCAGAAGGTTGTGTGTTTAATCATACAGTATATTGGATTCTTGAGGGTGCTCAGTCCCTGTGTCCCTGAACATATATCAAACACACACTGAAAAACATTGAAAAAAATCTATTTGTATAGTTTATTTTTTCATTCTGTGAATGTGCCATAAATATTTCCCAATCCCGTAATTGATGATGAGCTCTAATTGTAACATAACATAGTGCCTTTCAATCTACCCCTTCCTTTTATTTGACTGTGACTGAAGGAGATAATATTTTAATGTCTCAAGACAACTCACAATATTAATCACTGAGATCCCTCCGCAACAAGCAAGTTACTCTGAGAGGCCCACTGTAGCCTGGGACACCATCAGCATAAATTACCTTGCAATAATAACTCCTTGGCATGTGACATGAGTAGAAAATTTATGTTGTTTATTCAGCAATTTTGAGATAATAAATTTCACAAGCATTTCAGTGCGAGATATTCTTGGAAAAGACGTTGTCTAAAGTGACAGCATAATGGACTCTCTTCAGGATGCCATCGGAAATAGAATATAAGTCATTATAGCATATGATCTTAGAGTACGAGTCGATGTGCACTCATGGGAAACTACAAAGAAAACTGTTTTCACTTTATTGTGCAACTTAATAAAATAACATGTGTGAGGAGCCTAATAAGCGCATGGGTGTGTGTATGTGTGTGTGTACTCTGTGATTAGGGTTTTAACAGCAGTGTCTAATGACTCACAGCATGTCATCCAGTGTTGGTTTAATAACGCACTTCGAGACACTGGAGATCAGTGACTCCTCTGTAATTACGCACCACTACATAACACAACGCTTAAAAGAGTTCTATTCAAGAGCTCACGCTTTTCCTCTCATCCTTCTTAGACAATTTAATGAACACATATGCTACTAGAGAGGCAATTTTGTGTTTAACGCAAGCATTTGGTAGATTAAGGTGAAGAAGGGTACTTGAATGAAAGTACTCTATGAAAGTGAATGAGAAGTGATTCATTTTGGGAGTGTGGAATCTGGTTATGATGCCCACGTTGCTTAGCGACCAGGGTGTCATGGTAACCTGCAGCATCCATGGTCCATGCACTTTGGAGAGCGAAAGCTCCCATGCAATGGTAACACAAGAGACCCGAAACATTTTGTTCATTATCTTCCCGTTGTAGCATAGGCCATCTTTCTTCTCGGCAATTAAGAGTTGCCTCAAATCTGCCTTTCTACGCCAATGCCAACAGCCCACTCACAATTAAGAAAATTTGGTTTCTTATCGATGGAGACCCACGCGCAAAACGCCAAGGTTGGACAACTGTTGTTTTTGTTTCCAAAATGGCCACCAATTGTGGCTCAGACTCTGGTGGGCAGCCAAAGCCTTTTTGGATCTGCTGCCAAAGCACTAATGCAATTTCCGGCCTGAAATAACCCTTACCAATCAATATTCAAATAGCACAGTCCTCAGCTGTCTGTTCTGTAGTCCTACATTGTTTCTTCCCCTTATGCTCTTTCTTTCTCTCTTGGGTGGTCACTTTCTTTTTCTTTGACTTTCCTTAAAAAAAAGTCTCTGGAAATAAAGAACATCGCTCTCTATTATTCCTTATTCTTCCTTTTATTCTCTTTGATTTTAATCACATCTTCTCTGCAGGTCAGTCCGCTCTCTTCTGCTCAGGCGGTCTGTCTGGCGGAGGTCTTGGCAGGCCACCATGTCCCCCTAAGATGGTGCTTTTGTCAACAAGCATCCCTCAAGGTGGGTACAAAGCATCAGAAGGAGTTTCTTGAAGGCACTCACACAGAATAACCTTCCCCTTGTCCCAACAAGTCAGTCCTCTCTCTCCAGTTTTAGGCCATCTTGAGACCAGCCATCAGCAAGTGTAATCCTCCTTGGCTTTTTAATGTCAAAAGTAAAAACTGTAAGGATTTTACATTTGGAAGGACGTACAAAGGATGTGTCTCTACTTTTGCTGTCATTTTATATTGAAACAACTGCAGTAACATTTCAGATGTAAAGTAAATGAAACATTTGTAGTTACCTTCAGTGAACTTCACGTATCAAGATCAGTAATGAAAGTCACAAACATCACAAAACTAAAGGGCGTACAGGAAGAACTGAAGTAAGAAGTTGTTTTCACAGAAATACAGATTTATCAGCATAAAGATTTCAGTCCTTGTTGACACCTATTGTTACCATAGTAACAGCAAGTGTGGTTTAATTCTACAAACACTCCTTGAACAGCTACTTTGTAGCTACTTTTATGTGGAATTATTCTAAGATGACTCATGATTCATGTCATTATTTTCTTGTCCAACTGGCTCATTCGATGCGCTGTGAAAAACATCTTAAACTAAGACACAAAAGTTTGAATTTAGATTATATTTCGATCCCAATGTTTTAAATACCAATGTAGTGATCAGCCTGATACTGTGGCATTCTGCTTTGTAACCATTACAAAGTATTCCTCCGTTATATAATAAATGAACCTGGAGATCTCTGCCGGTGTCCCTGTAGGAAGAGAAATCCACTGGGGGAAGTTAACTTCAGGTCCCATCAAAGAGTATTGGTTAAGAGGAATGATTCAATAATTGATGAGAACAGAGTCAGAGGAGTCGGAAGTGGCCTGGATATCAGAGAGAGGCGATCTATGGTCAAGCCAGATTAAAAAAAAAAGCTCAGGTCAATGTAATGAACAAATGGACTGAAGGTGTCTGAGTGTGTGTGCTATCTGTGTGATGTGTGAGTTCATTCACAATTAATCAACAGGCTACACCTACATGTATACTGTAGTTCACAGTTATCAAATACATGTAATAGTGTAAAGCTCATGATGGATGTAATGATGGTGGCAATTGGAGCATAGTACAGTGGAGGAGCATCTAAGTCACAGACACACAAAGAGACAGAAACTAAGAGTAAGTTGAGGTAAACGATGCAGCAGTGTGGTGAGGCTGATCATTCATCGTTCAGTTTCTTTGATTAAGTCAGTCAACTAAATCAGAGAAAACTATTGGTGATGCACCTTGCAACACTGGGTCCTTTTTGTTGTGTAGTGATGTATTTTGACATGTTGAGGTACTGGCAGCACAGCTACAATTTTTAAAAATTCAGTGAGATACATTAGGAACTGGTCAACGGCCAAATCACTATGGCCCCATTTACACTACCCCCACAGATTTACATGCGTTTTTTTCTTATCCGGATAGGATATCCAGATACAAATTGCTTGTCAACGTCGGGTGTAAATGGGGTCTTTTGTGTAAGATAAGGGCTCCAGCACAAGTAGATGTGACCCACTAATTTTTGCAATTTAGGTGACCAGGCAGAAAACAGGCTGAAGCAAGATGAATAATCTATTAGTAGGAGGATAGTACCCATAGCTGGAATTAGGGTGGGGTGGGAGTCTTCTCTGAGGAGAAAAACTGTTACTAACTTAGATAGAGAAAACCATATGCACACTTGTAGCGTCACACAAAACACACTTTTAATGTAGCGTAAGAACAGATGTTTCAAAGTCTTCCTCAAAGAAAACAGTTTTTCCTCAGAGATTTGAAAATATCCTTTCATGGGCAAACAATGTGCCGTTTTAAATTGAATTCATGAGTCAGGAAATGCCAAGTTTCCTGTCTGCGCACAAGGATGAGAAATTACTTTTATTTTAGTGCAATTAGATACCAACTTCAGCAACTTATAATACAATAAAATATCTGTTTTTCTGTTGTTTCTCAATGTTGCTGGAATGATTAATAAGGTTCCATAAATTTAGATATATCCAGGTATGTTTACATGTACACAATAATACCTTTATTACGAATAAGAGAGGAGAGGGAGACGATAGGCAGGACAGTGAGAGGGGATCAAATTTAACATGTAAATGTAACATTTCCTTACTTTCAGAAGAATTTATCTTCCATATTTAAACTGTGCCACACACGCACATGCGCACGCGTGCACACACACACACACACCCAAAAGGGAAGAAATAAGAAAGGACAGAAAGGGAGAAAAGAGAAACACAGGGCCAGGCAAAAATGGGAATATGGGAATGAAGAGTGACAGAGAATTGGGGTGAAGTTATGGCAAAGGAAGTTACGAAGCAGTTATGAGCAATGAGGATGGAAGGACAGGGTTGGAGGGAGGAATGAAAGAAAAACGATGCAGAACAGGAGAAATAAAATACCATATGTGACAAGAATGTAGAACCAGAGGAAAGAGGGGATTTAAGGGATGTGAACAAAAGCCCAAAAAGGCTAAAAAGGTAGGAAAGGTGATTGCACTTGCGTGTGTGAGCATACAGATCTCCAGTTTGTGTAGCCTGTGTGTCTTTAAAGGTTCAGCAACTGTAATCTCCAGAGTTGTATGAGCAGTGAAACTAAGCTACAACAGCAGCCGCCTAAAGAATCTGACTCATCTTCTGAAAGTATCAAACTGATCTGGAAGACAACTCTCAGTCTGGCACACACACACACACACACACACACACACACACACACACGATCGATATCTCCTTAAAAAAACTAAAATAATCAGCTACAGTACATTGCAGATGACAACAAGACTTTCAGGGGTTTTGTCTGAGGTAAAAAGTTTTGCAGTTCTCTCAGCACTGCGGTGGTTTGTTTCCTGTTGGGAATTCCAGTTTCACTTGACATCCTTTTAAGGATAACGCATACTGAATGCAGAATATTGTGGTGCAACATGAAAGAGGCAAATTCTTTGATCACCCATGAGTGGCTTGGAAACAAAATTATTTCCCCAGTCAGATCACCAACACTTTGGGAACATTAACTTCAAGTGGTTGAAACAGACGGGTGAGGATTGATGTTCCGAACACTGAATAAAAGAAAGAGAGAGCAAGCTATACATTTGCAGCCTTTTAATGCTGTTACATGAAAACTGAAAAAAGAAGGAAGACAGCAGATCGTATAAGAACTATCTACGAAATTGTACCACACCCCATACTTATCACATAGAACTAAACAGCAAAAAAGTCCTTTTAGACGTTGGCTACTAGTGCAGACTCAAACTCAACAACAGTAGAACTCTATCTTATTAATTTTCATGCATGAATCTGTTAAAAATGGGAAGAGGTTGTTGAAGCATGTATGTGGCAGGGCGGCTGCAGTGACGCTAGTGTGCACTTTTTCTACAGTTACAGTTGGCATTGCTAAAACCTTGCATTTAACAGCTGAAAGACAGTCTTGGGAGGTGTGATTATTGTCTTGTACACAACCATAGACAGAGTTAGACCCACTGTGAGTATAATAATAAACATCTGTGCCATACATTTTCTGCTTTGACAAAAAATCTGTCTCCTTCTAAGTAGCCATTTGAGAGATTGCATGTCAAGGGAGCACCGCGGTCAAACACAGCAATTGAATTGAGGTGACAGGATGGGCAGATGTCAGATTGACAGACAGCAAATCCAAGCGGGCCCCTGATTAAATTAATGACAGCAGCCATCATTCTAATGGGATTGTGTTCCTTGACAATTGCTGGCAAACACACATACACCCAGACACACATGCACACAAACAAATAAACACTTGCATAGCCAGAGGAGACAAGTTGGCCTATAGTGTAAAGAGACATGCCACCAGTCAGAGAGGCGGTGTCTATCTGGCTTATTTCAAGCACAACACAGCTTGAACTGTACAGCTGCAGGGGGTGGAAATACAGACAAATTCAGTGTGTTTTAAAGCGCTCAGGCATGATGTCTTACAGTATTCATCCAAAATTTAACATTTTGTTTTGTGGTGTGATTTTCTAATTTCTGTAGATAAACAGATCATGTGACATCATAAAGAGATCAAAAGCAGCCTCTATAGTTTATAATGCACACTGGTTGCATTTTGACCAAAGGGTGTGATCGACTGGAGAAATTGGTGTCACTACCTACTGTGTAGAATGGTTGAAATGTGTTCGGGGAAATGCAGGACAATTCATTATACCAAATAAATGACATTGGAAAAACTAGTATGTGCTTTTAGGTGTAAATAACATGATAATCTGACCACAGGTCCATGACCCTGCTGCTGACCAGGCTTTACACAGGCCAACACACTGTTTGGCCATGATATGAAAAGTGAACAGGGTTAATAGGGTTACCACAATATGTCAGTATGAGATGATTATGAATGATGGATTTCCAGAAGGATACCCAGCTTGGTTAAAACAATGTTGTCCAAAGTTTTCCTCCTATATACTACTTGTCCAGTATTGCTACAATTAACTGGGAAACCATGATGCTCCCAAACTCAATATTAAGTCTTCCAGCTTTGGCTTTTCATTTGGATTTACCATGTTAGTAATGCTAACACATCATGTATAAGCCCTACAACTCTAAAATCCTACTATTTTCACCAGGACAACAATAAAGCTACACCAAATGTCATTTCCTGGCATGCACATGATGTGAAAAAGAGCTGCTTGCACCTGCTTGTGCCTCGTCCTTCTCATGAGTGAGAGACAGAGAGAGAAATGGAGAGCACCAGGAATGAATGATTGTATGAAAACTGATGAATATTAGTTTATCCCAGAGATTAATGCAAGTTCACGCCAGAGGGGCGAATTATTCTGTCCTGAGAATTAAAAGTAAAATCAAAAAGTATTTAACATAAAAATGCTAAATAACTGCAATAGGATTTTTTTTTTTTTTTTTATATATCGTGCAGCCCTATGTTGCAGTGTACTTATTATTTTGTTATTTTCATTCTTTAAAAGTCACCAAAATGCAGGAAACAAAATCTCTGAAACTCAAATTTTCCTCGGGGAGGACCACCAGACACCCACTTTGGTTTCAAAATCCTCCCTATTTTGGGGGTCTAAAGGTTGGCAAGTATGGGAAAGGGTCTACTGGCAACTATTTCTTAGGTGGCTGAGATAATGCCATGTTTCTGCTGCTTCTACGCCAAAGAGTTTACTGTTATTCAAATGTTTATTCCTGCAGTGTTCAGATGGATTTCATGATACAGATCACAATACCAGTGTATTATTACATATCTACAGTAGAGAGGCAAGTTCAGGGAAAATGGGTCTATCAAAAATGCCATTAGCAGCATCTAATCACAAAATAACTAGAATTCAATGTAACAGTATCTGGACGTGAAAACTTTTTTATGTACCACAGCACATAGCAATCATGTGTGAACAAGAAGAGAGTGCTGCCTGTTGAATGGTGTACTAGGAGGCCAAGATCCTAATGGAAGGGAGGTCTGTAATATGCTTCTAGTCTTTTGTATGCTGCCTCATTGGACGTGTAGCTTAGTGCACTCATGGACTTCCTACCACTCTCCCTCTACTCATCTCTCTCTCTCTCTCACTCCAGCAGAAAGCTATAACCTCTCACACAATCGCTCTCTTGCATGATCATTTCATGCTGTGTGTAATCAGCCATACCAAATGGAACAAGGAATAGACAGAGAACAGAGGGAGGGATGAAAGAAAGAGAAGGAAGAGATGATGACAGGAAACAAAAAAAAGGATGCTGAAGATGGTAAGTCAAAGGGAGGTACTCTTTACCACACAGATTGAAACCAGTGCAGAGAAATATTAGATTAGTGTAAGTCAGGTCAAGAACATTGCAGATGCTGCAGCTGTCCTTTTGCTACTCCCATTTCAATTCATGATTCAGCTAAGTGGACACAGTAACTATTTATGGTCCCTTATATAAATTGATCGCCATAAAGATAGCTCAACTCCACTTCATTATACAGAACACCATTTACAGTACCTACCATGCCACCATGGGCCATCTCGATTCGATTCTAATGCAGTGACAAGTAAACATACTTTTTGAGAGGAACAAAGAAAATCAGCATATGGTGTTTAACAAAAAACAATACAAAAAACTGTTTATATATCATACCTGCCTCCCTCGCTGTTTTCACACTTCCAGCAAAGAGCTAAACAACTGTCGTTAACTCGTGCAGGTGAAATACACAGCAGATGGTGTTGATAAAATGGAAGAACAGAGCCTCTAGTTTAACATCTCTATTCCGCTGCCATCAATTCACTAAGGAGTCGTGTTTCTCTCCCAAGGTGCGACACAACAACACCAAAAACTAATTGTCCCTCATCCCCTGGCAATTATTGGAATATAAGGAAAACAAAATGATTGGCTGGATTGATGGGGTAATCAATGAGAATGTAACTATGGCAACAAGCTGTCTGGCTTTAATTGGATATTTCTGGCTCTCTGAGCTAGATTGATCGAGACTGGGAGCGCTCAGAGATCCTAATTTCATCCAACAGTTGTTGAGGTATTTCACTTGAAAACCACAAATGTGAACCTTATGATGGTGCTAGAGGAATAGTCAGGGGTTCTTTAAAGTCATTAGGATAAATCTTCTGGGAACCATGAATGTCTGCACAAAATCTTGTGCCAATCCATCTAGTAGATGTTTCACCAGATAAGTGAAATGTTTGACCTGCAGCTGGCGATAGATGAAAAGTAAGGGGGTCACTAAAGTCACTAGGATTCATCATCTGGGCACCATGAATGTCTGTATAAAATTTCCTGGCAATACATTTAATAGTTGGTGAGATAGCATTTGGCTTGTATTGTAGCCTTCATAGCATCTTCCTTTTGTTTGGTTCAGACAAATGACCCATAAAGGCAGCTGGTATGGTTTAGGTATGAGGTGATCACAGCAAAGATGAAGGATACCTGAAAATTGAAACTAAACAGAGTCATCTGTAACATCTTTTTTTCAAAACAGCAAAGTGATATAACACTATAGACAATAAAAGTTTATCATTTTTTGGGTGTAGCAACCCTGACTAGTAACTTTGAATTAAGTCATCTAGCTGGAGGATGTCTGCTTGTATTGGATCAGTGCATGGCCTGAAGCAGCGTCTATGTTCCAGTGTCTGTCCAGACATGAAATGAGGAGAAGCAGACTGTTTCTGTGTGTTTCCTTGGGCTCTGGGCACTGTGCTAGGAGAGACGCTGGACTTGATCTCACAAACAGACTATAATTAGCATTTTATGTTTCTATCTCAAACTAAAATTAATAGCTTTTAATGGTCAAGTTGATAACAAAGAAGACGCAATAAACAAACTCCTTCTCTCCCCCCAGAAGCAAGGTTGCCTCAAGATAATTAGGACATCACACTCACCTTTAGGGCATAGGAGCGGTTAGCCAGCAGTCCCTCTATATTCCCAGCAGCTGTCGCCACCAGTTCCCTTGCATTGTTGGACTCCACAGTGAAGTGAGAGTTGTGTTTATGATATATCTAAGACAATCATAGGAGAAGAGCAGGGGTCAGAGGAGAGCAGATCAAACCCATATCAGTATAATAAGTAACCAAGCATTCAGACTGAAAACATCCCTGCATTAAAGGCAACAAGCCATGTTGGTGTGTGTGTGTGTGTGTGTGTTGGGGGGGATCTAGAAAATGATTACGGCGACACCGTTGAATTACTCCATTTATGGTGTAAAGTTTTCTACAAGGAATGTACGCTTACACATTTAAAAATTATTTTTATGCATTTTACGCCTTTATTAAAAAACCGAGAGATGACAGGAAATGAGGGGAGACAGAGATGGGGAATGACATGAAACAAAGGTCACAGGCCAGACACCAATCGGGAATGTCAGTTAATGGTCGGCGCCTTAACCCCTAGACCACCAGGGAACCCTATGCAATTACTTTGATTGGCCCATGCAGTGGTTGCCTTGTGTTGCATCAAAAGTTGAGCCAGATTAAACTTTTTTCGCCAGTTGACCCAGCATTTTTTGCTGGTGCCCTCTCAGCACCCACATTGTGTCTTCGCAGCAGTCCAGTTCAAAAGAATGAGGGGGCTGCATGATGATGGTAGGTGGGAGGGGAAAGGTGAAATGGTCGAATAGGTTTTCACAGGAAAGGAAGAGGGTGTGGTAACATGCCTGATGCTTACAAATCTCCATCCCTAAAATAATGATTTAGTTGGCTTTACATGGCCAACATTTTCACATAAAGTTCAGAAAAAAAAACATGTAGAGCAAAATTATGAGTGGCATGGTGATGATCACAGGAGAACCACTATGTCATCAAATACAAATGTACTGTATAGATGTGATCAGTTCTCATAAGGATCTCCCTCAAGTTTTCTCAGTCTTAAGATATTTTCTAGCCACAGATGTATCTGAGGCTGAGAATGTTACTCTGCATCAGTGGCCGCCTTCTATACTTCATCAGACCTCACTGACCAAAGCACAGTGATTTAAAAAAGGAATCTACATGTCCACTGATTAAACTGCAATGTCAGGTTATATAACAAGACTATTTACTGTGCTATGGAATATGCTCCAGCAAAAGGAATAAAAGACACAAATGCCAAACAGCCAATTATTTAGCAGCCTAGAGGATTTCATTGTCCGACATTCAAACCAACTGAGCCACGTGCATGTAGTCGTCTTCATCCTCCAGGCATCCGAAGGATTTTGCTTTAGTGCAAGAGCAATATTAAAGAGTGATACTACTGCATTTATGTTATGACAAAGTATCCAGGACAATTTCCTTGGAATTTCTATATTTAATCTGTATGTTATAATGTAGATTTGGGGAATCTTAGTTAAAAACTAATACCATTCCCAGTGACAAAAAGGTACAACTGTGTGCATAAAAGTCCACAAATTGTGGCTACCATTAACAATATTTGAAGGCATTCCAGATGTAATTTACAGGATGAACTGTACAAGCAATCTGGATAATTTCGGCACATGTATTATTAACTTGCAAGCTGTATAACACTCCCTTTCAAATTCTGCATGCTGTGTATAGTACATTTGGTTTAAACAACAGCGTTCCCAAAAGCATTAGGTTGTTTTACAGCAACAGGATTAATTCTCATTTCTTGTGTCGAGTGGTGCCACCACATCAAATGGAAAACATGTTTTGTAATGATTTCAGTGATGCTTTAAAGCTGACTGCTTTCATTTTTGATGGGAGCGGGGAGCAAAAGTGCCAGATGCATTATGTCAATCAATGTGGATCTACAAAGCTTCTTCTCCTTTGTCAGATGTGGGATTGTGTGTGGGTGTGTGAGTGTGTGTAGAAGGACTATGGCCTTCACAGTATAGTCGTGACGATGATCTTATCTGAGCGTGTACATTGGGCTGGCAGAATGAAATGATGCAGCGTTATGTCTAATGAGAAGCTACTATATATAGACTAGTGATATGAGTGACAGCTGAGGTCGTGCAAGGAGACTTAATGAGAGTAAGAAAAGTAAGTGACAGAAAGTACACATGATAATTTTTGTCAATACTGAATCTGCATACAGGGTTTTATTTAAAGTCAAACTGAAATAAAAATTCAGTTAGTTAAGAAATCAGTTTATATTCATGGTGTTTATTTTTTGACTTGTGTACTAATTTGGTCCATATTGTAATTACCAAAAAGTCTCCAGTCTTCTGACTGACAATGTTGATACAGGTAAATTGATTGAATATGTGGGGGCACTAAAAATAGTTTGATACATCACTTAAATTCCAACAGGCGTAAGGACAGTTAACTAGCTTAGGGGCCAATGTTAGCCGCTGTTAAGTCCCATCTGTGTGTGTGTTTGAGCACTCCCTACTGTACATTACTCTGTGTTGTGATTCAGAGCCCGGGGTAACATACTAGGGCTGAGGTTACAGAACTCCCCATTGCTGTGAGTGTTGACAGTTTGGTCATTTTCCTTCACCACAACTGGACCCATGAAAGAGAGACAGCTAACACTAGCTACATCCCCTCCTTTCTATGTGGGAATAATACAGAAGTGATTGTACAGGAGCTTGACAGTGGCACAGGTGTTTAAATAAAACGAACGAAAAGTAATATCTAGTGGGAATCAGTGCTAACATTAGCATGCTAGGCCAACTACCTTTCACTTTGAGTAGAGGATAGTTAGCCTTGCTTGCTTTCTGAGTGGAATACAATCTTAACAGCACGATGGTACATACCCACGCTAACTGAGCTAGTTGAAAAAGCAGGGGAAAGCGCCTTGTATCAATGTTCATAAGCTATACAGGACTACTACGGCACGTCTCCCAGCAATGCTGGCCCTTGAATGTCAGTCAACTGCTGCTATCGAAAATGCCCACCAGCTGTGGTATCATTATAGTTGATGTCTCCTTACACACAAAGTGAGGAAAATTAAAATTTCAGTTGAACTTGTAATGGTTATAAATTAGACTTTTTAGAGAAAATAGTCTAAAAATGTATGTATACAACCAATTGGAGCAGTTACAGTCAGTGTGTGTGTGTGTGTGTGTGTGTGTGTGTGTGTGTGTGTGTGTGTGAGAGAGACAGAAAGTCATGCTTACCTGTATTAGGTTCTGCATACCACTGGCTGTGTCTGTTAATGTGATCAACTCTTTTTGCATCTGGTCCACCCATTCCTTTATTCTAAGAACACAAAAAACAATCAATTAGCCAACCAATCCTCATTAATGGAAAGCTTCTGATTAGCCTGGACTGTCTGGATCCGTTTTGTTGAGCTGCTCCAATCTCATTCAGTTTGAATAGAGCCCACAAGATCACATGACCTAAGCTGAGCTTTACTGCTTACTATCACAATATGCTAAAAAAGCTTTATAGATTCAGGGAGAGGAAGCATGAAATAATAATGTTTAGCCAAGTGAATACGTTGCTCTACTCCACATGAGCTGTGCATTAATGCAAGAGCTATTCATAGTTGTCAGCGTGAGAGTGTCACATCCTCGGGGGTGAGATGCTGGTTAATGTATTCTTCTGATGAGAAAGAGGACAGAAAGGGAAAGAGACAGAAAAGAGACAAACATGCCTTTATTAGAGTTTAGACTTTGTTTTATATGACTTTAACACACTTTAGTAAGATCAGAACATGTCTGAGATTTCTTTACTCAAATAAAAAGGTATCTTATTCAGCATCAGTACAACCAGTAATATTCTAGGACCCCTATGTGAATGTTTGTGTGTGTCCATGAACATATCTAAACAGTAATTACCAGCATGTCTAAACTGTTGTAAATCAACTTTATGCCCTGTAACTTACCCATGAGGATTTTAAGGACACCGGCTCCTTATATGGAATCCCTGACATTCAGTTCAGTTCAGGTTATGTGTGCGCATGCATGAGTGCGTGTAGTGTCTATGTGAGACCATATCCACCATACCCCCCTCATTGTCAAAACACCAATGAATCGCTTTACTTGGCAGGTGAGACGTGACACAGCTACACAATCCACATGCACTGTACAAAATAATTTGTTTACTTCCAAAATGTACAAAATTGACTTATTGTATTCAGACTGTAATAAACTTGTTTTAGACAAGCCTCCTTATTATTAATTTGCTCTTTAAGAAGTAGTTCGACATTTTGGAAAATACATTTAGGCCTATTCGTTGTCTTCCTGAGAGTTAGATGAGAGGATCGATCTCATGTTTATTCAATAAACATGAAACTTCAGCCAGGACCTGGTTAGCTTAGCTTATCATGAATACTGGAAACGGTGGAAACAGCTAGTCTGGCTCTTACATGCTAACAAACTCTGCCTACCAGCACCTCTAAAGCTAATTAACATGTTATCTTTTGCTTGTTTAAGCCATAGTGGAAAAAAATGTGGTTTTATAGGGGTTAATGTGCCTTAACGTGTTGTTTTTACATTTTGGTTTAAGCTAGCTGTTTTCAGTATTTGAGCTAAGCTAACAAGCTGCTGACAGTAATATTCATCTTCATATTTACCATACAAACGTGAGTGGTATCAATCTTCTCATGTCATTCTCAGCAAGAAAGAGAATTAAGTATTAACTATTAACTATTCCTTTAAACTGAATGTAATCATTGAAATTTAGATATTTTTCACTAAGTATTTTTGTCTAGTACAAGAACTTTAATCAAGTGCTGATGTAGAATTTTTTAAGCAAAAGCAATGTCCACAGGTAATAAAATCCCTATTGCAACCACACTACTTTTGTCAACCTCCTGCTGCTCAGCTGCATCATACATAACATGTTCTGAACCCTCTGAAAACAATGTACTGTAAGTACATCTACAACCCCCCAGCTCCTTTACCACAGCCAATAAAAAGTACATGACATACTCCATAAAGATAATTATCCTTTCTCCTTCACAGTGTGAATTAGCCTCTTCACCTTCAAAGCTACTGAGGGGCCATTGACATATGAACCCTGTCTGTGTTATCTTATTAAAAAAAAATACAGTGTAATGTGAGCAGGGTTAGCTCATGCTGGAAATGTGTAGAATAGCAGCCACATAGTATGTTCAGCCTTCTGAGAGACAGTTGAGGGCAGATATAGGATGGGAGTACTGTCAGCACAACTTTTTCTATCCTCCATACAATCATGTGCACATGCACTAATCTATTACAAATTACTTTAAAGTGGATTTATGCTTCAGAGTCATAGTTGTTATGTATGCTGTCTACTGTACATGGAGCCAACTCCAGGGTCAAGATAAGGTCCACTAACCATAGCTAGCAGGTGTGTATTAGGGTTGTTGCGCATGTGACTTTTTCAAATAAACCCAGTTGGCCTTCAGCAAGAAGGGTGGGCCATTACAACAGGTGTCCAATGTGAAAACGGTGAGTGTATGTGGGTGTGTAGTTATGCTCCATCATTGAAGAACTGAAGTTCATTTTCTGTCCACTGTTTCAACAAGTGCTTACTTTGTCCTTTGACATTTGAGCAAATATTCATTTCACATTAATTAATATTTTTTTTAAAAGGACACATTTACCATACTCTCATCACACCTGTAAGTGTGAGGCATTACGTGTTGCAGAAAGCACATCCCACGCTGCTGATCCAAGTTCAGTACTGCATTTCTAGATATAGACAGCTCTGGTCATGAACTAGCTGACAGCTCCTATGTTTGCAGAGCTTCTTCCCTAATGAGGAAAGGACTGCTACAACAAAACATGATCCAGGGAAAGTGCCTAACTACACTAGTTGTGGTTAAACATGATTAG
Source organism: Siniperca chuatsi (assembly GCF_020085105.1). Classification (NCBI taxonomy): domain Eukaryota; kingdom Metazoa; phylum Chordata; class Actinopteri; order Centrarchiformes; family Sinipercidae; genus Siniperca; species Siniperca chuatsi. The sequence goes on from NC_058064.1 coordinate 8,990,383, forward strand.
TTCCCTTACTTGTATGCAGCAGCTTGGAGGTCTCTACATGAAGTCAGCTTGTAATATAACAAAAGTCACTGCTAATGGCTAATTCTACTTACTTTGAGCTTGAATTTTGAAATCTCTCTGATCTTGGATTAATAAAATTTCTTGGGTAAAAACTGAAAGGCTAAGCAGTGTTCTGATTAGCCACTTCCACAAATAACCATCTTTGTCTCATCAGTAAAAGGGCATACATTCCCTGCATAACACCAGGATGTATGGCTTCCTCATAAGTGATGAAAAGGTTTACTGCATCTTTCTTTAAGAATAAAAACAGACAAAGGAAATTGTCTTTTAACGAAGAAAAGAAAAGAGCAAAAAAGTACAAAAATATTTTATGAGAGGATGGAAACTTGGAGCAGGACATGGAAAAATAAGATAGCACCATTATCCCCTCCCATGTGCTGCTCATAACCCCCTCCCCCCAATGTGGACAGGAAGGAAGCCTCCAAAATGGCTGGTGAGCCATGTAGAGCCACTAGTCTACAGCAATTAGACTGCAGGGCTGGAAATGAGAGGAGCCATGTGAAACTCAGCCAAGTGTGAGACCTGCTGGAATTACAAGCCTCTTTTCACTCACACTTGTCTTACTGAGTCATTAATATCACCCACTTATGAAGCAGACTGGTTTTTCTGACAGGCAATTGTCGAAGCCCCCTTTTTCTTAACCTAACTTCTTTTGTTCTTTTTGCCAGTTGTGGTTACTCACTCACAAGTATACATTCCCTTGTATACTTGCTTATGCTGAGATGAAGGACTGTCTGTAAGAACATAGTATAAACCAGCCTACTACAATATCAGGGTTTGTAGTAGCTGGTCTACTTGATTGTTTTTGGTCACAACTATATAATCTGTAAAACTAAGAAAGGTACAAAAGTCCAGTAGTGATTCTACTGCATCTCAACAACCCTGATGAGCAGTTTAAACCACTAAGGCATTGTTCTCTGGAATTTACTGTTGTGGTACTGTGATGATTGAATTTAAGAGGCACTCCATCAATTTTAAATACCAGCTACTACTACTAGGTAGTACTCAGCCTGTGAAAACAGATGCATGTCTTCTGTGGCTCTGGAGGGAGCTACCAGTTTACCAGCATTTACCAGGTGTGGAAGGTCTAAAAAGTCACTACTGAGTTGCATTATGGGAAATTTAGGATCAGTCTTTTTGGGTCTTGATGTGTGCTTGAGACTAAAATTCAGGATATCTCAGGCTCTGATGCCAGTGTTTTTGCAAGCCTTTTCTTTAGTAACTGCATTGAAACAATTGCCAAATAAAGTTACAGCTTTCTTACTCTTTCTTGTACTTACCATGCTGCTGAAGTACCAAAAGATGGTCTTTTTTTATCATCTTTAATAATAACTTGTACTACAAAATATGTTATTGGCACAAAATTAAAAAATTCCCAAATGAACTGCAAGGCTTCTGAACTCTTAAGTCTCCCACTCCCTTGGTCATTGTTTAGACTAGCCAGGAAGTTGGCAAGATAATTGCTGTTATAATGTCAATAACATAAGATAACCACTTCTTTAGTATTCACAGTGAACGCTCCACTGTGAAGTTAGCGCTAAGAGAGGACTTCCTGTGATTTCTCATAAAATAAAAACTCTCTCTCTCTCTCTCTCTCTCTCTCTCTCTCTCTCTCTCTCTCTCTCTCTCTCTCTCTCTCTCTCTCTCTCTCTCTCTCTCTCTCTCTCTCTCTGCACACATGTTGGGCCTGGACTGGTTTCATACTTGTTAGAGTCTGGATGAGAAACTCTGATACCTGTCTAACTCAGCATGTTGTTTGCGATAGTGAAATGAGACTCAAGGTGCATGCAGGACAGATCATCATGGGTTCACTGACTTTAGATAGTTGGAGACACACTTGGTTGGAGTTTAGACGAACAGATCGTCTGATATGAGGGCTCCAATGCTGAAAAGATGACATTAAAATTTCATCAATTTCTTTCCATGTCCTCAGTCACAAGCACAAATGTGCCAGTGAGTTAAATGGTGTGAAATTAGATGAGGTGCTGGTGAGCAGTGTCAATATTACCACAGATAGTACCACACCACATATCTGCAGACGCACCCAACAAAATACAGTCAACATGTCAGAAGGCATGTGAGACTGCTAAATTAGCTCACTCCTTGACTAGACTAGTGAGCATATCTTAATTTGTGCTTGACCCACGTGTGGTTGATGGGTAGACAAAATAACCCCTCCCCCTGTCCTTTAGCCTCCATCCCTCTAATGACTGGAAGAGAAGATGCCACTGTTAGGCCAGCTGTCACGTTTGTGTGTGTCAACGTCTGTATGTAACCAGAGCAGCGGGTCTTTCAGAGGGCAGTAGGGGGTTGCCCAGGGTCTAAGGTCACCAGGACGGGTGCATCTCTTGCAGAAGCTTTTATCATAATAAAGTGGGTGTGACCCATTTGTGCATGTGTGTTATATAATCCACCATTCAGAGTAATGGACCAGAGCATGACAACACACTGGATAACAATTTAGAGTATGAGACGTTAACAGAGACTATGACTTCAAAGCTTAAAGCTACACTAATCAATATTTTTTACATCAACAGTGGGTCAAAGAACTGTGTAATGTGAGAGGTGTTGCTCGTAATGAAAAACCCACAGTAAATTACCACCTGACTGCAGTTCTGCTTTTCATTTTAGCGTCTTTCAGCTCATTGTTTTATGGCCCACAGCTTTACTGTTGTGGTATAGTCTCACATCATCAATGTTTCCAGCAGGCAGCTATTTTCAGCATAAAAGCTCCGATAAACCCACTACACAGAAAATAAAACAAGATGTGTATAAAACGAGTCTGAGCGTACAGTACTACCTGTATAAGAGATTTATTAATAATCTTTTGCCACGTTTAGAGAGGTGAAATACAAGAAAAACTTGATTTGAACTGATTTCCAAGGAACAGCCTGACTCACCATTAGAGAAAAAACAAATAGCCTCGCTCTGCCAGTTAGGAGAAGACTGTCCAATCAAAGGGGTGAACACAGAGAAGTGAACACAATCCCAGAATAGAGAGCATGACTCAGCATGAGTGCACTGTTGTCTTACTTCTGACCACATTAACCCCTCTGGCCGAGCTGTGTGTGACTGTTCGGGAGGCCATTTGTGTTCTAATCTCCCTCTGTTTCTACATTTTAAAACCACAGCCTCTGGCCTTTAGCTGTTGCACAGCTGTTTAATACACTTTTAGTGGGGTTAATACACTTGTAAAATGATCAGCTCAGAAAGTGAATATGCTCAAAAACTATAAATATTAAAGTCTCTTGGGTCCCATTTATCGGGAAACCATTTAGATTGAAGGACAACTCAAGATTGTTAGAGAAAGAGCACCTTCAATTCACATTCTGGATTAAATTATTTAAAGGATAATTCTATTTGATTACAATTTGGGTCATATTTTCATTGTTTTGGCCATCATTCTTATTCCATCGATAAAGAAGATGGGGCAAGAAGAGAAAACAAAGATACAATGATTACAAAATTGGATGAGAAGTCCTTAAAGTACTCAGAAAAACGGAAATTTGAATATCTATTACTCCAAAACAACTGGGCGTACTCCATCTGCTAAGGAAGATCATGTTATATAATCGAAAGCTCCAGAACAGCTACTGTATGGACCTTGTGGTGAGATTGTTTTTGTCGATTACCTAAACTGTCTGCCGTGAACATCTATCACAGTTTACAGATTGACTTCCTGGTTTAACTGACCTACCGTACTTACCATAGTTTTTCACCGTTTTTCTGCATTTACTGTGCAACAAGGGATAACCAGGACCAAGAAGTACGACCACATAACACCTGTTTTAGCCTCTTTACATTGGCTCCCTGTTGGTTTTAGGATTGATTTTAAGATCTTGTTGATTACTTTTAAGGCTCTTCATGGCCTGGCCCCAGATTATATTTTAGACCTTGTAATCCCTTATGAACCTTCACGTGGTTTGAGATCTTCGGGCATGGGTCTCCTGTCTGTTCCTGAGTCCAGGATGAAAACTAAGGGGGACAGAGCTTTCGCTATCAGGGCCCAGAGGCTCTGGAACAACTTGCCCAAAGAAATTAGGTTGTCTGAGTCAGTGTCTTCGTTTAAGTCTCGTCTCAAAACACATTTTTATCTGAAAGCATATCCTGATTTTACCTGAACTGGTTGTTTATTTTACTGTTTATTTTATTGCTTTTGTGTATTTTATTTCTTTATATTTCATCATTCACTGTGGTATTTTATTTCTCTTGTTGTGAAGCACTTTGTACTTTGTGCTCTATAAATAAAGTTTTATTTTTTATTATTTATTTATAACATTTCAGGTGTACTCACTTTAAATGAAGTGGTTTTAATAATCAGGCTAAACTGTTGGCTTGTTCACAACCTGTCTGATCCTTTGGCTGCTTGTTTCTTGTCCAATTTCCCACTTGCATGTCATCATGTTTGTAGAATGAATTACTTGGGTGAGTACAATGTTATCACTGATAGAAAAGACAACCAAAACTATGAAAACAAGACCAAAATTGTAATAAACCAGATATAAGACATAAGCTGACCTCAAACTGTCCTTGACTAATACTTTGTTTCTACTTTTACCTCCATTCAAGGTTTAGATAAAAAGCTCACAGTCAGGCTTTTCACAGGGGGTTTGCAAGAGTTTGTAATCCAACTTTAAAAGATGGTTCCCAGATGGAGTTCATTGAGAGAAGATTGGGAAGATTTTACCTTTAAGCTTTTCCTGTCTTTACTTTCATACCAAACTTATTTCTGTGTCCTTTCTAGAAAGAAAGCAGCAAGGGAACTTAAAATAAATACCCTGTAGACTGTATTCTTATGCTTTGGGCTGTCAAAGTATTGGAACAGTGTGTCATAAAACACTTTTTCACATCTTGCTGGTTAACAGGCAGTAGCTGCTTGAAGTCGTCTCATTGCAACTGAAACTCATGGTATGAATCGTCTAATTCCATGCAGCATGCATGCCATATCCTTGATCAACAGCAGAAGACAAAGGAGTACATCTAGGAAGAAGCACATAATTTTTCCCCCACCACAATGACCTTACACTGTCATTCAGCAGCAGAGGCTTTCAAGTGTGCCCATGTTATTTCACTAGCTTTTAAACTAGTCTGTGTATTTTCTGGTTCCTTCTGTTTTTACCAAGGGAGAAAACACCATGTAAAGACCCTGAGCCGAGTGAAAGTCCAGAAAATTGATCCAGCAATGTTGGACACTGTATCATTCCAACGGATTCACCAGCCTCACGCCAGCTCTGAGGCCCAACATGCCTGTGTGCGAGCAGCCATAAGAATCCAGGGCTCAATATCCAATCTCTGAGTTTCCACTCCAGCGCCCTCTCGTCTTGTATACATCCTCATGTTTTTATACTCAGAACCATGTCTGCGGATCCACATTTGATCTCTTAATACCATCGAAACCGTCACGGAGGAAGCATCCAACAGCAAACACTCCCTGTCTCATCATGTTGTCGAGTCATGGTTTCCAGCACTGGGAGACAGCTTGAAATCTTGAATCCTCCTCTAAAAGTAGTAATTTGGGCTTCTAATCTGTTCTTAGAGAGAGAAAAGGCTGACACCATTACAGGAAGCAGAGGGGATGCACAAAAAAGATAGGGATGTTTGAGGATGGCAGCATGGATGTAATTGAGCCACTGGGGAATAGCTAATAAGAGCTCTGACTATGAAGCAAGGGATGTAATAAGCAACAAGCCTGACAGGGCTTTGAGAAAGACAAACAGTCACTACCCCTGTTCCTGTCTTCCTGCATTTCCCTCCTTTATCATACTCCCTTTATCCTTCTTGTGTAAACGTATCACCTATTGCTTAGTTTATTTCTCTTTCCCTTCATTGCTTGGGTTATTTCAATCTCTGCCAATCCTTTCTTCTTTCCTTCCACCTCTCTGACTGGACTGTTTGTTGTTGTGTATAATGTTGTTGTTGAAAGCTTACATTTTCATCTTACAAACACCACATAATTAATGGCCTTATTTGCTGCCTAATGCTTCCTGTTTTCTCTCGAAATTAACTCATAATGCTAGAATTTTCTTTCCTTTTTCCTCTCTCCCTCTCCCACCCCTCACCGCAGAGCACAAAAGGAGACAAGTGATGATATCTTCTCCTTTATTGAGGTCAATAACACCATAATTGCAGGCTTTGTAAATGTCTCACGGCCTCATTATCTTCTATGGCAAGACGTTATTGATGTTTCTGCCTCTCTTCTACCATTTTCCTCTTAGCAAGTCAGTCAGAGCATTTTACCGTGGCCCCCTGCCTAGATCTGAAGAGCTGTGTTTAAGTTAAGCCTTGACAACAGTATTCTGCGCTCTATCAAGCACTTACTGTATGTTAGGGTGTATTACAGCTGTGGAAGGGCTGACAAGGCATTGTATGATATCATTAGCAAATGATGGGGTGTTGCTGGTGGGCAATCATGCACTGATAGAGCAGGTGTGGGTCACAGGAAGCTGATTCCAGCTGGGACTGATTTAAACAGGTGAACAAATGGCCAAAGACAAACAGCTTCGTATTGACTTGTTATGCTCAGTTTAACAAGACAACGTGTATTTACTATGTAAAAGACAATAAACCAGACTAGAAAGACAATAATTCAATAATAAACTTTCTCAGTTAACCACCATACTTAGTCACTCAAATATTTTAGTTAGTTAGCTTTGAATGGCAGGATGATATGTGGAGTGTTCATACAGGCTGCAAAGCATATTTTTGCCTTGTATTAATTGCCTGAATCTCGTGGGAAGTCTGTTTTATTCACCCGACACAGTGGACTGCACAGATGTTAGCTGTAACTAGCAACTTATGTACCAACTGTCTGTGTGACGGAGTGTGTCTGTGTGTGACAGCTCAGACCCTGATATATCAGAAATCAACAGGAACTCCAGTACTTTCCCTCTCATTTCTGTACGTTTATGAAATAAATTCATAAAGCCCCTTGATTAGCGTGAATTTTTTGCTCAAGTTGGAACATTTCAATTCACATTGCATTAAATATGCTTCTGTTCGTGCTCAGTCACATCTTTAAAATTACTTTGTAAGCAATCGTGACACATCAAAAATTTACTTCGTGTTCTGTCGGAACATACCTTTAAACGGTAAGAAAATCTTGCTGGAAATTTGCAAAATCGCCTTTTGGTTATCTGAGCTCTGTGCTCTACAGTCTCACTGGCAACATGAGACTGCCACAGAGGGCTGGGGGTCTGACTCTCTTTTACCCCTGCCCACGTTTGACCTCACACTCTGGACCACAGCTAGCTGGGACTGACTCGCCGTCCCCCTAGCGCCTAGTCTGCTTCGTCCACACCCTCCATGTCAAAAGGCATATACGCCCTGACAGAACTAACAGCTCCCATTGTATCACCTCTCCAAGCAGGTGTCTGGACACATTAAATCGGAGGAAACAGAATTGTTGTGACACCTGCAAGTGTTTGTACTCGCTGCAGAGCAATCACACCTGCTGGTGAGATTTCAGCACAATACTAGACTGAAGAATGACAACAGCAACTAAATTAATGTTATACTTCCTATGTGCACACATACAATTTTGCAAAAGGTTTGGAAAAAAGACTTGCTCAGCTTTGATCTATTGAATATGGGTCAAATTATATCTAAAAAAATAGAAGTCAGTGATGATTTACTTGAAGAAATGTCTTGACTAAGTCCAGGTTATCAGTGTTCTAGCTTGTAAAGAAGCATGGGGAACATGGTATGACTCCATATAGAATTAGGGTTTGTATTTGCAGAATAAGGTTTTTCCTCACACTGTAATGCTATCTAAATATATATCTTCTTTTCAATCCCTTAGTCTTTCAGATTATGATAGAAAATATTAAAATGTTATTCTATTTAACAATTTGACTGTTGTTCCCCCTTCTTACTCATCTCCATCCCTCCAGCTGTATTTCTCTCTGCTAGATGTCATTTTGAACTCCACTCAAATGACTAAACCTCCAACTCCCTGTCACCTTCACACTTTCTGAGCAAACTCTCTACCCATCCACCCATACATCAACCCTGCCCTGCTGCCTCACTACACACACACACACACACACACACACAAGCTCGGACAATGTGTATAAATAAAAGAGATTAGAGAGCCCCCCAGGCCAAAATGTCCAATTAACGTCAATCTAGACGCCTACACAAGCAGACTACTTTTAGTGCTGTACTGACTACTAGTCTCCCTGATGGCTACACACTCTGTCCAGTGTAGTGTAGTAGTGTAGTGTAGTCTGGCAGTAACAGCTCTTATGCAGCAATACGACTCCATTAAGGGGCTCCAGAAAAGCCATCATAGACCATCATGGGTCCACTTTTCTCTCTGTCTCTCTCAAAATATTACACATCAGATGGGCTTGTGGTGTCTCACTAGAGATATTTTAAGCACTTCATGCCTCTAGTGTGTGATTAGGATAAGTTGGCTTATTAAGCCATTTACCACATTTCTAGATATCTATAGGAAACTTTTATTTTAAAATTAGCTTGTGCACACGTTTCCACAATCACTGCTGGTGTGTCCTTATGTGCAGAACAGTCCCATGTTTCTGTAAGTTATTTATTAGTATGAAAAAATAAGGATTTAAGGATTAAAGGAATAGTTTTGCAAAATTTGGGGAAAAATGCTTGTTCGCTTTCTTGCCAAGAATTAGATGAAAAGATCAATACCACTCTCATTTCTGTACACTAAATATGAAGCTAGAGCCAGGAGATGGTTAGCTTATCTTAGCATAAAGATTGGGAACCGAAGAAAAAAGCTAGCCTGGCTCCGTTCAAAGTTCAAATGTAAGTGTAAAAACAAGTCCCCACTAGCTGCCCTGCAATGTCACAGTGACTACAAGACTCCAGGAAGTGAATTATTATTATTATTATTATTATTATTATTATTATTATTACCCAGTCTACATAAGCCCCCGTAAAACCCGAAATTGTCATTTTTACACTAGACAGAGCTAGCTGTTTCCCCCTGTTTCTAGTCTTTATGTTAACCTAAACTAAGCTAGCCAGCTGCTGGCTGTACCTTCATTTTTTAGCGTACAGACATGAGAGTGGTATCAATCTTCTTATCTAACTCTCAGCAAGAATGTGAATAAGCATATTTCCCAAAATGTCAAACTATTTTTTAATACACTTTGGACAGCATATCTTTCTTCCGACGGATATAGTATAGTAAAGTATATATCTTTAACAAAGCCATTTTTTAAAATGCTCATGTTTTTCTTGTCAGGTATACCTTGTTTTTAGCTTAACATTACATTTTTGGTGTATTCAACAGGTTATAAAAAAGTATTTATGAATTTTATGAGCCCCAGCAGTGGCAGACAAGAGATGACAGCCACAAAAACTTTGCGTGACAACAGGAGAGATGAGCCACAGGGTTTGATTTTCAACTTTCAGTCACACACAACCTGTTCCTTCCAACATTCTCTACTCATGTATCTCTACTGCTTGCTCTTCTGTATCTTGTGCTCTGTATGCCTCCCTGTGTATTACAGTGTTGTACACTGTTATACTTTACTGACTATTGATTAATTTGGTAGGCTCTTTCTTAATGTTCTTTGAGACATACAAAAGGCTTATAAATAAACAAACAATGGAATAAGGAAGGATTGACAACACAGTGCCTTATATTACGGTATACAGATGTGCTTCCTGTGCCGGACAGGCCTCCCAACCAAACAGCTGTTAGCTATTCCCAAGGTTGCCTGGGAAATGTTGCAATGGAAAATTCTGGGGAATTTCCATGTGCTTAAGGATTGTGGGAAAGTTATACAGCACTGGGGTTGCTTCGTTACTCCCAAATTTTCTTTTCACATACAGGACAGGGGGAAATTACTTTTTCTCGAGAGGACTTTAGGAGGAGAAACTTAAACCAGACACTAAAGCAACACTCAGAGGCCACACATAAGCAAGGCTTCCACAGAATTTCAGTGGGGGAGATTTATGGGAAGCCCCCTGCCACTCTACACCCCGCTGTCCTGTATCAGGACACTCAACGTCCCTTCCCCAAAGACAGAGGCTTGCCTATATATAGGCAGGGTTGAGATTGGGGCAGAGGGGAGTGAGTGGGAGAGAAGGAGGGAGAGAAAGCAGGAAAAGTGTTAGAAAATAGCAAAAGAAAAGCTGTGAGAGAGGGTGAAAGAAAATAAAGTCAGAGTAGAAAGCAAACATTATCCATGGGCACAGATCTTGCACCCTTGCATGTAACAGATATAGCCTGCCAGCTGCTCGACTCAAGGCAGGAGCATGCCTCCTGAAATATACCTGCTAGCACCGACTCCCTCATGGTTAAGAGGTGCAAATCACAGCCAAGGAAACCCTAGACAGGCCTCAGCTGATCATTTCCATCTGCTCATTACATTTGATTCATCCTCTTCAAACCTCCCCGTATTATCAGTGTCATACTCCTAGATTTGACACTGGAATAAAAGTTGAAGGAAAATCTAATTTATCAACTGTTTTTTTAAAAAGCGTTTTTCATTCCTCGATTGTATTAGTTAAGACATTTTAAATCTCTCCCTCTCTCCCAAAGCAAGAAAAAAGATCAAGGCTCTATGATTCAATCAAGACACAAGGCCTGGAGCCTTTTCCATTGACAAAAATAAAACATACTTTGTAAAAATATAAAAAAAAAGACCAATGTGTTGGACACTGTGACTGTGGCCAGCGTGATTTTCCAGAGATATAGGCACATTTTCTGGTTCAAATCTTGTACTCCACAATGACATGAGGCAAATGTGTGAATATAAATGTATTAAGAAGTTTTCTTTGCTGCAAGCTAACTTTTAAATTATGAATCCAGTATTCACACATACTCACAGTATTTCTTTATAGTTTATATTATTGCAATATGTCACATTTTATAACTGAACTGTTCAGTAGCAGTGAATCCAAGCATCTGGGGTCCAGAGGAAGTTTGGCCATGAAATAAGATGCCCATTGGTGGCCTCAAGTGGGAACTCTGCCATATTTATTACGGGCCACTGGGATGAAACAAGTGTCAAGACTGAGACAAAGACATCACACAAAATAAAGTAAGGCACAAAACTAAACTACCATCAGGGAAATGACACCTGATTCATAAAATTCTCGAAGAAAGCGTTGAGAATAGATTGTATCTCAACCTTAATGGCAGATTTTCTCATTTGTTCTAAGAAAAAAATTAAAGGAATAGTTAGACATTTGAAGCAATGTACTTATTTAGTCAATACTCTCATATCAGTTTGGTAAATATGAAGTTAGAACCAATGGGTGGTTAGCAAAGCTTATTATAAAGACGGGGGGAATCAGCAAGTCTGGCCTTGTCCGCAAGACCTCTAAATATCACAAATTAACACAGTATATCTAGTTTGTTTAATCTGAACAAAAACTGAAGTGTGAAAACAACAATTTGTGGTTTTACGGGGATTACGTGCCAGACTATATCTTGGCCGGGCCTAAAGTCTTGTTGTCACTGTGAGGTCAGACAACCAGTGGAGACTGCAGGAAGTCACTGTGGCAGATCAAGAAATAGTCCCACACGTAACCCTGCTCACAACTGTCCTTGTTTCTCTCTGTTCAGATGAAGCGTCTCCTCACATTATGCCCACTGATCGCCAGAGACGAGGCCGCGAACATGAGAAGCATGGCTCTTTAGCTGGTTGAGCATGAAATCTAGTTAGCCTTGATGAAAAAAAAGCAAGTGAGAGTGGGAGAAATGGAGCAGAGGGTGACAGAAACTGTGAAAAAAGGGAGGATGGAGACAAAATATGTCTTTTTCAGTGACTAAGGCGAAAAAGCCAGTAAGAAGCATATGATCAAGTCTTGGATTGGATGGCTGAATTCAGAGCGATGCATTGGCACATGATGAAACAAAGACTTGGACATTGGTCTTGTGTTTTTGGCTGTGAGGGTGGTAACAGTAAACAATACACATGCAGAATTCATATAGCAAAGTGTCCATATACAACAGACATATGAGATCAACAGGGCCAAGTAGTCTGGTTGTTCTTGTTGTCTCTTTTTCTCTTCATCTCGATCTTTTCTTTTTATCTTCCCTGATCTCTCAATGTGGTATCTGGCGCCGAGATCTCTGGGGCACAGTCTATGACATCAGACTTTGCATTTCAGATTCGATGATGTTAATCATCTACCTTCAGGCAACAAAGAAAAGAAGAGAGGAGAGAGATATGAAGAGATACATAAGGAGCCGGGCAGACAGAAGATGGACAGGGAATGAACAAGACCGAAAGGGAGAGCGATGAGAAAGAGATTGAGAAGGGATGGAGGGAGGGCTGACAGAAAGAGAGGCTGACAGAAAGAGAGGGACATGAAGATCTGAAGCAGACAGATGCTGGCATGTGAGGTTAGAGATGGGGCGCAGAGATACATTCACACTTCAAGCCATGACACGGGAGAAAGAAAAACAGAACATGGCACTGCCAATGTACACATACTGTATGTAAACGTCTGTTTTTAGTCACAAAACACTGAGCTACTTAAGACCTTGCTTATCCCCGTTTCTGAATTTCCTGGAGGAGAACACACTGGGTCAGACTCTCCATCTCTGCCCTTCTAGTTTCTCTGCATCTCTCTGTGACTTTCACCTTGAGGAGTCAACGTGAAGCTTGTCACTCAAAATCACCATCACCACAAGAGTACACCAAGAGTAAGACTGGCTGCAGTTAAACACAGAGACACAGTGAGAATGAGACAATTTTTTGCCTGGTTTTGCAGAATTTCAGATACTTTTTGCATTGAACCTTTCCTCCACAGCAAGGAATTTTCATTATTACTGCTGGCTAAGAAGCAGATGTCAAAATACAGACTATGTGAGACTAAGTGTTTTCTAGTTTGATTCTGGCATTGTCTTTTGTAATAAATGAAGTTTTCAAACAAAGTGTTCCTGCCAATCTTGTTGTGAATTTTAATATTGTTTTTCCTGCCAAATTGCCAATTCTACTCAGTAAGTCAACTGTGTCAGTGAAAGTGAGTCTGCAGCTCGCCAGGCCTGTGTGAATATCATGTACACAACCCACAGATCAATCCACTTAGTGCCCATGAAATATAGGGAGTGGGCAGGCCACTCTGCTAGTCTGACATCATTGTACTCGGCCATTAGGCTGAGTGCCATCATGGCTCACCACCTCTCTAGGGGACCGTACTTGGGCTGCATTCAAAACCAAAGGCTGTAGTCCTGCCTCCATTAGAACCATCTGGAATATCTTAAACCTGTTGATTAAGTGTGAGGTGCGGCATCACCCACCTACACATTTGTTTAATTTAGGAACTGTATTCCTGTGACCATGGATATATCATCTGTTACATCTATTAATGTTGCACTGCAAATATAAAGGTTGGGAGTCAAATTTAGACAGAGAGAGTGATACCTCTACTTTATCACAAGTTCATAGCCCATCCTGCAGGGCAAGTAGGTTTTGCAGCTCTTACTGTAGCGTGGAAGCAAATATACTGGGACTTTGGCAATAAATAATATAGCAAAGCTTAACTACTAGCCTGCATGTTGGAAATGATAATACATCCATGTCTATTATCTAGTTAATATTTGTGTCTAAACAAGTGAAATACTGAGCGCATAGAGATTACTGTAAATTGGCAGACAGTTGCACTTACAAAGGAACAAATAGGTTAGGTCTGAAACACTAGTATAAAACACTAGTTTCTCAAGAGAAGTCTGGCCACAAGTCTTTCAAGTTGCCCACATGGTCTGCAAAAAAAATAAGAAATACTAGTTTGAGTCCACTACAATTCATTTTAGGGCAGCAACTAACGATTATTTTCATTATCGATTATTCTTCCAATTATTTTATTGATTAATCAATTCATAGTTTGGTCTATAAAATGTCAGAAAATAGCAAAAAGAAATGTCCATCACAAGTTCCCAGAGCCCAAGGTGACCTCTTCATATTTCTTATTTTGTCTGACCAACAGTCCAAAATCCCAAAACATTAATTTTACCATCATAGAGGACAAAGAAAATATTCACATTTCAGAAGCTGGAACCAGTGAAGTGGGCTTTTTGCTTGAAAGAAATGACTTAAATAATTAACTGATTATCAAATCGACTTATTGTTTCAGTTCTATTTCCTTTCGACAAAACTGTTCTGATCAGAGGAGCATCTGTTCTAATAGTTCTCCAACAGTCTCATTATCAACTGTCCTGTACTGTATCCTGTACTGTAAAATAAGTCAGATTTATCCACAAAGATCTTCTCAAATGTGGATCCTCAGACAAACTCTAAACTGTGGTATAAGGAAATATGCCTGTGTGTGGAGATGCTACAGGAAAAATTTGGGAATCCCTGAGCCACATTCAGACCTCAGTCTGATTCCTTTGACAGCAAGCCACATGTCACGCTGCTGCAGGTTGGCAACAAATGGACAGTAGCTTTAAATATCATGTTCCACAAGTTGTATCCTAAGTAATGTGCAATCATCATCACTTGGCAAAAAGGAAGCGTTTTCTGCTTCTGCTGAGACGCTTCAGAGATAATGTTCCACCAACTGCAATTTACCGAGTTGAAATTGAATGTAAACCTTAGTAGGGAATATTTTATATGACGTTTATTTTTTAAAGGATAGTACTAATAGAATCATACATCTCCGACTATGAAAATAAATCTTGACTGTGAAAAATAAAACTCTGTAAAAGGCCAGGCTGTAATTTCTGCTACACAGCATATTATCCAAGACTTTCAGAAGCCAACAGGCTGTTTTGAAGCTGTACTCACATCTGCGGTGTTGGGAATAGTCCGCGCGACACAGACGAAATGGTTGACAGGAGTAAAAGTAGGCATACTGAGTAATCCATATCTTTGTTTATTTCCCCTCAACCAGGATCCAGACAGGAAGAAGATGCACAAAATAGGTTCACAAATCCACGGCGCCGTGCGTACTTCTCAGCCAAACGCCTCACACCGCCATCTGTGCGCGTTTGGAAACAAATCTCATCTGGTATCTATGTCCCCCCCACCGGTGTAGTTGAGGAGTGTGCTTTTTTTGGTTTAGCCGTGTGTGTGTGAGTGCGCGTGTGTGTGTGACTGTTAAGTGAGTGTCTCAAACTGCGATAGGCTATTAGAGCAGATCTACGGCGTGTGTCAAAAAATAAAAGGAGAAAAAGGGGAGGGCGCATTCAGTTCCTCAGCTTGGCCGGCAGAGCGGTGCCACTCGCACACTGCAAAAAAACATCTAAACCGTCATTGAGCAATGAGGTTCTCACTGTCAAAGACGTGGGAAAGTGTTAAAGTGGGTGAGATCTTTTCATCTTCCATGCATTTCAATGATTTTGCCGATGATAATTTATATGAATTAAGTGTCCTTCTCTGAATGGCTTTGGAGAGATCTGTCATTCTGTATTCTGCTTTGTTTCAATAGAGATTTAGACAAATATTTCTGTGAAAATCCTGACAAAAGTGGAAAAAAGTGGAACTCGTGAAATCCACTGGTCGAGAAAAATAGAAACGACACTAAACGACATAATATGGACAATTTGAGTTGTGGATTACCGTTAATGGCATTTTTTACAGTGTGAATTTTTTGTGTTTGTGTTCCTGACGCACAAATGGGTTTCCGGGCGCCTTCTCTACCCACAACAAGCAGCGACAAAACGCATGACTTTCGCGTTGGTGTCTTATCAAGCACCGAAAACTTGGCACAAACACCGCCTCGCCAACGCTCAACACCATGCAGCCACCTTCCTGTCTACTGTCTACACTCTTCATTCAGTTTAATGGGCAGATCAGCTGATGACCATTACAGGGCAAACAACAACGAATATAAAGAATTCTATGTTTCGTTTTGTTTCTTTAGAATACATTTTCTATTTCACTGTAGCCTACAAAACTGCATCCTCAAATTATGTCTTACCATGAAGCATACATTTGCCGCCTAAAAGGAGCTCCATTCTCCAAAAAAGATGGGATTTGTTCTCCCTCCTCTGCATCCTAGATAACAAGGATACACCACAAACCAGGTGGGATTTGAGTGCAGATTGGTCACATGTGTTGCTGAAAGCGTTTTCACGCCCTCAACCTGGCTGCTGTCCATGTCAGATTCAGCCAAACATCACAAGGGAAACTCACACTTGCCATCTAATAAAGGTTCTCTGTTTTATTATATATCTCATTATAAGCCTTCATTTAATTTGCAACAGTGCAGTGCATCTGCTTATGTAGAAATGTGATAATAAATTCCACTTGCTCCAAGGGCTGCGGCGAACTTAACATGAAGTGACATTTCCCTTTGCTGGGACAATCAGCAAGGTAAATACCATAAGAATATACTGTACTTTCTAATGACTTTTCTCTGCAAAGCCCCTTGTCAGATACAAAAGTAATCCCTGAATAATTTCCTCAGAGCACCTCACTTATTATGGAACCCCAAAGTTATTATTCCTGACTTAAGTCTACTTGTTTGTGTGTAGGTGTGAATAAGGATGTGTGCATGAGTTCACAGTGTTTGCCATCGAGGGTCACAGCAGGCAAACAAGGCTAAGTGTTGCTCACCTGCTATTATATGAATCACACAAATAGATTTACTGTGCAAATAGCTGTCCACGTCCCCCCTCTCAGGTTTCACTATAACTCTTATAAAAGCTGTTCCTCTGGGACCTCTTGCCAGGCAGGGCTCAGAGGTGGGGGAGAAGAGTGTATTTACAGAGAAACAATGAAGAGGCGGGGCAGGATGGGAGAGAGTGTCTGACAGAAAGAGGAGAGATGGTTTGTAAATGTATTATATATATAGATACAAGGGAACACAGATGAACACACTTTAGTGAGGAAGTTATCAGTTATAAATAACAAAATGCCACAAGCCTGTTTTGAAAATATATCTGGGGGAAAAAAAGCAAAAGCCTTGTGGCCATTTGTTGCCACATACAAATATCCAACACCAATCCCTATGCTGCTTCTGTTTTGAACCAGGCAAGCAAATGCAACACTCTCTTAAATAGGATTATATGGGATTTTCACAGGGATTAGTTTAAAGCTTCTCAAAAGCAACAAATTCAGTTTGACTAAATACATTCCATTCCCATAAAGATCAGATTACTGACACCCAGTGTGGTTTAATGTATGGTTTATCTTTAAAGCTGCTATAATCAATATTTTTATGTCAACAATAGATCAAATGACTATGTGTAATGTTACTGGGGTCGCTAGTAGTGACAAACTCACAGATTTATCACCAAACTCTGCACTTCCCCTCAGCTCTACAGAGTGTTTTTTGCGTCTTTTTGATCATTGTTTTGGTTTTACAGCCCACAACTTTACTATTCTGGTACACTCTCATTGCTCTCATCAGCAAAATCGCTCTGATAAACTCTCTGTATGTAACCTGCCTAACACCAAAAAGTGGACAGACCAAGTCAGTGATCAGCTGGCGAACATAGAAAAGCATTAAGCTAAAGAGCCAGATACTTTCTTCAGGAGTTGGTGGAGAGCAAAACGAAAGACATGACTTCAAGTGAATGCTGATATTACTCTGTATCTGATGGATGTGTAAATAGGAAGCTGTTTGCTAATAGGTTAGACAATCAATAGACTTTTCAAAGCAGACATTTTGACTTATAGTAACATAGTCCCAGTTCCATCAAGTGTCCCAGTAAGCCATGACAGTGAGCCAGCATGCACAGTACCAGGATCCTGAAACAACCTCACTAAATCGAATGCAGTCTTTTTTAATGTTATCAGTTACATCTGTGCTTTTCCCTGCTATGACATGCCAAAGTACCTGCTGTGAAAAGAGTTTGGTAACAGTATACTAAGAAGGAAATGGCTTTAATCCTTAAAGGTTTGTAATGTAGGTTTTTATTCTGTTTCTAAGTTTGTTACAATGCACACCGATACCTTTGCATATTCAGCAAGTCTCAAAAATAAATAACAAAACTAGTTAACTGGCTACAATTGGACACAAACACCAAAAAAATTATTTCGTTCGACATTTTAAATTCAACTTTGTATAAAGGTTGTGTGGTTCTCAGTTCACTGCTCTTTTATTTGAATCTGTTGACCACTAAGGTACAGTTTGCTTCAGGTCATGTTTCCAGATAAGAGCAACAAAAGAGATAAAATCAAGAGTGCAAGTGTGTGTGTGTAATAGAGAGTGACAGGGGGGTTGATATAAAGGTTGTATTTCTGAGTGAATTAGGAATGTGTGTGTGTGTGTTTGTGTGTATGTCTGGCAGGCAGCAGGTGTGGCCTCTATCACCAGCTCGCGACCCCACCCACCTGTCCAGGGAATTGCCTGGCTGCCATTGCCTAGCAACCCATTCGCTGTCTCCACGCCGACCCCTCACAACCGAGCCACAAGGCTGTTGCTTGTGAGTGCACATGTTACGTGTGTGTGTTCACAATGGGAGCAGCACAGAGAGGGCAAAACAGGATAGATAAATACTCAGTATAATGAGGAAGAAGAAAGTACCTATTCTCTCAAAAAGCTGCTGCGAAAGTAAAGATGAGCTTACAAGTGGGAAATTTCTATTCAAAATATATTTTATGACTTTTCATTTGCACCACCTGACAAAACCACAGTCTTTAGAATTGGTTGCCCTTTAAAAAACTATAAAACCAATCCTTTTAGTGTTAACATAATACATTAAGCTATCAATAATCAGTTTCAACCAGCTCTCCTAATCATTTTTAACACGATTTGAATAATAAGAATTTTCTAAAAATGTAGCAGCTCTTTAAAACACATTAGTTAGGCAAAAGCCTTTGCAATTTATTCAAATTATATTTGAAATGCACCCATGGCCGTTTTCCACATCAAATTACACTTTAAAGTCAAGTAAAGAAGACACGGTGCAAGAGTGTTTTATTTTTGGCCAACTCCTACATTTGTGATTACCTTTTGTTTTATGGTTAGATTTCTTAATGCTGACATCAATGGAAAAATGCAGGTTGTAAGCATTCGGAGAGCAGCCTGAGCCACATGACATGATACAATATGATGAAGCATCTGTCAAATCTGACTCGTGTCTGAAAAGTTAAAATGTCACATCCTCTCATATTTTTCAATATCTTGCAAGACAAACAAATTGATGCATATACTGCTGAGCCTTCACTAAAGAGGAACATTTAGGAAACTGCATACATGCAAAATTCTTGCATTTTGCCCCTTCCTCTTCCCCCACAGGCTGCCAAGCACAATTCATTTAATAATTCCTCTGGGTGAGTGCATTACCATGGCAACAAATTATTTCCAAGTTTAAAGTTTAATAGGCATTTCCCACGCACAGTGTCTTCTTGGCAAAGACAATGAGACATGTTTTATCTCCACATAATCTGATACCAATGCATTCTTCATTGTCAAATCCAACTGTTGGAAAGATGGAACATGATGGAAGATGGAAAAAACATCCCTACAGGAGATTTGGATATTATTTGGATGCATACAGTGTAGCTGGAGTTTTGTGTATTTTGAGGAAATAGTTTTTAGGTTTATTTAAAAAAAAAAAAAAAGGTACAGTTGCAACATTTTGGGAAATAAGCTTGTTCACTTTCTTGCCAAGAGTTAGATGAGAAGATCAATACCACACTCATATCTGTCTGCTCAATATGAAGCCATAGCCAGCAGACAGTTAGCTTAGCATAAAGAATTGCAACAGACAGAAGATTGTGATGGTAGGTGGAATTTTGGTAGGTGAAGTTTCAGACAGAGCCAAACTGTTCTATTTAAGTTATTTAGTTATTCAGAGTAGGTCGGAGACACCAAGATGGAGACACGGATGGTTTATTGTACAAGATGGATACAAACAGTAGAATGATGGGTAATGGCTACTGATACCGTCCTTAGCTTAGCGGGGTTGGAGATCAGATGCTGGAGACAGGAGAAACACAAGGCAGGAGCTCAGGAGAAGAGAAAGCACTCTTTTCAAATGTTGACATGTGAAACATTGTCAGGCAGGATAGAGAGTAGTGTCCTTGTTGAAACAAGACCAGACACTGACTGAGGTGAGTGGTGTGTTTTTGTACTGGGGCTGGAGTGATGCAGATGGAGATCAGGTGTGTGATTGGCAACAGGTGTTCTGATTAGAATTCTGGTGAGGGAGTACGTTGTGGTTGTGGGGTTGTGGAGCCGGGTTTGTCCATGACACTATTCATGTTTGTACGATGGATATGAAGCTACCCTCAGCAACTAGTTAGCTTACAGTAACTACCCCTGTTACCAGTCTTAGTTACCTGGTTAAAGAGCTAGCCTGGCTCTGTCCAAAAGTAACAAAATCCACCTATGTGTACCAGCATCTAAGGAAGCCCTGAGAGGCGAGTGAGAAATGTTTATTTCTTTCTGGTGATCCAAGTCTAAATTGTTCTCCTGTGTTTATGACAAGAACAGGTAAAAAAAAGGATCATCTTTCTAAGTTCCTTTAAAAAAAAATAATCTGTGAAAAAGGTGGAAAGAAAAAAGTTTTGGCAGGTGAAAAAATATTTTTGTCAGGATCATTTTTCTATATGTTTGTTGTTGTAATACTCATTTCGGTTGAAGTGCACCACTACTCCATGTTCTAAATAGGACTAAAAGCATTCATGTTTTCTTGAAGTGCCAATTAAAATACATTTCTAGCCAAAAGAAAGACATAAGTAATGTTACATAACTTGCTAACACACAATATATATACCTTGTGTTTAGAGTGCATGGAGAGATTAAAACTCACCTGGAAGAAAACATGAAAGCATTTAGTCCTATTTAGAACATGGGGTAGTGGTGCACTTCAGCCTCTTGTGGCTGAAATGAGTATTACAACAACAAACACTGATGGATCCTGACCAAAAAAACTAGCCACTTTTATCCTGGAAAAACCTTTTTTCACTTGGCAAAACTTTGTTATTTCTAACTGTTTCACAGATGAAAAAAAGTAAGGAACTTACAAAGATTATCCTAGCAAAACCTTTTTTTCACCTGTTCTTAAGTCATAAACACAGGAGGAAAAACAATTTAGATCAGACTTAGAAAATGAATCACCAGAATTTTTTTTGTCTCACTTGCCTCTCAGGGCTTCCGTAAGCACCTCTTAAGCTCACAAATGAACACATTACAGGATATGTTAAATAGTCCCATAAAACCACCGTAAAACCAAAACATGCTGCTTTTGTTCATATTTCACAGATTTCGTTATCTTTGGACAAAGCTAACTGTTTCCCCTTGTTTCCAATATTTGTGCTTAGCTAAGCTTACCACCTTCTAGTGGTAGCTTCATATTTATCTGTAGTATCGAAGTAGTCAAACTATTCCTCTGAGTGAAGATATATATAATATTTCTACATTCTTCATGTCTGTGTCTTTGCAAACACTTTGCCCCTGTTGGACATCTTTGTCTTTGACTGATCACCATCAGTAATGACACATAAAGCTTTTGTAGGTCACCACAAAAAAATCTTGTCTGCTCTTAGGTGACAGTTGGCATGGTTGAGCCTTGTTGACTCAGTGAAAGAGAAGTGATGGCGAATGTGTGTGATATGATGTCTCACTCGGACATGGGCAGCCTCAGTCCCCTCTCTGCACTGACTGATCACATTACTATTAGTGAAAGCTATTCTGTCAGGAGGAGAAGTTATGGCCCAGCGAAGGAGGGCCTCAGGGTGAAACGGGCATCCAGTGACAGGAAGAAGGCTTCAGGGGTGATCCAAGGTGATTGGACATGAAGGGTCTTAGCTGTCCTGTTCAATTCATTTTTACATATAAAATCTTGTTTCCTTCCTACAAAATTAAGTTTTTTCTTTTGTACATATCAGTGCTGTCATGTGATAGATACTTTAATTCTCAATGGAGTGATGGCGACAAGACACAAAATATGGCATTTGCTTTAGCCACACGTACAGCAGTAAACTGTAACAGGTGGCTCTGAATGTTTTATCCTACTATTTATGTTACCAAATTTACTTTCTGCCTTAAATATATCTACTCTGCCCAAACTTCATGATCTACAGCTTTATCTTTTGACATTTGCCAGGCTGTCCCACATGCTTAATTCACATTTATGTTTCTAGACTCTGGCTTCATCTAATATCAAGAAACTAACATTAGTCACTTTTTAGTGACAGCACTTCCCTGTCTGTGCATCATCTGGACATCTGGATGTTTCCAGATGTCCATTTTGGAGCAAGAGAACAAATTTAGTCCAACAGGAAAAAGGCTCTGGTCATTAAATCAAAGTCCAGATGTTTTCTACTCTCCTGCTATCCAACAGGTCTCACTGTAATTGTATTAGGATGTCAAATGGTTTGGTACATGTAGCTTATCATCGGAGAAGAAAAACAATTTTGAAGATCAGTATCCCATGTAAGACCAGAGTATCTGGGTTTTCTCTGCCAGTTTTACAATTCAACAAGTTAAATATCACCAACTGTAAGAGCCATGCTAGTGGCTCTGTAAGGCATGCTTTTTGCTAAATGCTAATGTTAGCATGTTAACATGCTCACAATGACAATGTAAACATTCTGATGTTTAGCAGGTATAATGTTTACCAAGTTCACAATCTTAGTTTAGCGTGTTAGCATGCTAACATTTGTTAGCACTAAACTCAAAGAAAAGCAGAGGCTGAAGGGAATGCTATTAGTTTTGCAGGTGTCTGGTTAGAAAAACAAAATGTAGGACAAAGTGAAATTTTGAGACGGGACCTGTATGTCGGCAAAATTTCGTGGCAATTTATCAAATAGTTGTTAAGACATGTCACTCAAAACCCCAAATGTCAACCTCATGGTGGCAGAAGAAAAATCAGGGTATTTTCACTGTATCTGTTTGGTTACATTTCTTATCCATTGTAATCCCCTCTGCAACAAGAAACAAAGACTCAAAGAACAAATATTTCCAAATGACCCCCCAATTGAATGTTGACGACTCCTCTTTGGAGATCAAGCCATGTTTGATGGGTGTGTGAACCCTGTCTGACCTAGGATAAGCTGATGCATCCGTTGATGTCGCCTGATGTAGCTTCGCCAAACCTCTGTCATTTTGATCATCCTCACAGCTCAGTGAATCACAGACGCAGGGCGTTTCCAGGCCCCTGTCTGACGCAGGCCATATCTTTGAAAACAAAAGAGGGGAATAAACACATCTTTAGAAGTGAAGGATCTGAGGGATCTATCAGAAAGAGAGAGGGGGAGTTATTGAGAAGCGGGATGGAGAGGGCCAATATGAAAGACAACAGAGGGAACATTAAACGAGAGGGGTAGACAGAAAGGATATAATGTAGACAACAAAGTGGGATCTGGCAGAGAGAGCCTGGCACCCTTTGATCATATTGTGAACATTTTCAGCAAGAAGCACGTGAGAAGTCAACCAAGTCATGTCCTTCAACACCACATCCTTCTCTCACTAACGCTGAAAAGAAATGTAAGAGAGTTAGGAACATGTGTAGGTAAGGTAGATGCTTTATCACAAAATTTCATATACACTATTAGAAGATGGGTGAAAGTAGTGCACAATAATAAACATAAAGGAACGGGTTGGTATGTCTCATATCTGCCAGCTAAATATATAACGACAGCCAGCAGTCGGTTAGCTTATCTCAGCACAGAGGATGGAAATAGTAGGAAATAGCTAACTTGGCTCTGGCTGAGGGTAAAAAAAATCCACCTAACAGTATCTCTAAATCTCACTACTTTCTTTATGCTAAGCTAAGCTAATTGGCTGCTGGCTGTAGCTTCATATTCAGCGTACAGATATCGGAGTGGTATCAAGTTTTCCATCTGACTCTTAGCAAGAAAGCGAATAAACGTATTTCCCAAAATGTCGAACAATTCCATTAAAGACTTTTTCCAAATATGCAGAATTTCAAAAGTAAATAACTAAGTCTCTTCAACCTAATGCAGTGTAACCCTGTGAATATCTGAATACATCTAGATGAGATGACAAACTTTCTGAATATAGCTTGTGGCAAGACCTCAGCGTCCTTCTATATTTAAAATGTTTTCTCTATTTAAAAGTACAGTTGAGATTCACTGCTGCTTACTAAGCCCTATACAGCTATCACAGCCATTTATGGTATCTGCAACAGGTGTCCATGCAAAGAATATAATTACACCCAATCATCAACCATGATGAAGAGGCCCAACATTAGTCATCATTGGGCCTC
This sequence comes from Siniperca chuatsi, assembly GCF_020085105.1. Classification (NCBI taxonomy): domain Eukaryota; kingdom Metazoa; phylum Chordata; class Actinopteri; order Centrarchiformes; family Sinipercidae; genus Siniperca; species Siniperca chuatsi. The sequence goes on from NC_058064.1 coordinate 9,014,504, forward strand.
ACACAACAGATTAGCATCTGTTGATCACCATTTAAGAGCAGGCAAAGCAAATCACCTAAAAGAACTGAATTGCATGACTTGATTCTGAAATGGTGAAAGTAGATCCATGTTCCACTCTGAGGCTTTTTTAAAAGGCACAGATACACACAGGATTTTCACAGCAGTGGTTTGGGCTTGGTTTTGTAGGGTTAACCAAACCAATGTTTTATTACAGAGACCTTTTAATACTTGATGGTATGTAAAAAAAAAGAAAAAGAAATTGTTGGTATTATAGTGCACCAATGGTCTAAGTCAAGTATCACGTAACTACAACATCCCTGATTTAAGGTTGGCAAATTACCTTTGTAACATGCCTTCACCCTTGATATGCTTAGTATTACTATTATTATTATTTCTCTGTAGTGTGAAATTATTCAGCAAAAGCAAAATGCTGAACATTAGTACTGATTTGGACATATCTTGTGGTGTCATTTTACTTATAAACCTACGGTTTTGCTGTTACTGTATATTTATGCAGAAACCTTATACTGTTTATAGGATTAATAATAGCTTTCTTTTTGAGTGCAATTAGGTTCCAGATTGATAACGGATTACAAGTCCTTGGTTGATTAAGTAAATACTGAATATTGTGCCTAAAGTAAAAATTCTTTGGATGTTTGATGAAAAAGCTGACTGAGGTGTGAGGTGCTGAGGTGGTGTGTGTTTAAATAAATCTCTCCAACTCGTTTTTATTTTGTGACAGACTCAGCAGGCAGAAGCAGGTTGTTTGTAGTTGCAGCTGCAGAGTCACCGCCCAGCAGGTGCTGACACACATAATACATCCACAGACTGTCTGTGAACGCAAACACACAAATACATGCACATACACACACACGTTTGTTGTTCTTCTGTCTCACAGTCTGTCTCTGAAAATAAAAATGCAACAAAAAATGAAAATGCATTCAAGCATTCAATGTATCATTTTCTTTGTGAAATCTGACCTCACGTTTTTGAGTCAAAGGTCCAAAAGAAATCATCACAGAAAGAGACCATTGGATGAATGCAAAATGAGTTTTTCACTCCCCCTGCAGGCAGAATTAAATAAATTCTGGCACTCATATTTCAACCCAAACTTTAAAGGTGGGATATACGATTCTGAAGAAATCCAATACCATGACAGATACCATGATATAGAGCGAACAACAACAACACGTAACTAATGTTAGCCAGGTTGTGGGTTAGCAAACTGTCCCTACAGTTGCTGCTGCAAAGCTAACAGCCAGAGAGGACGAGACGTTTCCCAGAGCCAGCACACCAGCTCCAGATAGCGATACTCACAACTCTCCTGCTACTATAGCAAACATCACAACAACAGCATATCTTGGCAAACTATATAAAGTAAGCTAAATGTCCATGGGCAAGTCATTAAACGTTACCTGACACTCAAATCATGGCTGGAATGGCTGGAATAGTGTTGTGTGGCTTGATCCAAGCCACTTTGTTTGTTTCCTATTTACAGTGCCAGGGCTGTCTACAAACAGAGTTATATTTCAGCGCACACACAGACGGGACAGCTAGCTGACTGTGAGGAGATATTCGCTGAATTTGACAAAAAGACGTGTATTGGATTAGAATCGCATACCCCATATATGTATGTAGAATATGCAAATTGTCTATGAGTAGGCTACTAGGATACTAGTATTTAAAATGCAAAATGTTTCTAAACTTGTACAATATTGCGTGCAATATTATGACAACAGAGAAGCACAGAAGAAATGAAAGTAGAAAGAGCAAATTAATCAGAAACCCAAAATTGTGATGTTGAGAAACCTTGCACTAAAATGGATAATGTACTATCATCGTGGATTAAACCTTCCTTCAATTAGATGATGTTGTTTTAATGTTGTGTGATGTTGTCATAATGTTGTGTGAACACATAAATAAAATGAAAAATGGGTGACAAGAAGACCTGTGATGTAGCTCAGCATAAAATAAACTTATGCTCTCAGTGCCCTGGAATGTTTTTCAAGCCTGCAGCTCATCATCAGGCACAAAAACAATCCAATCCAATCCACATTTAAACACACGACAAACTCAGAAAACAAACACTACATGTCCAGTCTTTAAAGCCATTGGCTGCTACTAAAAATAACAATTAATTCCTTTTCATCAGCATCATTTTATTTCATCAAGTATTACATCAGCTGCTGGTGCACCCAAGCTACAGGCACATTCTTCAAGTCTTTATGACTTGACACAGTTGTATCCAATGGAAGCTGATTCTCAAAATAAAGGTTGAACAGAAGACAGGACAGTACTCAGCTGCTCATTTCTACAAACTACTTGGCTTGTCCGTGAGCTTGTATTGTCTCAGACTGGTTTAGAGCTGGCCTTCCAAACCATCACTGCTGACCAAATCTAACCCCACCCAAATGTTTTAAAATCAGAAAATGATATGTAACACACAAATACACATATTTCAAAAGAAAAAATTCCAATCGTCTGAGGCATATCAAATGCTATTGCTTACAATTTACCAAAGAATGCTATTTTAATCTTTGAAATGACCCTAGTTTGCAATCCAAGAACAAGTAAAGTACTATTTTCAGGAATATTTGTGTGGTGGGTCAAATTCTCAGGAAATATGCTGCATTTAAGTGAAGGTTTTTTTTTTACCATTGTGTGTCCCTCCACCATTGGCCTCTCAAATGGCTTTGAAATGTCCTTTCCTATCCATTCATGGTACACAAATCAGTACTGCCGTGTTAGAACTACCAAGGTAGAGGACCAATGACACTTAGATTTGTGAGACCACTAAAAAAGTACAATACACACAAGGAGGCAGATATAAACTCTGGTTATTGTCACAACCTAGCTCAATGAAAGAAGAGGACAAGGAAGAGGAAAGACCACCCATGAGTTGCAACTAAGTAAATAAATAAAAAAATGTATTTATCTTACCTAGCTAAAACTGAAATGAAATATCAAAATGGAAACATGTAGGATTGATGGAACATCAGTGTTTTTGTGATGCGGAGAGGATGAAAGGAAAACTGTCTGACTGCTACAAGTGCAGCAAGCAGTCAGAGCAGGTGAATTCCATTCAGCTTCAGCTGGTATTGTACATGCTGGCTCACCTCTCACACTTTCCCTACTATGACAAGTCAAAATGTCTGCTGTGAAAAAAGGCCTATATAAGAAATAACTAAAAGCATCTGAAACACAGAGAGTAGCAGGAAATACAACCAAATTTGATCTTATAGAAATCACATGTCACCTATATCAATGGAAACATTGGGCCTGCCTTTGCAAGTAAATCTTGAACTAATATGTGAGCATAAAGGCCCTATACACACACCAGGTGCTGATTAGACCTCCTCTCACCTTGAAGTTGGATGGAGACATGCCACGGACAACCAAGGAGGTTGCTATGGACTTGTAATTCATTGGGCAGTGCTTGAAATGAAAGCACATGGCACCATCTTGTGGTTATATTCTGTTACTTCACATCATTGGTATCATCATCTGCAAACCAGCAATGAAATCTCTCAGGGAGTTTTAAAAAGTAAAGATGACCAAAAATAAACCCGTTTTTCTAAATAAAACTGTGTTATGATAAATAATGCAATATTCAGTATATATCAAAGTCAATACACAACAACACTTAATTTGTACTGATATTTAATATTTAGACATGGGGCAACAGCCATTTTTACAGCACAATTTGCATAATTTATCAATACCTCCTGTATACAATCACAAAACCATGACAGTATTTTTTTTTTCTGTTTACTTACAAGTGAAAAACCAGACAGGTTTTACAAACATAATCTTTGTACAGTCAGCACACATCATCAATAATTTTAATAGGTTTTCTTCATAATGTCTTCCTCTATAACATTTTATTCTATATCTTTCTCTACCTCATTCTTTTTTTTCTTTTATAATATCTGGACACAAAAATAGTATGAACCACCAACAAAACATGCAACATCCAGTGTGAGCACATTTAAATTCTCCTGCAACAGCTTGAGTTGTTAAGATAGACTTCTGTGTAGTTAGACTCTGGTAAACCTTTAGTGTTTGGTGTAAAGGGTCGGGTAAATCTGGGTCCCTATAGACAGACATAAGGTCGTTTCTCAGACTGTCCACTGTACATTGATCGAGAGAAAAACAACTTCCTTTTACTTCTATGATCACACACCTTTTTTGTCTGCTAAAAGACCTATTGCTCTCCAAATCCCAGTATAAAAAAGCTATGTATTTACATGGTTGGAAATAGAGATGGCATCTGTGTGTGTGTGTGTGTGTGTGTGGTTGTGTGTGTGTAATTCCTTGTGTGTTACGAGAGATTTTAAAGTTGATATTTTTAGACAGACAACACTTAAAAGAAGAGATATGCATTACAGCCGATGACATGCATGGACGTGGTATGAAGATGCTACACACACAAGCACATGGGTATAAAGATAAGAAAAACAAAAAAACACACTGAACTTAAAACTACTATCATTTCAGGTATAACGTCCATTGATTACAATGTTGTCTTTTTTGGTCATGTCTCATACACGTACTGGAAAATGAAATTATTCAAAGGGGTAGTGCATAAAAAGATGGGAATCATTTGAATAGGAATGTTATTTTCTCTTATCTTGATTCACAGCTACGTAAAATTTGGGATCTGTGCATGTTAATTTCCGTATGTGAGTGTGTGTTCGTGCACAAGGGCAAAAAAGTTAGTTCTCTGAGTTTCAGGCCCTCTAAACCTTGTAAACAAGCACTACATTGTGTATAAAAACAAAATTTCTCAACTGTTTCTATGTACAACTGATATGTACTGTAAACAAATATAATACAACGTATGAAATAGTCTCACAGGCAATAAATAAAGACTCATATAGCAATACAAAATAACACATTAAATAAAAAAATCATATTAAAGGAATAATCATTTCATGGAGGACATGAAAACACAGCGGTGCAAAAGAAAAATCAATATAAATGTTTTCTCACATGTGTCACATTTCTGGCAAGTCAAGATGCAGTTACCACCTTTATACAGTAGATGTTGCATAGAAATCCCTCAGATATTAAATGTAGTTTCACTGCTAAGTTTGACTGAAAATGCTGAATGAACCAGCTGTCCTTCCTCTTGACCCCCTTACAAACACACAGGATGACCTTTCTCAAGACATATTGGGCATAGTAGATTTATAAAGACACATAAAGACACAACATTGACGATTTGAAGTGTAAGTGGTAATATCAAGACAACACAGATGTGACAAAAAAGCTGGGACAAAACATTATCATGCTACTGTAATAGCATTGTCGTATCTTAGAATGGTAATAGTGCTTTTTCTTGGATAGTTGCCGGCACATTTGTCTTTTGTTCGCTACAATATCTCCTAATATTGTCATCGCTTTGCTTTACCTCCACTTGGGAAAAAAAAAATCTCTGGCTATCTAATTTTTAGCAGGATGATGATGTCAGTTTTACATTCTATGCAGAAAAAGTGCAAAATACCACAAAAGCGTGCGTTGTTGAGTTGGTCCTACAAACAAAAGCAGGACTGATATAAGACTCGTAATGTGCTTCAGTCTCACAAACAAAAACAAGAAATACTTAAATCTCTTATGGTAAATGTCTCACATTCTAAGGGGCATCATGGATAAATAAAACCTCTATGTCACAATCCTCAAGACTCGGTTGTCTGTGATAAAGATATCTGTATATCTATTTATATGTTATAATAATTTCCAGCTATGACACTTCAGTATATACAAAGTGAACCTTAGAGGTGTTTTTTTGTGTGCAGAACACATGGCACTGCATACCAAATAGACAGACTCATGCGCACAATATATAGTGCCCAATTTTATATATATCAATATTGATCCTTTATCAAACAATAATCATCATTTAATAGAACTCAGTTTACACTTACGGAGAGAAAAGATGGGGTCTAAAGTGAACAAGGAGATGGTTTTGTTAGTAAATTTAAAATCATGCTTGGTGAGATTTTTTTTCTCTTGAACTGGAATGCTAGGTAGTGTGTTATAAAATATACTATGCTCCCTTCCCAGGATATATTTTTAAGTACTTAAATAATTAAGGAGAAGACAAATGATAGAACTCTACGCTAATATCATAATACAAAAATAAATAAGAGGTCTCCGTGGCGGAGTCTTCAATATTTCATTTCCAAAATGCTTTGTAAATCAATAAAACTCTGCGGTCATAATAAAGCAATGAGGAAAATCTTTCATGGATAAAACATCTAAGTGTGTCCATTCCCTGTAGAATTAAAATTTCTCTTCTGCGTAAATGACTGTGTGCAAAGTTGTCTTAATAATTGTGTGCATGTGTGTGTGTGTGTGTGTGTTGTGAATTAAAGTGTGTAATACCTGGTTGATTCCGCACTTGACCTCTGAACTCAGCACCTGTGTTCTCCTCAGCCCTGGCTACACTACTGTACACTGTACGTCCTGTAAACTGGTGTTCATTCCCTGTAAACACATAACTACTTCCTCCAAACTTTCCGCATGACAGAAATCATCATCAGAACTGCCCATATGAACGAAAGCATCAAAACTCAAAGTATACGAGCCCTGAAACAAAGATTGAAGAAAGAGATATTTTGCCCCCTGCTGTACCCAAACCACCCTTTTCGCCCAACCCACAAGAGTGGATCAGTGTTACAGATGTTGCACCTAGATGCCAGAAACCTCTTCGTGCCCGCTCAGGTTTAGTTTTTTTTAGACAGAGTCTCCTACGAGTGGATCTGGGCGGTGCTGGCAAGAAGCTTGTGCCAGCTCACCACTCGCTTGCGTAGATCAACTTTGTCCAGCCACACGTAGGCCTCCCCAATGAGGGTCTTCTTTACAAACTTCCCGCCATTGGACACCAGGAACAGCTGGTGTGAAAAGAACAGAAAGCAGGATGTCATATGATTGAGTATTTAAAGGTTTACAAGAGATAGGTGTATGATTAAAGGAATAGTTTGACTTTTCAAGCTAGCTGTTTCCAGTGTTTATGCTAAGCTAAGCTAACCATCTCCTGGTTCTAGCTTCATACCAGCATACGTACACAAAAGTGGTATCAGTGTTCTCATCTAACTCTCAGCAAGAAAGCGAATAACCATATTAAAAAAAATAGGAATTTCTTTAGCTGTTGATTAGAGATTGTGTATATTTTTAAAATGTGTAGCTTTCATCCTGCTGTGTGTGTGCATGTGTTAGGGACTTGGGGATTACCTGTAGAGAGTGTCCGGTGGGGTTCATACTGAAGCGGAAGGTTTCGTTAAATGATGGCTCACGGTCATGACGACACACTCTGGTCTTCTTCTTGATGATCCTTTTCTGGGTGGCGATGTTCACCACATAGAGCTTCACATAAAGATCTGTGGATGCACACACACATCAATGTAAAGCTGATATCATACTGCTATGAATGTGTCATTTCTTGAGACATTTCAACTGTTAATGTATTTATTTATAGTATAATGTTTCAATTTTATACATAACAGACTGTTTTTGTTTCATGCTATTTTTCCATTTTGTATATTGTCTATACATACAGTATATTTAGCCTACTTTGTGTGTATACTTCTGCTTTTATATGTTATGTTTATAGTGTTTAATGACCCAATCAGAAACCCTGCATACAGAATTATGCAAACACAATCTACACCCAGGCACTAATGTTCATCTCCCTTATAACAGATTTATTATAAAAAACAATTAACCATAGAGGGAAACCTAACTTTCAATTGTGCCTATACAGAAAAAAATATTAAAAAGTAAAGTGACTATATTTTCACATGTAGTTTAAGATGGCTTTTGGTCATTAATATTGGAGATTGGTGGAGTTTAAATTTTTTCTGCAGCCAGCCACTAGAGGGCAATAAGCGAACTGTTACACCGAAGACTTTGGTGTTTGTTTAGAAAGCCAAGGCCACTTAACATGTAGAGAAGAAACTCTAAAGATACATACAAACACCAAAACCAGCTTTAGAGATAGTCACAGATGCACATAGACAGCAATAAAGTGTTAATGCTATGAGTCACTGCTACACTTTCTTATAATTTAGAGCAGCTACTGTACATACTGTCAATGGAAACAACCCTTTGTGTGCAGATCGAATCTGGAAGCAAATGCAAATCAAACAAGTGGCAGGCAGCTTGGGTATTAGGATGTAAATATTACAAGAGGAGGTGAGTTGGGCGGCAATCTGCGTTTTATCGAGGGAAGAGAAGTCTGATTTTGATGTGTACACCAGAGACACGTCTGTCAGGTTCCCATGTAATCTATCGAAATAATGTTGTATATAGATACCACATTAGACATTGTGACTCAGGGTGCTGCTAGTTTTCTATCCTACAACATACTTATAATAATAACATTAATTTTTCATCTTGGGTGTTAACCAAAAGTTTCCATCTGGGCATGGCTTGCTATTTCTAACTGTAAAATAGTAATAAATTGTACTATCATCAAATGTGACATACCTTTTTCTTTCAGCACCAATTTAGCTCTTAATTCTTGTCAGTTATTTAACTTTAAAAATAACTTTTTATTATTTTTTTTGAAGAAACTTATTCTAGTCATTAAAACTCAGAAAAGATTACAAATAAATATTGATTTTTACTTTCAAATATCTGGGAGTCTTTACTGTCTGTAATTTTGGTTCTGTGCTCACTTATGTCAGCATTTGTCTCTAGGCATTTTTCTTGATATTCACTTCACTGCTGGTATTGTCCAAGTGGACACAGTGACAAGAGGCTTGCATGTTTGTGCATGACCTACTCCTGTCTTAATGATGTTTTTAACCTTGCACATATATATTATTGGAGACTAGGTAAATATATGCCCAATGCTGCTTTCCAAGGGAATGTTGGCTGGAAAACACTATCACGACACCTGTGGTTCTGCATCTAGAAAAACTGGCAAGGATTTTGTGGTATGTCAGATGCCAATCTTTCTAAACAAGTGTCTGTGTGGGCCTCCCAGCTGTCAAATATTAACAATGATATGTGTTGCATAAAATTGTCTTTGAATGCTGTGAAAAGATTTTGAAGAGTTTTGAAAGAAGTGGGGAACATAAGTGAAAATAATAAACCAGAAGGTAATAAATTAAGAATCTTTTTTGAGTTCTGCATGTTGAGATTTTGTCAAAGTGATTTTTTGTGTGTATGCAAGCATAACATGGAAGGTGCATGTATGCTGTCATGTGTATAGTTACTTTCCATTACCAGGCAGGTGGTCTGGAGTCTTGAACTTGTAGGTGATGTTGCGACATTGAAGAATCTCGAGGACCAGTTGCTCACCCTCTGTCTTCATCTCCTTCTTCAGAGCGATCTTTATCTCCCCCATTACCTGGGACTTACCTTAATACACACACACACAAATGGAATCAGCTAGGCACAGTCAAATATATACCACATATAGGTTTGAGTTTGTTTCTCAGCTAGTATTCAGTGCCTATTCTATCAATTTACTCCCAGTGTCTCAGTTCTCTTACTCACTCTTTGAAATGTTTGAAATGTTCTCTTCTGTGTGTGACTGGCCTCTGCTGGACACTAAGTGTACTCTCATGATGAGTAAAATCAAACATGGCCTGAAAGCAATCACATTTATGTCTTTAACAAGGATGGGACGAAGTTATGAGGAGCGCTTCCTGGCCTCTGGTTGCCTTGGCAACTGAATAGAAATGACAGTTTTGAAAGCTGACCCTGGCAAAAGGTAAGGGTAGCCACTGTGTCTGTAAATGTGTATGTGTGTGTGTGGACTTGTATTTGTATCTTTGTGAGGACCAATATCAGTTTTAAACCATCACAGTGAGGACATTTCTGCATTTTGAGGACATTTTGAGCAGTCCTCACTACTTCAAAGGACTGTAGGTTATAACTTGGTTTAGGTTAGAATTAGGTTTAGGTAGGTGTGGGGTAAGGCATTTAGTTGTGATGGTTAACATTAGGATTAGGGGCTAGGGAATGCATTATGTCAATTAGGGTCCTCACAAATATAGAAAGGCAAACGTGTGTGTGTGTGTGTTTATGACCAGAAACGAGGGAACAGAGAGCAGAAGATAAAGAAATGAAAAAAACATGCGGTTAAGAATAAATGTGTCCGTGTGTGTATTAAACTTCAGTCTCACACTTTGCTGTAAATGTGAAAGTGAGATAACAAACCTCAGGTCTTTCTAGCTTTTTTATGGTCATCTTTGCACCTTTGCATTTGTCAGAATTACGTGACTCAAAACTTCACAGGCAGGAAGGAGAAATGAGCAAAACCAGCAAGGATAGATTGATCAAAAAAACCCTGTAAATTAATTAATTAATAGGTCTACATATAATTTGAATGGCGCATATAAACATTTTAAATGAACAAACAAAGAAACTATAAAGATAATAATAATAATAATAATTCATATAGCACCTTTCATAGCACCTTTCATATAAGAAATGCAAAAGGATAGAATGCCATAGTAAATGTAAAATAAACTAAAATTAAGATGAGAATGGAATACATGCATCTTCACATGAAAATAGACACAGAATGATAGAATGCCATACTTATTGTAAAATAATAACATAACATGAGGTGGGAAATAAAACCCACTAAATAATAATAATAAAATAATAAAATTAAAAAGTAAAAATATAAAGTAAAATACATAAAATCTAGTAAAATACAGCATTTCAAAAGAAGTGCAGCAGTGCATAAATGCGAAGCAAAGCATGATAAAAAAACATGTTAAAATAAATAAGAAAAGACAAAAAAGGGAAAATTAATAGACAACAAATTAGTATTTCATTTCATTTCATTTTACTATGTCTACTAATCCATGAGGCTGGACATCTGAATGCAAATACTGTACCGGATAGTGGTAAAAGTTGAGATTACTTTGTTAGAATTCAGTTAGAACAGTTTGAAGCTTTTCCTTTTTTTTTTTTTTTTTTCTCGCTTACTCAGCCCTAAAATGCTAAAAATGCATGTATTAATGTATGGGTTTTAATACTACAAGGCATCAAGACAAAAAATTCTGAATACACACACACATACATGTACTGTATGTCTAACCTTCAATGTCACTGTGTCCCATTGATGATTTCATCATGTCTGTGCCGTTTGGGATCTTTCCACTAAAGAGAGGGGAAACAAAATCCTGGAAATTACAAAACTACACAACAGTTTAATATATTGTACTATATATTTTCTGCTTTGAATGGGGTCGGGTGTCTGGGTATAGTGAAAGTAGTAGTTTAGCATCAAATGAACATTTATAATCTAAAATGTGAAACCAAGGCTTTTTAAGATAAAAGTATTAAATAAGCCGACTCACAATCGGGGCACCTGGAAGATGGCACTGTCCACCTCGTTTGTCTCTCCGTCTTCGTCCAATAGGCTGTAGGCGCTGCCACTCAAGCCGCTGTCCAGTGAGGCTGCTGTGACCGGGGCATCACTGGATCTGTAGCTCGACCGAGCTGTGCAGAGATACGACCACACCCATCACGACAAAGAGACAGGAAGAAAAATTGCACCTCTGCCGGGTCCAAGAATGTAAAAACTAGGGCCAAGAAGCATTAGTTAATATCTGCATCAACTAAAATCCATCATAATCAACTTAATACTTAAAATAATTTATGTCGCAGTCAAAAGGGAAGCTTATTCAAAGCACAAAGGACTGGATTGTAATGAATAGCACACAAACACTGAGGACTAGCAAGAAGCATATGAACAAACAATGTACTTAGAATCTTTCTCTCAGACAAAGACAAGACAGTAATAATTCACATATAAAGCTTTAACATCAAACAGACAAATAAACCCAGAGAAATATCACATGTATATGTTTACATAAAAGTAGACCAAACAAGAGGCACGTAGACCCTACTGACATTGTTAGTCTTTCTATATGAAGTATTAATAATAATCTATTATCTCAATCTCAGCAGTAGTTTAGTTTAAAAATCTAATTACATGAATATAGTTTCATATCTGAAGGAGTTTAAAGGATGTTTATGAGTGTACCTTTTTCACAGATGTTTTTAAAAAACCTGTTTATATGCAACATATTTTAGATGATACTCTTTAAGAAATACATGTTTAAATGTTTTACCACATTTTATTCTCAAACAGCTGATCGGGGAGTGTGATAGAGTATGAATGATGTGAGATGTGTGGATGTGGTGCAGAACAGGATCCATGTCGACACGTCTTTCTTTCAGGCCACTCAACACATTGTCGGATTGCAAAAGCTCACTAATACCAGTTCAATGAAGCAATGGGGGAGTTATGACGCAGCAGATGTGGCAGTGGCACAGTGTTAACTCTCAGTGAATCATATGACAGTTTGAGACATTCATTTCCTGATATTAGTGAACTGTGTTGGCCGTTAAGAAAGTGTGTCTCGCTGCATGAATCTCTGGTGATGTGGCTGAGTGCAACTTTCTCTCTGTCTTGGCTCTTTTATTAGCTTGTAAGACTCCCCTCTCTCTTTCTGCAGGTGTGCGTTAGTAGTATCGCATCCTCTCTTTCTCTCACTCTCTCTTTCTCTCCTTGCTCCATCTGTGCTTCAGTCACACGACAGAGAGGAGACTCTTGGGCAAACTCTCACCTCCGATGCTCTGCGGCCTCTCTTCTGACACAGCTTTCCTGAGGGTCAGGTGTCTGCCGTCTGCTCTGCTCCTTTTGGCCGACACAACCGATGGCAGGGCAGGCAGCCAATCGGACTGGGCTCTCTGAATGGTGAGCACGCCCACTACGCTGTGTCTCTGGTGCCTCAGTGAGAGGCGGCCTCTTTGGCCTGGATGTGTTTGTTTTCGCAGGCGCAGGTCAGATGTCAGGGAGTCAACGCCAGGAAACAAAGGTCATGGGGTCGCAGTTTAAGATGGAAGGAGGGAGGAGCGAGATGGAGATTCAGAGAGCGGTTCATCTTCACCATGGCAACCAGCTTGACTGTCAATCACATGCAGCCACAGTGTGCAGTGCACATTTGCCCCTTCTGCATGTCTCTAAGATGCAGGGTGTGCAGCATTTACTGAGGTGCATTGTGGGTCCGGTAGTTGTTCAAACAAAAAAACGGGGTTAGCGGACTGCATGCACAGCCATCTCAGTGGAGGAGCTTCAGAAAAGCTGGTCGTTGCTTGTTAACGAAAAGGACATAAAAAAATTATAAAAACCAAAAGAGGTTAATGATATTTTAGGGAGGGGGTGGGATTGCAACTTTCTTCTGTTTTACTGCTTGGATCAATAAATCCAAAATATTTAACTGCAAGCTGGCGGCAGAAACCTCTCTTGGAAGCAGAAACTTTTTCCCGGTGAACTCTGCTCCATTAACTGACCTTGTAGCAACAAAGTCTATAATTTGCTAGTCTTGTCATTTGAGAGAGCTGGAGATTGACACTAAGTGACAGATTTCGCTGATTTGTTCCTTCAAAATATGTCCTGCAACTCTGCGGTTTCTTATTCAGATTTTACTTTTACTTATCCTTAAACCTATGTAAAAGTAATTATTTCTGTTTAACTTCATAGTAACTACTACTTAACTTCAAGTAGTATTAGAAAATAGGATTTATTGCCTATTTTAATAGTTAAAGGTTTTAAAATAGTTAGAACTGGCCTTCAGTAAGCAATCATTAGGCCTCTTTGGGTTAATTGAAAAAGGGTCAAACTTAGGAAGGTCAAAGACAGTGTGTTACAGTACAGGCGAGGTGCTGGTTCTACACACTTGTGAGTACATACAGAAGAGAAGCGGTGAGAGGTTGACACACTGTGAATACAACGGGGGAGAGGACCAGAGGGTGTAAAGGGTGAGGGAAACCAAGAATAGAAAAGGAAACTAAAGGAACAGAAAAAAAGAACTCAACAGACGGTAGAACAGATGAGAGCGAGGAGGCCATGCTGCGTAGGCTTTATTTGCGTCTTGGTTTACTTGGTTGGAGGCGTTGTGGCGGCTGCTGCTGTGACTGCTGTGGGGCATCGCCCGTTGCTATGGCAGCGCCTCTGCCACTTCCAGTGCCGCTGTCCTGATGGTGTTGCCGTGCAGCACTTTTGCTGGAGCGTGAAGCGCCGTGCGAGCGAGAGTGTTGGCTGTGTCCATGGCTGTGGCTTTGGCTCTGACCCTCGGACGGGGAAGGCTTCGATGTGCCAGGGCTACTGTGAGATTTCTCGATAGTGGGCACCTGCGTGTCTAAAACAACCAGATTCACCAAATTACCAAAAAAACTATTTTTTACTTTAGTAAACTTAGAGGCTGTTACCTTTTGTGTACCACCTGTGGTGGATGACTAGCTGGCTAGTCAGAAACTCCATTTAGCCAGCATGGTAACTGCCTTGTTAAGTCTAAGATCTTCAAGCATCCTCATTAAATTTGATGGTTATTTTTCTAAATTAGGGGAGCATTCAAAGCCTTCCACGGCCATGTTGCGTTAGAAGAAAGGTAGAGGGAAGCTAAGGCTAGACCTCTGAGCTGGGTGACATCATGGCAACCAAGAAAACAGACCATGAGAAAGCAAAAAGCATGAAGCTTAAGCTATGATTGGTGTGCAAAAATGGACATAGGAAGGTGCTGGTATAAAGAAAAGACTGAAGTGAGAGAAACAGGTGGACAGTGGTAGACAGAGATAGTGGGAAGAAAAAGATGAGAGAAGCAGTGACAGAAAGAGAGCACAAAGTAAGAGAAGTGTGAAGAAGAAAAAAGAAGAAAGAAAAACAGAGAAAAGAGAAGAGGGAAACAGAAACAGCAGAAGCAGCAGAGTACAGAAGGTTGTTAGGGGATGACGTTGATAAAGTCAAGCAGGTGAGGGAATTTCATTGTGTCCTACCCTTGGCCGGATCTGGAAAGATCCCGTGGCTTCGGCTCTTAATGACTGACGATTTTGGGGAATCCTGATTGTCATGTGAGGAGCCAGTGGTTTTAGGGGAGGAGTGCAGTGAGGAGGGTTTAGAGGAACTGTGGCGGCCCTGGCCTGAGTGGGAGCGTCGGTGGTGTTCCCCCTCGCTCTGCTCCTTTAGGGGGAGCCACCGCGGGATGTTGTCCAGCTGGGCTGTGTTGGAAAGGTCTATAAGGACCTGGGAGCAAACACAGCAGTTTAATGGGCATATACATAAAAAGTAGTGGTTACTGGTTAATGTATGGATATTATCAAAGAGGTTTACCTCTCCTAAGAAATCATTAGAGGAGCACTTGTCATAGTCCCACACGCTCACCTCCAGGGTCTTCTTCCTCAGCTGATACACACACACAGTTAAAGAGTTAATGTATCTTTATTGTAATTTATCTTGGTTGAGTACATAATAAAATGGCAAAATATACCTTAAAGAAAAAACATATCTGGGCTTAAAGTGGGAGCAGATATTCAGGCGGCTTAGAAAAACAGACAACAGAAGTCCACAAATTTGCTATGAATGATCCAATGAATCTAAAATGGGATCTAAAATGATATAATTAAATCCCAATGGCATATCCATCTGCTCTACTAAAACCAGTGGCCACAATGCAAGTCAGCATGCCAGAAGAGAAAAGGCAATATTTCATATTGTGTTTTTTGTATCATTTTAACATGGAAGTTGGTAAAATGTGAGTTCTCTTCTTTGTGCTGTACATACATTGACTGTTGTAGATATAGAAAGTATACTACACAATATTAACATAATTTTGTCAAGTTATTAATACACAATCTTTAAATCACACTGTCAAACTTTTTAGATGTAATATGACCCAGGGTTTGTGGCGTTGGTTCACATGCTGCTTCTGTGCATACCTTTAAGTACACATCAAAAGGTGTGTGACATTGAATGTGTGCAACTATGCCTGAGACAAATGTGTGTATGACCACATACTTGCTCCAGGAGGATGTTTTTATAGATGACAGTCTGGTTCCACTCGGGGTTGATACTCTTGCCTGCGTGTTTGGTTCTCCTCTTGTTTTCAGCACTGGGGGAACACATCACAACAAGATACACTTGGTCACAGACATGCAAAAGCCCTGCAGATTAGTGGACCACCACAATGCAGTGAGCACAATATAGTGGAGTAGGGCACAATGTGACAGTAGAAGGGAGAGAATGAATGCAATGCACATTGTTTGGACGGTAACAATGTATGGGCCTACGTGCATGGACGGCAGGGTACGATGTCAGGGTGTGCTGCAAAAAAGTCCATTTTGATGTCCATCAAGTCATTTAGTCTCATGAAATTTTGATGTCCTAAAACAAGTGAAAATATATGCCAGCGAGGACGACTTATTAAGGATCAAATTTGTTGAAAAAACGTTTTATTAAGTGCCAATAACTCAACCAGGTAAATCATTCTGTCGAACACTGAATTGCAAATAAACCCCAAAAACTTGTTTTGAAAAATCCTTAAAGAAGTCAATTTGCATAAGAAACAATGGCATAATCTGACTTCACTGACTAATTATTTCACCTGTTTTGAGGAAAATATAGGATATTGAGGATATACTTAATGTCACAGCAGACTCATGGGAATAGAATTAATGACTTGTTAAGTTGGATGTTTTTTGCAGTGTGTATGATTTGATTTAAGATTGTAGGATACGAGTAAGTCTGTAAGAGTTAGTTTGGTAAAGACAAGGACAATCTACTGTTTATTGGAAAATAATGAAATGAATAAGGACTGCAGAGCAAAATCATGGGAGTGTGTATTGAATGTGGCGGGGCATCGAGGATACAGTAAGATGTCAGGGCACGATGTATTACTGAGGGATTTTAATCACAAAACAGGGACAAACTAAAGGGTGTCAGATTCAATGTTAGGATTCAAATTACAATGGTTAGGAAAAAAACAGACCATCTACCAGGAAAACACAACAGTTAGCTGGGAAAACATTAATTGGCAGTACAGGGGAATATATGTTGATGTGATTAGTGATTAGGGATTCAACTCCTCTAAAATGCAATTCAAAGAGACTAAGTCTTAAGGTGAGTGGAACGTCATGAGAATATGGGGACCAGGGAAAATGCACAATTTAAGGGAGTTAGAGGAACTGACTTGTATCAATAAGCTTCCGATCAGTTAGAAAACAACCTGGATGTTTTGTTACCTTCACCAAATTGACAACCAAATTTCAACCAAAACAGAACCAAAGTACCAAAGTGGGCAAGTCACATACCTGGCGTTCTGGACAACCATGACCTGACTGAGATGGTCCAGCATGCATTAAATATAGAGAACAACATACAGAAACAATAGTCAGAGGGAGGGTGGGGGGTCAAAGAGAGAGTCTGTGGACTGTGAGTGTGTATGTGGGAAGGGGAGATCACTGTATTTAGGTTTAGTGTGGGATTTATTAGTGTGTTTGGGAAAGGGGGGCGGAAAACTCTGGTGTGCTGCAGCGGTGGATTGAATTCGTGCTTTAGTGTCTCATGAATAACATGTATGTATGTTGAGAGGGCTTTCAGGTGATGTGACGCATCCACTGACAACCGTAGTGGAGATCTGCTGCTCATGGGCCCACTGATTGGAACAACTGAATGCATTTCTAATTCTTCTTGGTGCTAGGACTAGAACCCAATCCTTTAGTATGTAAACACAAAATCTAATCTAATTTGTGTTTACATAGTTTGTTAGCTAGCAAATAATTACTTTACCGAGCACCACTGTGTATAGTTGAAAGTGGTATTTTTTTAAATGTGAAAATCATAAAGATTAACACTCGAATCTTCGCTGACCTAAACTACAAGTTGTAGTGCTTTGAACAACAGAACAACAACCCAAATTTGGAAACAAATGTACATTACATTTTCAAGTTAAGATGGAATTATGCTTCTGCGGAAATACGCGTGAACATCTTTGCAAACCTACACAGAGAAGGGTGTTATGGGTAACTGTAGATCGCAGAATCTCGCAGAGGAGCCGACGCACACACCTCCAAGATCTCAACAACAGGTAGTGCATGTCAAGCAAGCTGATTGGTTGATCAAACATCCTGTTGAAAAGTTTTCTCAATCTTTTCTTTCATAGTTTGGCCGTACATTTCACGATAGTACTGCCACAAGTGCCCATCTTGTTATTGTTCTGTCCGTTTACACTGATAAATCCCAATTCTTTTATGTTTGTTTCACGGATGAAGTGGTTTGTTTACACTGTCTCCAGGGTGAAACTGATTTTCGTTTCCTGATTTCTTCTACATTTTCTTTACATTGAGATTTGCTAAACGTAATACTGCTTCCTAGTGGACATATGTGTTATACCCCCAATCTGTACAAGTATAAAAACACACACATGTGAATATGTCTGAATGACACTCGTGTACATTGACTTACGAGCAGCCAAAGAAGCATAATTCCAGCTATAAACACATTGACATGTAAATGTACGTTACTTTCACCAGTGAACAATTTTTTTCCCCTCTATCCTGGTTTCTGTGTGTTAAACTATTATTTATAACCACCCGGTTCACTGCAGGAACTCCATGTGGTTCAGGAGATCTGTGATGCAACTGAAAAGCCTCTGTATGGATTGCAGTTGGTGCTCTTATAGCAGTGAGCATGTCTGTGTATACACACATGTAGCATATACACAAGTATTTGCACACATGTGCTTAAGTGTGCATGTTTCCGTAACCACTTTCAGTAGGGTGGCTGCAGGGCTTGTGGGTGCCACTCTTCCAGTCCCTTTAGCATAACCCTAACCCTGTCTAAAATCCACAGTTTGCATCTGCAAGAATCTGTGTCAAACTGAAGGCCTGTGAGAGTGGCGGCTGCAAAGCCCATATATCATTGCTTTTATCTGAAACGATCCCAGGAAAAAACACTCTTAAGGGACCTCATACAGCAGAGAAGGTGGGAGAGCCAATTACATTATAGTGCATTTACAGTGAGAAAAGAGCCCTGGACGTATGAGGGAGTGTGGATCGTATAGCAAGTAAATATGAGAGCTATTGATTTTGGCTGCACTCACACCTACAGTAAAACACCCATCAACAGGGGCAAAATCAACACAAGTACACTAGCAACTTCATATCATTATATAATATTTATGTCATTCAGCAGCGATAAGGGGCTGATGAATCCCGTAACAAGGAGTTCATATCACTTGAAGACACTGGAACTACCTGACAAAACATAACATCTGATGGACCTGATGTGCAGTGTATAGGTGTTATGGAATTGATACCAAAGAAAGGTCATGTGCTGCACACTGAAAGATGTCATGGTAAGCCAAAATCAATTGTAAATCGATTTTTAAAATGAATGGAAATCAGGTTTGATCTTAACAAAGTGGCTGCCTTTTTAGCCTGGATGTCGATGGAATATCTAAGCAGGTATATCACTCAAATTCCTTCTCCAAAAGTGGCTGAAAAAGACAGAAAACTATGAAAACAGACACATCTTTTACACTCCTATATCTCTAAATCAACATAATTGGTACAGCTACAATATTTTTCTCATCTTATTATTTATCCTAAACTGATCTTGTTCCTGTTCTGAACTACTTAAGGTGTGCTTGCAGCTTCCACACCCTTGACTCACCCTCTCCCAGGTAGGAGATACACTTTAACAAATGGGTCAGAGTAGCCATTGTTGTCCCGTGGAACAAGGTTTCTGGCCTGCAGGACGTGAACGATCAAGTTGCCAAGCTGCTTGTCGTAGTGGATTTGAAGCTGCAAAAAGAAGCACATTGAATTAGAATAGATTCAAATGCATTTGGGGAGAGAAACAATGTAAGACAACTGAAAACTGAGTAAAGAATTAATAGTTTTAAGAACATAATATTCAGGCTTCACTTTGTATTTTCTTGCATTTATTTAATTTAATGTTTTTTGAAATGCAAAAAGACTAAACAGTGATCCCATTCTATACTCTTACATCTAAGCATTTAAACTTAAACATTACAGAGCTCATCCTTTTCACAGACCTGTATCTCTCCAGAGATGGGGTGGGACTGGTTCTTCGTTCCCTCTGCAGTCTGTAAGAGATAAAAGCAACATGCTTAGATACTGCTAGCAAAAATCTGTAGGTGGATATTTTGTGTTTACTGGGTTTTCATGCTGTACACTACGTACTGAACTGAGCTGTGCTTTATGCAGTGCTTAAGGCTAAACTATAAGTTAAACTCTCGAAATTGATGCATCTCTGCATCTGTTTAAATATTTTAGAAAATTTACAAGTGGTGAATTCTTACATTTTTTTCCGTTTCTGGCATTGTCACAATTCTTTGCTAAATGTTTTATTGATAATAAAAGAAGCTACCTAATGTGGTAGATTTTAAATAGACAAAATAAATTCCACAAATGTTATGTTCAAGCTGGGAAAATGGGATACAAACTATAAATAGGTCTCCCCCAGCCCCCCCGACTCGCCTTGCTGCTTTGGCGTTTCTTGCTGACAGAGGGTGATCCTGGCTGAGCGGGGCTGGAGGTCGCTGAGGTGGTGACGGGCAGGCCGGAGGAAGAAGTGGAGGTGGGCGCCTGCTGCTGGGACACTTTTTGGAGCTCAGCTGCCAGCTGCTTGGGGTCAACACCTGGAGACCTGGGAGGTCTGTCACCTAGAAGGGTCACACCAGACACACAAGAGCATCATTATATATTATTATTATTATCGTATTTATTATTATAAACCCATGCATGCAGACAAAGGCAAGAACACATACAGAACAGAGAAAGTGATTTTTTTTTAGCTTTTAATTATCAAGAAAAAGTTGATTTAACATGCTTTTCTCTTCTCCAGCAATACACAGCTTGAACGGTGTTCCATTGCAACCATAATCGATTACCCACAAAGTGAGTATGTGAAGCTGGGACTGTCCAAGGATTCAAACCAACAACCCTCTGGTCACCAGTCTGCTTCTTTAACTTCTAGGCCACATTCCATTGAAAAGGAAGAGGCCAACAGAAATCATGAACAGACAACTTCGAGTTGGATATCAAGGCTGTAAAGTGTGGTAGCCCTTTTGAGAACAATCTAATGTTCCCAGTGTAATGCAGACAGAAATAGGAAATAGGTCACGAGTAATGCATGGCTGAACTTGAGAAAAGAGAGAATTGTAGATGAAAGTGATATGAGAAGAGAGTCTAAAAATTGCAATAGACAAAAATTTATTTGGAAATACTGAGAAGGCAGGGACAGTGGTGAGGGGTAAGTGAGAGGCAGCAATTGCATGTTGGGGTTGGAGTTATAGAAATACTGTAGCTCACCTTTGCTGTGCTCATGGAAATCCAGGTGCTCGGAACCTTCAGACTCAGCCAGCATGTTGAGATCACTGAAACACAGGAAAATTATGTCATATAATTCTGAAAATTTAAACTCAAGTAGAAGGGAGAAAACAGAGAGAATAAGCAAAATGAAAACTGAAGAACAATATACAGTTGATGAAGAAAAAATGGAAGATTAGGTTCTATTCTAAAGATGGATGTTTCATAGAATTTAATGTGTGATTTAGGGGAAAATAGAGCTTTTCAAAATCATGACAATGACTGGAAAAAAGAAAGAAGAGTAGAGGGGGATGTTAAGGAGATCAAGAGGCAGGAAATGTAAAAAGATCAATGATTGGATTAGGAAGATAATGGATCAAAGTTAAATTTGAGAGTGATGATTAGAGTGTGAGGAAGAAAATTAAAAAAATAACAAGGATGAGTAGAATATACTAACAACGGAATGTAGGAGAGAAAGATAGAACGTGACTAAGGTTATACTCACAGTCTGACACACACTTCTGCCTCATTACACGGCTGTCCGACGAGCCCTTGTACCTCTTCATAGGTTTTCCCTGTCAGAAGAACACCATTCCACTCCAGGACTTGCATTCCTATACACAATTACACATTTGCACACAGCCATACACAAGCACACACAACAAAACAATCAAAATACAGTATACTTAAAAGGATATCTACTGATTCCATATTTATCCAATATACAGTACAAACATTTCACCTCAAACCAAAACCAAATCAAAGCCTTGAAGTGAGTAGCTCTTTAAATTATTAAAGGGGTCAATTCATTCTAAAAATAAATTCATGTTGACCCGAATGAATGAGGGACCAGTTCAGGGTCTAATATCCATCATTTGATTAAATTCACAGTGAGCAATCTTTTGAGAGAAAACAAGCTTTGATTCTTGTACTCAAACGACATGTGCACCAGACTGCAAGCCAAAACTGGAGAGATAAATGCTGGTGACAGCCTCAACAGCAGCAGTGTGACAAAGCTGCTCGTGGAGCACTCAGGCACAGAACTGGGTTAAAATGAACATGAAAATTGCCTCATGTTATTTTTGCTATAAAACTATCATTTGTAGGATAACGTTTCAAACATGATGCATTATAGCCTGGATAGAATACAAAATCCAATCAGATGCTATTTTCTCGAATCTAGTCCAGCAATGACAAATGTTTAAGTAGTAGAAGTAAAAGCTCATATGAATCCACACAGCACAGCAAACCCACTCCATCTACCAAAACACACCCTGCACACAGGCAGGACTTACACAGATTGAAACAGCTCATCAGGAGGGTCTTCTGTTTGCGACGATACTCTCTAGCTGCATGGGTGAGTGACAGGGAAGCTGCTGTAGTTTCACCCTGATATTATCAAAATTGTTCGCACTCAATGGCTTGCATTTGTGTTGCAGTTTGCACACATTCAAAGAAAGCATGTATTTGTACACACACTCTGTTTCTGTCCCTCTGTGACACTAAGCCTCTACGCCTGTTGAATCTGACATTTCTCCATTTTTACATGACGGAGGGTGAGACGCTGTGTTCCCACTGGTAGAGCCAAAGTACTTTGCAGCCATTCTACTCAGTGTTGATGACAGGGTTATGAGTGTTATCATGGTTGACTTGGCTAACAACAACGCAGATGCATCTTGACTCTTGGACTGATACAATCATCAACAGCTTCAGCCTATACCATAGACTTCTTTCTGTACATAGAGTAATAATGCATCAGGACTAGTACAGAAACGGCTGGACAACGACGGCTAAGACAGGGTAAGATTACACTAATGGGTAGCAGAGGGGTATAGCAGAAAAGCAGAGCAGAGTTGATAGGAAGCAGTTGACATAATAAACAGTATGATACAATATGATACAATACAATACCTTGGTATTGATATTATTCCATATTTGACCTAAATTAAGTGATTAATTGTCATTACACTAATTGATATAAAGTGAATGTCTCCTATTAATTTTAAAATATTTGTTTTGTATTTTTAGCAGCAGTGTGGCTCTAGGGATGGCAATGTCAAACAGGTGTGGATTGCTGTGAAATTCACTACAGACATTCAAGGTCACTAGAGAACAAAATCTAATGACTTGGGTGATCCTCAGCCAGTTCATCTAGCACCATCATCATGTCAAAATGTGTCCAAAACCTGCAAAACTAATGACATTCCTGTCAGTCTCAGCTTTACTGTTTAGTGCTAATTAGCAAATGTTAGCATGTTAACATGCTAAATTAAGATGGTGAACATGATGAACATTACACCTGCTAAACATTTGCATGTTAGCATTGTCATTGTGAGCAATTAGCATGCTGATGTTAGCATTTAGCTCAAAGCACTGTGCCTAATTAGTGCCTCACAGTGCTGCTAGCATGGCTACATGATCTACATTTATATTTCCCTGCTTCACAATAAAATATGCATTCATTTTGCTATTAAGTTACATTGGGGATCTAGTAACTCCCACTATGTTGTAAAGAAAATCAGTTTTTCAATTCAAGAAAAAATCTGTAAGCTACATTAAGCTGCAATTTTTTCACCATTGTTCCCAATTGTATTTGTTTTATTTGTATTTTTTCATTAAGCAATTTTCGCTAGAACCCTTTTGTAATGTCCTCATAAAGAAGTGGAGAGAGAAAAACACAGAAGAGACAGCAATGTAAAAAGATTTAAAAAAAGGAAATGGAAGGAAACAAGAAACAAGAACACAAAGTATGAAAAGAAATGCTCACGCTCAAACACACACACACGCATAGAGCACAGACAGATGGATAGCACACTACACAGGTCCAAACCAGCCAGTATTTCTCTCTCCCTATCTCACCATCCATAGATCTCCAGTGTGGCAGCTTCAAAAAGGCTCAGGCAACAGCTTCACCAATTGTCCGACACCCTCAATGTGGCTCAACACAGAGATTAAAGGGGACTATGAGTAGACAGATGGACTGGGAGGGTGAGAGGGTTAACTGTTCCCAGACTCCCCCATGTGAAATCAATACCACCTCGTGAAATGTGTTCCTGTTGATATACCACACAGCAATTTATCCTGAGGTAGTGTCAGTGAGAGGTGTGTAAGGGTGAAATCATAGGTCATATATCTGTGGGTAAGTGCACAATGGTTATGACTTGGTGAAATAGAAAAACTGCTGCTGTTGCAGTTTCAACCTACTGTATATGAAACAGAAGTAGTGTAACTGACTGAAAATCTCCATTATAATTCGTCTAAAGGTTGTTTTTATAAATATATCCAATATTACCAAAAACAACTTCTGCTTTATAAACTCTCCACCGCTGCTGGCAACCAGTGGCTTCATATTTACCAGACAGACATGAGAGTGGTATCAATCTTCTTACCTCCCGCAAAGCAAATAGCATATTCCCCAAAACAGTTGATTGCAACATTTTTTTTTTTGCACAAAGGGATGTTTAATTTGGTAAAAGAGCTTACCTTCAAGAATCTTTCCTGTTTGTTCTGCAGCTCCACCCGGTAGGACTTTGGCAACATAGGCTCCAATGTCTCCATTACAGCCAGGGACCTCTTTCCCTCCAACCACACGGATACCCAGACCATTTCCTGTTTAGGACCAAAAACAAATATTGGTGAGGGGCATTATTAATTAGTCTGTATAGTTTGTAGTCTCAATGGTGTTTAAGATCTACTTTTTTTGTAATGTCCACACACACATGCAGACTCAATACAGAGAAAAAAGGAGAAAGTATGGACACAAATATACTGCCCTACGAATGCTACATATTTGGTCAAAATTGAGTTAAGACAGGATTTTGACTTTCACCTGTTTGACCGCAAGTATTATGGCATTGAAATGATTAAGTAATTTCTGTGAGACAGCATGTAAAATTGTCACAGAGAGAAAGATAAGTAGACAGCTAAAGCAGGAGAAATGTATCAAGTGAAAGCCATCTCCCCAGGCTTAGCTAAAGCTTTAGCTTAAGCTACAACTACATTTACTTGCTGATTTTTCTCTACCTGTAACCTGTAATTGAAAAATATCCACTTAGATGAACCAGCATCTTGGTAAATTAGTTCATTATTCCACATAACTAAAACTGAGGTAGTAGCTAAATCCATTCATAATGGTAAACCTCAGCTAAGGTAACGAGCTTAGCAGAGTATTGTTATCTCAGCTTTGACTAGTGAAATTCTTGTGATTTGGTGTGGTTAAGCTACTTAAATCACATATTTAAATGTAATTATAGATACATTTCTTATTGATTTCAAAATACTGTAAAAAAAAAAAATAGACAAAAAGTGACATTTTTTTGTAGATAGTGTATTTTCCCCAGGGGTTCGTTTGATTTTTTAGGTATAATGTTGGTTAAATGGCAGCTACGGTTTGTAGGTACTTAGTCAGCCTGAAAAAGGCATAAAAATTAAGGCATTACAACCTTTCTGTTACTGTTTGCTGGCCATCTTGAAAACTTCAAATAATTTTTTCAGTTTTACTGCTTCTGTAGTTCCTACTCTCTGCCTTTGTCGAGCAGTATAGAAATCAGCATACATGCCAACCCCTCTACTGACTATTTACAAATCACATATGGATCTATTATATGTCCCTCCACAGGTCACACATAAAAATGCCTTCCCCTACACTGGCCCAGAACTTCCCTCATTTTATAGTAGGAAACACTTTAACATGGTTATGGAAGTGAGAACAAAAAGAATGAGACAAAATGACTCAGTTCAGCACCGGGCCCTCATAAACAAAATGCTTCCTTAGTGGGCTGTTTGTTAATTGCGTAAGATAATCCTGTGACTGTGAGGGATACGCCATTTTGAGCATGGCAATGACTGATGAGCGTGGAGAAGAGCCAAATCAAAAGGGAAGCCAGGAAATGAAATGTCTGCCTGCTTTGAGCCTGGAGGAATGGTGTGATGGAACGTAATGGCAGGGGAAGTGACTTGCCACTTTCTTGAGATCTGGCATGAATATCAAGTAAATAAAATGCATGAAGCATACTAGTCATACTCTATAAACCTAATGTGACGTTATGATCCATATTAATGTGTACATTTTACTGTCTTTATCCTTTTTAAATCATTTTCTGTTTTATTATCAAATTAAATAAAAGGAAACAATGTCTATGGTGTAAACTGCATATTTGATGCAGTCAGTAAACAATGGGGTCAATAAAATATAATGCATGGATTGCAGTCAATAACACATTAGCTTGTAATATATGCCTCTTTGAATGCATATCATTCCTACTCTTAGCATGCTGCTGTTGTTATTGAATGAAATGTAGTAAACTGTGGTACTTTACCTGAGACACTGCGGTCTTTGGGATCCCTCTGCAGTTTGACCCTGAGATGAGGGAAGGGGTAATACGGGCCTTTTCCCTATGGCCCATACACAATGGTGAATGGGAAACAGTTAAGTATGGATTCTTTGCAACATGGACATATATGTGGCATTTAAGTGCCTTGTGTTAACATGTGAACTTATATACAGTACCACATATAGATATCCAGATGATTGAGTGTGGGTGCATGCATTTCATTACTGCTTGGACTTGGTGTACAGTACATTTAAGAATTGTGCTAGTGTTTACGTGTAAAGTGTGTTTGAGTGTTTTTTCCTGTTTCACCTGTCTCTTCTCTTGTCCGTTCTCTGACCGTCCGTCTCTAGGTTTGTCAAACCAGTCTGTTTCTTCTTGTCTAAGGTGGTAGGCTTCAGGGATAAAAACAAGCACTACTTCAGAACCAATCTGAGAACCTGGACTTTTTCACCTTACTATTAGTTTCTTCAGTTCATATAAAGGTGATTACATGACATTAAGCAAAATTGAGATAAAAAATATGAGGAAAACAAGGGCCAGAAAAAGTGTTGATTGATTATTTCACTATCATGTGAAAAGGGGAAAGGATGCCAAGCAACACAACATTTTTCACAGGTATTGTAAAATAAGCAGGAAAAAAATGCAGTCTGAGAGTGAATAAACTGTAAAGTATTAGTACAGTATGTATAGTAGCATAATATAAACCTATAGTGCGGTAATTTTCTATGAATGTAAATTTTGGGTATGTACATATTTCGCATTATTCCCTAACTCCAGTTGTTAGGAAAGTGAATGTGTTTCTCCTAAAACATACATGTGACATTTTTGCAATGTAAAATCATTGAAATTTAAAGTGGTATTTATTTTTGCATTTTACAAGTGTCTTAAACCTCCCCAACATTTTGTCATCATTTTCTGGTGATGTGCATTTGACTTGTGGTGCAGGTTAATATGTTAGATAATGGATGACTAAAGAACTGAACTAATACTCTACCATTGGTTGCATCGTCTCTGTTCAAAGCCATCAGGGAATCACTTAGGGCTGGAATCAAGGCAAATGGGTTTACATTGCAAAATGATGGGATCCATATGAATTTATTAACAAGAGGTTATGCTGCATTCAAGACAACTCAGAACTGGGATCTTTAAACATTTAAACCAGAAAGATAAACAATGGTACCTCTATTAGAATCTGAACTAAAACTATCACATTTTTCATCCCTTTTCATGAAAATATCATCCTCAGCTTGGAAACTGACCAGGTTGTTGCTGCTTTAATAAAATACTCCATAAAACATATGAATTATTGTGATAAAATGGTTTAAGTCATGACTGGAAGAGTAGGCACCTTCAATATATTTCTTATAAATTGAACTGATGGTTTATGGTTTTTATCATGCAAAACATATCCAAAAGTTATAAAAGAGGAGCTTGCAGTAAACTGAGATTTACCCAAATTTTAGGTTCTTGCTCAAAGAAATTATTCTCTGTCCTATTGGAATAAGACACTATTCAGCAAATTTTACAAAAACTGTGTCCTCTTAGTGATGACAGCTCAGAATACAGTATACTGTCAGGAATTGAAAGTGTAGAGAAAAATAAATAGTGAAACGGAATGTTTACCCAGCAAATGTTAATTTAAATAATCAGATTTTCTGTTAGTATTCTTGCAATATTGTTTTTTTAAAATCCGACTCTTTCCTTAGAAAAAATAATGGGCCATACTAATAGAGCGTGTTCATTTTGATTAAAGTGAGGCAGTAATACCTTTACGAAATGCAATATAAAAAAACTGTATAGAAAGGTTAATAAGCATAAATGTAGTCCATGCAACATAAAGTCACTGATGTATCACAATACATACAAGTATTCATGACAAGACATGCAAGTTAAAGTTTTGTATTTATTACACACATTTAAGTGTTGCAACCAAATATCATGCATTTAAAAAAATACAATCAAGGTCCTCCTACTGTGACGACAGTATCCTGCTTTAAACTATTTTTTCTAGGGTATTTGGTAACATTTTGATGTTGCATATATTTGGTATAACGATTTAACCCACAAATATAGTTATACACATAAATATGATTTTGAAATACACTAACCCCTAATCCACTATCCACATTACACATCAACTATGGTAGAATCCAAATATATATATACTATATACTAACCATATACACTAACCATATACTAGTGACTGTTATATATATATGTGTATGTTATTACATGTTATTACAATATGCTGTCATTTTGAGGAGTAATTGCCAAAGAACTGGTTCAACTGACAGAAAACGTTTTGAAGGATTATTCTGCTATTGTGGCTCAAGCCTTTTCTGATTCACAAGCAGGATTTGAAAGACAATGAAAATCTTTTAGAGTTGAAACAGCTATAAATGACAGCATGCTCTAAATAAAATGCAGACTGCTGTGAGAAATTGCAAGTGAGAAATTGCTATTTGAGGAGGGAAACCTCCTACCTAATGTAGTTGTAAAAGAAAGTTAGACTGTACAGTGTCATGCAGTGAACTAATATGGGAAAATGTTACACAATATCTGGAATGCAGACAGAAACACAGTACATGCATAAAGATACATTCAAGCACAGCCTATAAGACATTGAGCAAAATGTACAAAGGTATGCATGCACACCAGATATCAACTGATTGACCAAAAGAACTGACACCAGAAAACAAAAAGAAGAAACATTCACCAAAGTTAAGGTTAAACAAGAAAATGTGAAAAATGCCAACAGACACATGCAGACTTTCAATAAATACACAACAGCTAAATATTATACACAATAGTACTAAATGCAAGTAAGACAAACCATAACCAGACACTCTCAAGGATGAAACATTAAGTAGGAAAAGAGTGACAATGTGACATGTCTGTTTTTTACCTTCACTATCTGACATGGTGCCCTGAAGGTCATCCAGCAGCACATAACCCCTACCCCTGGTTGGCTCTTCCCTGATATGTTGCTGCTGTTGGGAGTCTTGCAAGGACAGGCAGGAACCAAACTGGTCCCTTGAATCAGCTGAGATGGGCGGCAGAGGTCCCGCTGATGCACGGGCCATGCCCATCGGCTGCCCAACGGGGCTCAATGGACTCTCTTCTTCCGAGTTCTGGGCCACTATGGGTATTCGGCCACGCCCACTTTGCACAATGGGAAGGCTGGTGGGTTTGGTGCGACCAGAGGGGGTTTGATAGCTTGGCCCATCTCCAGATGCTTCACCGTCTCCTTTAAGCCTCAGTGAAGAGCTGGAAGGGTCTCTTTTGATAGACAAGTCCAGACCATAGCAAGATGTGGGCCTGGATGAGGGTCTTGAGCGACTACCACTAGGATAGGCAGAGTCCAAACCTAAGCTCTGGCCCAAATTTAGTGACCCAGCCAAGTTGGCACCCAAGGTAGACCCCAGGTATTTTTGCTGCTCTGCAATATTCTTACGAAGGCCGAAGGTAATCTCATCCTGCGAGAGCCGGCTGGATCTTGGGGATGCACTGGTAGACCCAAGATAGCTGGTATAGTCTGTCTCCAAACCTCTGTTGTCTGTAACAGAGGAATACTTGGAGGATATCTTAGGATCTAACAATGGAGCCTTATGTTTTTGGTACAACATGGATGCTGGGAGTTGTTTAGCTGCCTGCTTCTCTAGAGTAAGACGACTGATGCTGTACTTATCTGACTTTGGATAGTGTCTTTGGGAGTAACTAGAGATGCCAGAGCTTGGGGTATAGTAGTGCTGGGAGAGACCTGTCAGTTGTTCTAAGTTTTCTGTTCCACCCGTACTTCTCCTAAACTCTTGCTTGAGCTGCTGCTTCAGGAGTTTCAGTTCGTAGGGTTCCTCCATTGTATCCTCTTCATCAGGGGTCTTTCCAAATGTATGGAGTCTAGAGGTGGATCCCAGATAGTCAGTAGACCCTAGATCTGCAGCACTCCTACGCAGCAGCTTCTCTGCCTTAGCCAGCTCCCTCTCAGCTAGACTATAAGATGAAGATAGACCTGTGGAGCCCTTTGCTAGTTCTGCAGCATCTTCCAGCAACATGTAACTCCGAGGTGTATGGTGATCTACATCTGTGTAATAGGAATCAGAGACAGCTGACATGGGGCTACGTGCTATACTTCCCACCTCCAAGGCTCTGAGGTCAAGGTGGTTGCCATATTTGTCATACTTCACTCCCAGGTAAGCAGATGATGTGGAATCAGGCTGGCGGCTAATTATATCATATTTAGTTGCATCCAGCTCTGAGAGGAGGGCTGCTTGTCTGGCAGCTTTCTGCTGCAACAGGAGCATCTGGTGGTAACTCTGCTGCTGGGAGCTAGTGAGCGAGGGGACAGAGGAGTAGATAGAATGAGATTGATAGGACTGGGGAGTCTGGTAGAGAGACTGCTGGTATTGGCTTTGAGGGTACTGGTACTGGGAATATTTTCCATACTCATGCTTGGTTTGAGGTGGGACAAAGTCCTCTAATTCTGACTGGGGAGCTGTCCTGGGACGTTCAAGACCATGACCTTCAATCTCCTCATCTTCACCACCTCCACGCCCACCTCTAGTCTCTCGGATGTTACTAACCTCACTGTCTGACATGTAGTCTCTGTCCTCTGCAACACTCTGTAAGTAGGCCCTTTCCCTCTTCTCTCTCTCCTTCAGTAGCACATCTTTTCTACGATTAATGCCCATCTCCAAGTACCTAAGCTTGGCATCAATCTCTTTCTCCTCCTCATCTAGCTCTGCTTGTCTTTTGCGGAGCTTGGAGGACTCTCGCTCCACCAGATCTAGCTCACGATCAATGTCTTGTAAGATCTTGGCACGTGCCATGTTGGAATTGCGGCACATTCTTCGGCGGGCAGAACCAGTGCTGTATGCTGTTTGGCCACTGGTTGTTGACTCATCCTCTGACGGTGGATTGGGGAGAGTCCTCTTCACCTTTTTTTGAGTGCCTGTTGGTGTGCCACCTGAGCCTTTCCCCTGTATGAAAAATAAACAGAAAATGGATTAGGACTGTAGGAATTCAAACAGTTTTCTTAATCCCCAAAAATGATTCAGGTGGTTATGTAGTCCTCAGAATTGAAAAAATGAATTTCTCTGAACCATGTTACTTAGATAAAATTTACTTAAATTAAATTAGATAATTGCTAAATTTTGCCTGATTTCAATTATGTCATCAAATTAAAAAAGGGGGAAATGGCATCAATTCTAGTCTCTCTATAGTGTTAATATAAAGTCATGACTATAAATTAGGACATGTACATTGGGGAATTTGAGTGTATACAAGCATATTGGAAAACACAATTTACTGATCACCTTTTGTGTGTCCCAACAAGATTCCTGCCCATAAATGTTACCCACTACTCACTAAATGGTACACTCCTAAGTGTATTTTTAAAATAAATAATTTATTCACATTGAGCCTCTATGGATCTCTGACAGCTCAATATTTTCCTGCAAGCTCAGCTTGTTTCCCATCCTTTTATGTATGTATGAGATTCTCAAGAGTGAATTGCCTGGGCAGAAAACTGACTTCCATACCCCATGAGGGCCAGGAGCAACATAGGATCCCTAAGTGGGTATGCGTAACCTATTTCCCTTTATGTATATGTTCCCTTATGTATGTCCACAAGCCAAAATTAAATTTGAGCTTTGCACATTAATTTTAACGTTTTCATGACACTTAATACAGTATTATGGTAGAAATGCATACTGTAATTGTTAAAATGAAATACAACAGAATTTAAGCTTTTAAGTGTATAGTACGCCTTGGTAGGAACATTCAAGTCTGCATTAGGTCTACACTTTGCTAATGTCTCTATAGTCAGAATGCAGGGTTTGGTACATCCCTTGGGCTAAGGTCACACCAGTGTACAGGATGGAAACAGCAGCATTGTATAACATTAAGTTCAGTGAATGGAGTATATCTGTTTAACTACATTTGCTTGTGTGAAGGCTCAGAAAAAATACTCTTACTACACAAAACAGGTGAATGCTAAATCTCCATCTCCATCTCTATTCAATCTATTAAATTGTTCTTTTTTAAATTCTCCATCTGCATTTGACCCATCCACCTGTTTAGGAGCATTAAGCAGTCAAAATGACAGCAGTTTTCCCGGTATCTAACATGCATGTCATATGTGTGCATGTCATATGGTGTGCAAGCTTCCTCATGCAAACATGAAGAGAACATGCAAACTCTTGCTGTGGGGCAGGAATTCTAACCACTGAGCCATCATGTCACATGACTATGACATGACAAAGGATGGTTTTGTTGGTGTTGCAAGACACTTGACTTATGGTTAGTTTTACATGGAGCAGTAATTCTTGGGCACATTAATTCACAGGAATAATATATAAAAACTGAATTTATACAAGGTATAATATGAGTTTCTCTTGTTCCTTGTTTGCACTGGACAAATACTCAACATGTGTGAGTAAAACGGTCAAATTATGTAGCCACAATTGGATCACATTCATATGAAAAGCTGAATTAGAATCGTGTAAAATCTAAATGCTATAATAAACCAAAGCTAAGAAAAACTACCATCACTGGAGCTATTATGTTGGTATTTTATCAATAAATGGGTTCAAATTGGAGATACCTTTCCAGAAACATCTAAATTAGTTTAGCACGTTATTGTCCAAAAGAATAGTTTAAACTCAGATAACATCCTCATCTGTATACAGTTAAAATAAACCCACTTTTGTGTTTTTGTTTTGTTAGGTTGTTAGTTCATACTTATATTTATGTCAATTAAAGTGATACTTATATTACTCACAGTATAACTATCACCATACTGGGTGCCAGATGTCGCCCTTTCTTCTCCTGTTGGACTCATGGGCTTAGGGTCAGACATGGATCTCTGCATGGTTTTTGGTCCCCTGGGACTTGCTGGAGAGGCGTTTGATGAATCCTCACTTCCTCTTAGCTTTTGTGGGCTTGTATCACCCAGTGATTTCTCATAGGACACAAACTCAAGGGATTTGCTAGGAGATATACAGGGGGATATGGGGGAATAGAGCACTTTGGGAGATTTAGGAGGGGCTTGAAGCGTAGAGGAATCAACTTTGAGGTTAGGAGACTGGCCTAATTCTAAGGGGGTAGGTCGTTTCTTTGGTGAGGTCCTTTCAGAGTCAGACAACTCCATCCTGGTGTCCATTCTAATGTTCCCCTCTGTATCTGTTTGAATAGAAATCTCAGTGTGGGCTTGAAGAGACATCTCTGACAGCCCACCCCTATCACCCCTGGCAGTGCGTGGCCGGCTTTGTCGGCTTCTGGTCTGAGCTTCCCATTCCTCTTGATCCTCATCATCAGTCTGCACACAACTGTCAACACTCTTTTTAGCACTTCTCTTTTTTCTCCCTGCTGTGTAAGCTTTGCTGACTGCCTCATCCTCTTCATCTGTCTGGCACCCACTATCCGTGATCTTTCGAGCCAGCACTGTGCCATCAGGTCCTAAGACAATTGCCTCCTGCAAGCCATGCCCTGGTATGTCCCCACCTGGGTACATCTGACGAAGCTTTTGCTCTTCCAGTTGCAGGCGCAGTTGCTCTTGGAGTCTCTGAATCTGCTCAAGCTGTTGCTGTTGCTGGGCATAGGTTTCTTTCTGCATCATAAGGTGAGCCTGTCTTTCCTCTTCTTGTTGGGACAGGATATGCTGCTTCATGGCCTGCAGCTCCTCCAGCTCCTTCTGTACTAAGAGCTGTTCTTGCTCACGGAACCGTTGAATCTCCTGCCGTTCCCACTCTAATTCCTCAGCTAGGCGCTGCTGCTTGAGTTTCTCCATCTCTAGCCTCTCACGCTCTGCCTGGTACTGGCCATCCCCGGGAACCATGGGTGAAGACAGAGCCTCAAGTGAAGCAGCTATGGCCTCCAGGGATGCATCAGTGTAGGTGTCAAGGGATAAAGAGGTTGTTGCTGTGGTGTCAGCATGGGCAGCAGTAGTACCCCCTCTAGAGACCTCCAGATTGAGTGGGGCATCTCCTTGCTCTTCTGTTGCAGTAGTGGAGATGGTGGACAGGAAACTGTGGGACCGTGTAAGTGGCAAGTTCTGGATGTTGGACAGGGAAGGCATGGTGTCACTGGTATGCATACCTGACAGGGTGTTGTATGTTGTACTAAAGATGGACCCAGGTTGGGTGGTAATGGCATACGTAGATGGCATTGGTGCTGCAACAGAGGAATAGACCACCCCATTTGATGACCTCAAGACGCTGCTTGTACCAAAGAGTGTACCAACAGCACTTGTGACTCTGGCTTGGGAATAGGGTGGAATTGTCATTCCTGTGTAAGTCCCTTTCTTGGAGTAGTCAACAGCTTCACCTGTCAAAAGTCAAAAATATCAGTTGAGTCCAAATAATGCAGACTTATTCAATTTTGAAGCAAGCCATGCCTTATCCAAATTATGAAAAAGGTGGAAAAGGGAAAAAAAACTCCAATGTGAAGAAGTGCAACAAGCATAAACAAGATGTACAGTAACAGCATGCAGGCACATGCAAAAATATTACGATGAAAGAACAAAAAACAAAACAAAAAATTAATTGTCCATGCAAAACAAAAGGAAAAGGAAAAACAAATTTAAAAAATGCCACGTTAGCCATGAATGAGTGAAAGCAGTTCAAAGTGACAGTTAAGTGACAGGTCTGCAATGTCATTGCACTGACCTGCATCAGAAATCTTCGCAGAGGTAAGATCTACTGCCCCCTCTGTGGTGCCACTGAAATTATAGCTGTTCTTACTCTTGTAAAAGAACAGGCCAGCTTCTGCTAGGTTAGTGTCTGACATTGATGGTTTAATTCCACCATACCCTCTCATGCCATAAGGTGATCGGTCATACTGGTAATGGTCATCACGATATCCAAAACGGTCTTCAGGCAGGGGTGTGGTAGGTTGCTGAGTAGTGCAGCTTCCTGCAAATGGGAGCTTGTACACAACATCACAGCATACAGCTCTTTTTCCTGCAGTCAGATCCACTGGTTTGCCATCATCATCTGTGATTACAGAGGTGGCCACTTCTGCAGAAGCAGCATCCACTGATACTACAGTGTTGAATGGTTTTGTTGTACTAAGGTCAACAGCTCCTGCCACTGTGGTTGTACCTGTAGTTAATCCATTAGCAACACAACTTCCAATAGAAGTGGGAGCAATAGTGACAGGGGTGGTCTGGAAAGTTCCTCCACCTGTGCTTGATCCAAGTGAGAGGTTAATAGGAATCTCTGCACTAGCATGAGTGGAGGGCTGAGAATCAATTGGCCGATATATAATTTGAGAAACAGGCTCAAATGCTTTGTTTTTTGTTAGCTGAAGGGGTACTGAAGATGCTTGAGAGGTGTTTACATTGTCACATTGCTGGATTGTGGCAGCACAGGTCACAATGGTGATGCTATCAGTCACTATAGAAACAGTGGATGATTCAGCACTGAGGTTGACCACAGGTGACTGCACTGCACTGTTTTGACGAATGACATCAGTTGCAAAGGACTGACATCTTGAGTCTGGGCCAGCAGACAGATCTACACCATTCATGTCTGATTCTGGGTCCACCTTCATAGTCCTAAGATCTACCACCTCAGAAGGTAGGAAGCCCTGTCCATTCTGTGCTGGCAATTGGGGCTTAGGTTTCTCCATTGAGATTGGGACACCATTTGCCCTTGGAGCTGGCACTGGTGGTGTTGTCCTTTCATGAACAACGGAGACCGTGGTCCTTTGGACTTCTGTAGTGACCACTTGAGAGATGAGGTTAGGCATAATCACAGGTGGCTGTGCTGAGGCAGATATAGCCTCAATTATGTGACAAGAACTAGATACATGTTTTTCTGGGCCACACATCTCTTGACTTTCAATGGATTCTGTGACACGTGTGTATGCCAGAGGCACCCTGGTTGTCTGAGGAGGGGTTGGTTGTGGATGCTGCTGTGGATATGATTGAGGTTGAGGCTGTGGTTGGTGATAACTTTGGGGCTGAGCTTGCCATGAAGGAGATGCTGGGCCAGGGCTAGAGGGAGCTTGAGTTAAGACACTGTCTACTGGAGAGCTGGGCTGAGATGGCAGTGTGATGACCACATATGTGTCACGAAGATTGCTGGCATATCTTGGAGAAGAAGGAGACTTTGGTGAGGGTTGAAACGGCTTGCTCTCAGAAGAAGGGCTCAGATTCAGGGCTATGTCAGTAGGACCAGTGGGAAGTACAGTGGGTCTTGGTGGATGTGGGGCATGGGCGGGTGAAGAAGGCTGTGAGCCAGGCTTCGGTGCAATTGGTGGTTTGACACCATGTCCTGGTCTGTGGCTATCCCCAATCCCAGCAGGAATGGATGGCTTTGGGGGAACAGGAGGGGGGACATGAGGTTTGTACATTGGTGTAACTGCTTGTCTTGTAGGTGGTCCTTGGGCTGCAGTCATAGCCACTGTCTCTGGCCTGATTGGAGTTGCTGAAGCCTGAGGTGGAAGTGGAACTGGAGGTTTCCTGGGAAAAACAGTTGGTTTCGGCGGGGTGGGAGGAGGCAGTGGTGGTGCAACGGGTACTTCTGCATTTTCCTGAGAATTAGCCCTACATAGGACGCTTGGCTTGGGGGGGACAGGTGGGGCAGTTGATACTATGCTGGGAATACTGGGTGTGTACTGGGGGACCGTGGGCAAGGGTGATACACTGGCAATCACATGGGCTGATGTTCTTGGGAGTGCACTAGATAAGTCCACAACATCAGCCTGGGATGCTGCAATTGTGGTGTGAGGTTGGTGATCTGATGTGGATGATGTAGGAGACTTGGAAAACACTGTCATAGGCTCAGTTTCGTTAGCTGATGTTGTGTCTGATACTGCAGTTATCTCCTCTTCCTTTTTAATTATACTCTCGTCATCAGAAGATAACTCTCCTGAAGAGCACTGTGTCACCTTTAAGTCTGGGATGGGGTGGAGTGCCCTTCTAGATGCAGTGACTTCCACTTCTGGCCCCTGCTGAGTTGGACTTGTTCCAGGAGTCAGCACTCTTTTCATTAGCTCTTCATAGGCAGTTTCAGCATCCAACAATGGCTTCCCGTCTTTGCCTAATGTTACTGTATTGCTTTTGGTTAAACTATTCTCAGCAGGTTGCAACACAATTTCTGGGTTAGTGCTTTCCTTTGTTGGCTGCATATTTTGATATTCCTGCTCCAGCTGCATGAATTCTTTCCTCTTCTTTATCATGTCTTCATAAACTTCATCTGGTGATCTCAGTTTTTTAGGCTGTGCAGGAACAACAATCTTCTGTGGCTCCCCAAGATCAGCTGTTGAACTGTCAATAAGAGATGCATAGGCATAGTCTTCAATGAGCATGCCTCCATAAAGGGACTCTTTTCCCAGTTGAATCTCACCTTTGTCAACTGTTGGAGACGTGGCCCTCAGCATTATTTCCTCATAAGCCTCATCAGCAGATTTGAGAGGTTTTTTCTGTTGTTTATCAGTATTTTGATCATCTGTTGGGGAGTGAAGAGATACTGATATAGGCAGTTGATACGATTTCTGAACTGCTGCGATCTTTGCGGCATGGATTTCAAACCCTTCAGGATCTGATTCAATACTGGGGGAGAAATCAGAGCAGGATGATCGTCTGATCTCCTCCATTTCAGCCTCTTGCCTCAGTTCCTCAGTTGGTGAGGCATCTTCAATGGGGGACAGGTTGCTTGGTGGTGTCTTTGGACGCTCTCGCCTCCTCTGGGCTCGAATCTCTTCTTTGTCTTTCTTGGATTTTTTCCCTGAGCCCCTCTGTTTTTCTTGCTCCCTGAGCAGCTCCTCTTCTTCCCGTAACTCTTCTTCCTCAGAGGAGTCTTCAATGGTTGGCAGCATTTGACCAGGTTGTCTGTGTTTGGCTTTCCTATGTTGTTTACCTTCACCAGAACGGATATGGCTGGGACTACTACTGTCACTGTCTTCATCCAGTGATGAGAGGGATGTTGGTGACGTCCCAGGAGTGAAGCTTGATGCATGTAGACTGGATGACCCCTCCCCTCTAGATCGATCATCTGGAGAGTCTGTAAGGCTTTCCATTTCGGGCTCTCCATCATCATTAGGTATACGCATAGGGCTGCTGGTTGCATTCAGCTCCATAGTTCGGAATTTGCGCACTGCAGTACCAGTCTGATGCTCCTCTTCTTTTGGTTCTGGTCTGTCCTCTTTGTCTATATCAGGTTTATCCAATGAGCTGTGGAGTTGCTTATCTTCATCATCTGGACTTATAGTGCTTTTCTTGGTAAGTCGCCTGGCTCTTCCTGATGTGCTCCTCTCTACAGCCTCTGTTTTCTTCTGTTCTATTTGTTTCTTCTCATCCTCTCTGATCTTTCGCCGGATTAGATTTTCCTCATCAGACGGGGAAGCATCCTCATTCTCACTCATTTCCATGATCTGTTTTCGGATAAATTCCTCATCATCCCCTGACATTGGGCTTTCTTTTCCAAAGCTTTCACTGCTATCATCCAGGGAATCTGCTCTGACATCCATGGGCACAAGGAGCTTTTTCTTTGTGGTACCTTTAACATTCTTCTCAGAAAGTTCTCTGTCATCTTCTGAGCTAAGTGAGTCAGGTGAGAGAGGAAGCACCTCTAATTTACGTCTGGTCCTTAGAGTGTCTGTTAGTTTTTCCTCATCCTTTGGTTGCGTGCTGGCCTGGGCCTCAAGAATGGGAAGGACTGTGCTTTCCAGCTTTGCTAAGTCTGATGGGCTGGTGGGACTGCCTTCCTTGGCAGTCATTTCTTTCTCTGCAGGCTCTTTCAAGGTCTCCACTGTTTTCACCTGTTGGATTGAAATAAGACACAATTTTTCCTCAGATGTTGCAATAAAAAAAATTAAAAAATCTAAATATCTACAATTTTTGAGCTTGTTACATGCGCACCATGTGTAGGCGCAAATACATTCTTGAGGAATAACAAATGGAGATGAAAATATGTTCTCTGGAATTCCACCATTTACTGATAAAAACTGTATTTTTACATAAAATTAAAAAGTAATGATCATGTGACAGCAAAACCCAGTCATTTTTTGTTTAGTCTTCTTAGTTTTTGTGAGAATATAATTTTGCTTGTACTAAGATCAAGTACTAAGCATTTAGAGCAGCAAGATGGAAATTTGAGGTATTTTCAAATGCTTTTTAGATAATCACTGAAGTTGACAGAATTGCAATTCAAATTATTTGCCAGCTACTACACAAGTTCCCCTGTCAGGAATGTGATACATACAGTCTGTAATCAAAACATTCTACTGTATATTGCAGTGTTTAGATATTAATTTTCAATATGGTACAATCTTTAGTTCAGCCATTTCCATATACAGTAACTGACCTAACCTAAATAAATTTGTAAGTATAGCAGAAATAAAGCAAATGATGAACAAAGGTAATCATATAATCTACCACTACATGTGCTAAATACTATGGTCACCTCAGCAACTGCATCTTCATCACTGGGCTTTCCCAGAGGCTGAGTTTTAGCCTCCTTTTTCTCCTCCACGTTAGTATTCTCCATTGGGCCTTTGTCCTGCTCACTAACTACAGAGACTGGGATTTCAGGTTCTGCTACAGGGACTGAAGCTACTGATACAGACACACCTCCATTTTCAAAAGCTGTCTTTGATATTGTGTTCTTTCCTACATCAAACTGTGCAGTGTCATCTTTGTCACAGACCGTGCTTGTCTCTGATACTGAAATAGGTTCCTCAACCTCTTTTTTGTCAAGTTTTTCTTCCTTCTCGTTGATTGACACTTTGTGCTCTGCAGCTTTCTCAAGCTTTATCTCATCATCGCTTCTAGGAGCTAACATCTCTCTCCTTATTTCATGTTGATTTTCAGAAATACTGTTTGTCTTTTCAGCTTCTGTCTCATCCTGAATACGTTTTTCCTCACAGGCTTTATTTCTGACTTGTGTCACACTAATGACACCTGAGGATAAAACCATCTCTACTCTTTGCATTGACTCCTTGACATTGACCGTTTCTTGCTCTTTAGAATCAGGAGTTGGAGGAACAGACGTAACAACTGCTTTCTCAGATTTATCATCTGCTTTTAACATCGTATCTATATTTGTCTGCTTTTCCTCTTTCTGTGCTACACTTTCTGCTTCGACCATAGGCTTTTCTTTCTCCTCTGACTTCTCTGGCAATGATACTGTCTCAACAAAGCTTTCCTCAGCAGGTGATGGCTCACACTTTGTCCCTGGTTCTATCTCTTTATGTATCTGTATTTTTTCTTTTGGGATTTCTTCAGTGACTTTTTCAACAGCTTTCTCCTCAACATTTTTTTCTTCATCAGTGTCCTTTATTGTTTTCATCTCAACTGATGTTTCTGCATCAGCCCTCTCAGGTATTTTCTGCTTAGCCATTTCCTCTTCAATAATAACTTTTGCAAAGACTTTATTCTCAACATTGTTCTCCTCTTTTGTTTTCTCCAGAGCTTTGGTTTCCCCTTCAACTGGAGAAACAGGAGATGACTTATCTGCTGGGTCAAGTGGAATAGACTCATCCTCTTTTTCTATGGGTTTGTTTTCCATTTTATTAGCTTGACATTCCTCCTTTGAAGCTGAGACAGCATGTTTGCTCTCTGACACTACCGAGGAACTTTCAGATTCTACACATTTTGCTGGCTGTGGTTTTAATCCTTGCTGGGTCTCGTCAGGTTTAGGGACCTCAACATTGTCAGCGGGGGCCACAGGAGCTATATTTTCTACAACCTTAATTGGAGGAGGAGGAGCACTTTCTCTGAATACTGGCTTCTCTATTATTGGTTCTGGTTCTACCTTTATTTCTACAGTAACTTCATTCTTGACATCAGGTGCTACACTGTCTGCCTCAAGTTTTGTAGTGATGTCTGTTTGCTCCACATTAAAAGCTGTGTCTGTGTATGTAGTTTGACCTGCTGCAGTAGCTTGGGGTTCATCTATCTGGGGTTTCTCACTTGGCTTACCAAGTGGCTCTGTTTTTTTCTCCTCTTTTACATTTGTAGCTGTAGAATCTAGCTTTTGATCAAGCTGAATAAGAACTTCCTGTACTGCTTCTGATATTAAGGCAGGCTTTGGCTCAGCTGGCTCATTAGTTGTCAATTCTGGAAGCTTTTCTGGAGTGGGCTCCACTTTCTCATTATCTGTAAGGGGAGCTGAAGCCTCACTCTGAATAATGTTGGGATTTGGCTCTGTTTCTACCTCAGCAGGGACTGTTGTCTTGTTTAAACCTGTATTAGTCAATAGATTTTGCATCTCACTTTCCACAGGGAGAGAAAGGTCCTCTGTCGCATTCTCAGAGTTAGACTGTTGTTGTTGAACTGCTGGAATTCTACTGACAGGTGCACTTTGTGCTTGCTGCTCAACATTAGATGGCTCCGTCTCAGAGTGAGGATGGTCTTCTGCTACTTTCTCAGAGTTACTATGTTGTTGCTCAACTGCTGGGATTTCACTGACAGTTGCACTTTGTGTTTGTTGATCAGCATCAGATGACTCTTCCTCAGGGTGAGGATG
Organism: Siniperca chuatsi; assembly: GCF_020085105.1. Classification (NCBI taxonomy): domain Eukaryota; kingdom Metazoa; phylum Chordata; class Actinopteri; order Centrarchiformes; family Sinipercidae; genus Siniperca; species Siniperca chuatsi. The sequence goes on from NC_058064.1 coordinate 9,056,451, forward strand.
GTCCTCTGCTTTTTTATCAGAGCTGTTCTGCTGTTGCTCAACTGCTGGGATTGCAGAGACACTTTCAGCTACACTCTCTGAAATTGAAACTTGTTGTTCAGGATGAATTACAGGCTCAGACACTGGTTCAGCTGTTAGTGGTCGTTTTTGTTCTTTTGACTGTGTTTCCTGAGGGGTGCAATCAGGAGAAGGAGCACTAACAGAAAGAGGGGCATCATGATCAGGTGACATTAATTGGTCAGGTGTGGGAATGGTTGCGGGCACTACCTTGGTCTCGGGAGCTGGTGAGGTTAGGTCTGCTGCTTCTATTACAGGTTTGCTATCTACAGCAGCAGGGGCAGGGGTGGAGGAGGGAGCAGGAGCACATGGTTGCTTTTTTGGGGAAGCCATGGCTGGAGGTAGCATGTCTCCCAGCTGGCCCGACATGGCTCTTTGGGTCTGACAGTTGAGGCAAAGCCATTCTTTCTGTAAGATAAAGATAAGAACAAATTGTTAGGAATAAATGTGAATTCTTAAAAACTATTTTCTGCCATATGATTTCTACCACTAAATTAGAAAATAAGTAACTGGCATAGATCTGTTATACAGTATTGTGAATTGCAAGAAATGACCTTACAACACTGCTGGAAAATCTCCACAAATAATTATAATTTGAATTTGATAAAATGTATTCTCTTAATTCTAACAAAGTTATGTGAAACAAAATGTTTCTACGTAGTTGAAACGTCACTGTGACAAGGCACCAGTGTAACTTCTTCTATTTCAAGGGAAGCTTTTACATTTATGGGACTTAAGAGATAGGGTCATGTATAATGCATGGTAATGGGACAGGGTTTTACCAAGGCATGTCAGAAAGGGTTGGGTGGCTTGTGCAGACATTTCATGAACTGTAGCAGACCTAACAGAGAGACTGTATTTGAATGTGTATTTGAGTTTTTATGGTTCAATAACTTGGTGTGCATATGTGCATGCATGCTTTAAACATGACAGTAGAATGTGCACATATCCTACACCAGTTTTGAACCCTGTGAATTCAACCGCTTATAAACATTCAACACTGAAAACACAAGTACTTTTGTTGACTATTGTGCCAGTCAGTGAACCGCAACTGTTTTTCCCAAGACTCTGTGCTCCCTGAACATCTTATTTAGTTCCAATTACACCTCTATTCAAACACTGAAGCCCATCACAGGCCATTTTAAAGAATGTTTTCAGTGTTAGTTATTCATTAAATACAATAATTTGACCATCATTTCCTCCTTAAAATCACCTGGGATGTAGTCCTCACCCAAATCTTAACAGTGTTGCAGCTTGCAGTGGAACAAGAAACAAACAAATTGCTGACACAGCTGTTCCAATTGGTCATCTCAGAGCTCTGCTAAATCTGTCCTGTCGTGGTTATTTTATTATTGTTGTATATTTCCAGGTACTCACTTAAACACAGGGCTCCAGAGGCTGAAGGCCCTGCTGGGGGCTATAATTCAAGAGCTGCAGCTATTATTGGAGTTTAGTATCTAGTACTGCTTTGCTTTAAGTGGAAATAAAAGTGATGATAAACAATCACCATGTTGGGATTTGAGAGAAAAAAAATACTGTAGCTGTAAACAATGGAAACGCATACATCCACCTATCCAGTTAGGGGACACCAGACCAAAACATGCACACACACAAACAATCATCTGCCTCACACACTACTTGCACATTCATATACAGTGACTCAGAAGAGGTAATACTCATACATGTTTTCAGCCATCCTCCATTCTGACGTAAATACCTCATTTCACATTGCACCAAGTGCTCTAACATTCCTCTGTGACTCCCCTCTTGTGAATGTCTTCCCTGGCTTAACAGGAGGGTTTATGCTAAATTCGGGCTTCCGAGAAGATCGGCGCCTGCATATTAAGCCATACAGCAGACAAGCCACCTCTCTCCAAGCACAGAGAGACAGAAAGAAAGAGGGAGACAGGAGGAGGATGAAAGAAGAAAACAAGGAAGGTTGCAGCAGCAAAGTCAGGGTAAATAAGGCATGAGCCGTCGTGTTTCACTCCATGCCTAAACAGTAGGAAGCTTACACTTTAGAGAGAATGACACACCTGCATATACATCTCAGTGGCATATACCCAACCAAAAAAAGGCTACCAAAAATGTTTTGACTGCGCAAATATTTTATAGTATATGTGAAATTGTGACTCACAAGATAAAAGAAGTAGTAATGAAAGAGATGATTTTAATATCTGGAAGGAGAGAAGGAAACAGATACATGGACGAAGGCCAACGGGGAAAAAAAACATACAGAGATGCCAGTGCTCCTTCCATTGCTACGGTTTGCTGATGTTAATGAGTTACATTTCCAACAGAAATAATGTTAATCCTCAGACATGATGATGGACACAGTACAGATTTGACTGAATTTGTGTGTGCATTTGTGCGTGAACAAGCACGCGCTATCACCATGACCCCTTCCATCCGTCCCTGCTGGGAGGACTTGAGATAGGAGTTTCTCCAGCTTGATGTCTCCATCACTTAAACCAGAGAGAGCAGGCACTGAGAGCCGGAGAGATGGCCGCCGATACGAAAAAGCTGAAAACACATTCAGTCAGACAGTCGGTCAGCCTCAGCCACTTCAGTGTCAGTCATCACTGACGTTATCAACACATCACAACAGGCTCACTTAAAGCTTTTACTGCCCCCTCAAAAACACTTGGTCTGTGTTTTAAGTGATTTGGAATAACCTCCCTAAAGCATGCTAATCTAATTCGCTATTGCTAAGTGGCCATCTCCAATGTATTTCCTACTGGCATGTCCTACAGCTCTAGTCAAAGGATCAAAGTATCAACAGACAGCAATGTTTTTAATCAACATTTTCAAGTGGAAGTAGAGAACTTTTGGTCATAACAGAATATAGTAACTTTCACCACTGCTCATTTTAGAAATTACATGCTGTGAGTTTATTAAAACATCATTTGCTGGAAAGCTAGACGCTGGTGGCTAATGAGCTACTACAGGCTGTATGCAGTAAACTGCAAGCTAATGTTAGCAAACCTGCTAACCTCTATGGAAAATTATAGTAGTAAGCTAATAGGCTAGAAAAGCAGTGGCAACCGGCAGTGCAGTAGTGCTCTTTCCTTACGAAAGTCAGAACAAACTTTTAAATTAGGCCTTGTAGATCTAATATGAGTGAAGATTCAGTAACTGGATTACTTATTTATCGCCTCAAATTTGTTCAGAAACAGATTATGGTGGACTGCTAAGTAGCCTACTTCATACAATGGAACCCTACCACTCATGCTCAAACCCCATTGGCTCACAGAACTAGGGACCTCAGGGAAGAACTGCAGTTGGATCCTTCTCCCACTGGGAATGATCCTGGAAAGTTGAAGGCTCGCTAGCTACTCTAGCTACTGCTGGTAGCCAGAAACTAACGTCTATGATTCACTATCCGTTTGATAATCTAAACAAAGGACATGTTTTCTTGCGGAAGTTTTTCTAAAAAGAGCAGTGGTGAAAGTTACTATATTCTGTTAGGATCAAGGAGTTAAGTTAAGGAGATAAGCAGACAGCATTAGCTATCCTAGCCTAGCGTGCTAGCTAGTTGAAAAGTTGTCTACTTCCACTTTAAACAGGAGACAGACCAAAATTGCTTAATTAATTGAATTGCTTAATTAGTGACATATTGATTGATAATGACAATAATAATTACAGTAGTTGCAGCTCTAGGTAGAGTTTTCTGTATAAGAATTGTGTTCTTTTGTCGTCTCACCAGTACTACCACACCCATTACAAATGTAATTTATACTGTAGAGTGAATCCACAGAGTATAAATTAGCAAGGATGATACACTCTTCTCTTCCAGCCTTGCCTTGTAATTATTGCTAACGAGACAGGTGTATCTTTATATAACATTCTTTCCTACTGCAGGATTTCAAATAAATGTTATGTGCCTATGTGCGTTTCTATCTGTCTGCTGTGATGGGTTCTGCATGGATGATTCATAAAAGCAGGGGAGTCACTCACTCACATCACCATCTTACAAGGATGTTTTCTAGCATCACATGTGCATGGGTACCAAAATGTTGACACCCACCAACACCCACAGAGATGAGTTTGTGATGGTGTTCATGACATACATATACTCAGATGAAAGGCATGAAATACCTCGGAAGGAAATGACAACTCGCTCTCTCTTCCCACATAACATTTCTCAAACAAATACAAGCTCATACATGAATGAATAAGGGCAGACTGAGTGTGAGTGTTTTCATCTCTCTTTCATCTCCAACTTTCCATCCTCTTCAAACTTCCTCCAAGGACACAGAAAGAAGACAAACTGAAAACCGCAGACAGCAACCAGATATTGAGACAAGATGGGCTGTAGCCGTACCCAACGTACGGTTATTGTTTCCAATTGGGAGTTGGAGTGTTGTGAAGGTCGATGCAGCTCTTTGATTAAGACATAGGGATCCTATGAGGGTTTTACCCATCTAAATTTAGATAACAGCCTGGTACTGAGAGTGGGAGAACAAGAGGATCTAGAGGAGGATGGGACAGATGGATAAAGACAGATGAGAGGATGGAGAAGGAGACAGGTTGAGGAAATGTGCGAACATGCAAGAAAAGAAAGGGTGATAATGTTGTGCGAGAGGCAAGAGAAAAACAGGAGGATGAGGGGAGGGAGGAGAGAGAAGCAAAAGGAAGAACAAAAAAGAATCAGGGAGAATAAGCAAACAGGACGAAACAAAAGGCAGTAAGAGAAAAGGGGCATGATGTAGTGAGGGAAAGGGTGAAGCAGTAGCAGTGAAGGAGCTTAATGGTCATTAGAGGTGACTCAACACCAGCTCCTGCCAACCAGATTAAAATTATCACCCTGTAAATCTGCTAATCAATTGCCAGGAAGTCAGGAAAAGTTGCAGTTCATGTGGACTACCAAGACCTTAAAATGTTACAGTACAGATTGAGAATTTAGTTGACATCACTTACGCATACTGTATAGTGGCATATCATCATGCCCTGCTACCAGGTTAACTTCTGTTTGACTTGCTTTTATTGCTCAGTTATTTTTCAATGAGGGTTTCTTTCATCATTCTTTCTTAAAAGCTTAAAGAAATAGTTCAACATTATCAGAAATATGTTTATTTGCTTCCTTGCTAAGAGTTTTGTTCATAACTTAAAGTATAAGTTAGAGCCATGCTGGTTAGTTTAGCTTAGCAGCAAGACTGAAAAAAAAGGGGGAAACAGCTAGCCTGGCTCTGTCCAAAGGTAATAAAATCTGTATACTAGCATCTGGAGTCTCTACTGGTTGCCTGGCAACCTCAAGGTGATAAGACTCCAGGAAGTCACTGCTCCCAGCCAAGAAATATTCTAGTAAATAACCCTCTGTATAAGCACAACTTGTTTTTACACCTCAGTTTTTGTTTTACATATTAAACAAACGAGATATAATGTGTTAATTAGTGAATTTTAGAGGTGCTATTAGGTGGATTTTGTACCTTTAAACAGAGTCAGGCTAGCTGTTTCCCCCATTTCCAGTCTCCTGGCTGTAGCTTCATACTTAACGGAGAAATACAAGTGGTATCAATCTTCTCATCTAACTCTCAGCAAGAAAGTGAATAATATTTTTTTTTCCAAAAAACAACAACTATTCCTTAAAAATTATACTGTTTTTTTCAATTGTTTTTTTCCATATTCCAAGATACGTGGGTATCTACTACTGAACAGGCAAATATATATTGCACAGCGTTATTTTAACCAAGATAAAAGACATTTTTGTCAGCACGCAACACCTACAGCTTGTATAGAGCTTTAAAAGTGCTTCTGTGGCTCATTGGATATGTTGTTGTTGAATGCTAACACAGTATTGTCAATTTTGCTCTTTGAGAAAAGTAAGTATTTAGAGACAGCATATATAATAAATTCCTTATAGCATGATATGGACATGTTTATCCTGATAAAACATAGGGATATAATCTTTGAAATCATCATGTATCAGTAATGAAAAACTGCTTTAACATGACCTAACATGAGATGGAAATCATGGCTTAGCAACACTGAGGTTCAGATGCATCAAATACCATGTGAGTCTTGGAAAATACAATATTTTCTGTTGAAATACTAGTGTCCTTACTGCAGCACTGCTTTTCAGTGCTAAAATTAAAGTCTGAAAGTCGCTGCCCTTTTCTCGTTGATGAGCGTTGCTGAGTGGCCAACTTAATTATAATGCACTAGACTGCAAGCATCACAGCATCAGCTCCTTTGCAAGCCAAAAAAGATCTTTGTCCTAATGAATGTCCCACTGTTATAGATGTTCCCATCTCGGGTTGCTGTATGTACCCTTTTCAAGTGATCCATGCTCATGTGTTGATGTAATTCTCGTTTGAATCATGAAACTAAATGTTATGTGAGTGGTGATAGCCTTAAGGTTGGAGAACTGGGCTTTGGACCAGGAGATTTTTGGCTTCAATCCCAAAATAACCAGCAAAGTCCAAGCAGGGAAGTTGAATAAATCGAATGCTGCTGTCAAAAAGCCTCTGAGAAAAGTACTACCCTCAGCTACTTAGTAACCAGCACTAGAGGACTGTGGTTGCACTGGTCAGATCCTAGATGGGAATGTGTGTAACAGAATATGAGCGAAGCAGAGTGCTGCAGGAAACCACAGCAAGCCTTTGGAGCAAACATTCTCTGGGTAAATGAAGGTTGAATAAAAGTTAATTATCCAATTCTATATACAAATCTTTTACCCGACTCAAAGACAAACAAGATGTTTTCTGTTCTGTCTTGACAAGAGTGTCAGGCTATGTCGCTTCGTTGCGGATTGTCATCTGAGTGAAAAAGTGTGTTTTCGTGTGAATAAGTCTTTGTTTATAGTGGATCTGACACAAAGGAAGTGGAGTGAGACAACGCCTATATGTACTCTGAGCCCAGGGATTAAGGAGAGAGAGACATTTGTTTCAGGGCATTTTCTGTCTGCATCTGCGTTTGTTTATCTACAACCCACTTCATAATCTGTCTGCGTGTGTCAGTTTCCCATCTGAAATAGAAGAAGATGAGTTTTGTCTAAGACACTCAAGGATTTTAAGATGATTTTATTTCTTCTGTCAATGGCTATGAAGTATTTTTGATTTAAAGAAAACTGTTGGCTCAGGCTTCTAGTCCTTCAGTCATCTTACATATCATATGTCACACAATGAGCACTTTTAAAGAGCCATGCAGCATAATAAATGTATGCAAATTCAGTCTGAATGGCCACAATGAGAATCAAACCTCAAATTGCTGCTATCCTACCCGTTTAGAGCTCCATTCATCAATATATTTTAATATTAAAACAAATTAGCCATATCAGCTTTATGTCAATGATATGTTTACAGATTGTGGCAAAAAACAAACAAAAAACAATCAATTAATACGGCTTTAAGAATGAATCAAATGACTACATGTAATATGAAGGTGGTTGCGTGACGAACCCACAGGATTATAAGCCAGTTCTGCAGCTTTATGCAGCTAGCTTGTGTTTAGCTCACTGTTTTGGTTTTACAGCCTGTAGATTACCCATATGGTTTAGTCTCACTGTTCACATTAACCGCATTTCCAGCAGCAGGCAGTTGTTTAAAAAAAAAAAAAGCTCACACATTAACCCACTGTACACCACTTGCACAGCGCCAAATGGCAGACAAAGTTAGCAACTAACTGTTGGACAAAGTCAAACATGTAGTAACAAAATACCACGATATATTTTTTAGATCTAAAAAGAAAGTGAAATTGTACTTGATAATGTGGTGATATTTATGCCTGGGCTGTGTAAGTTAGCTTGTATTGTAGTTTTTCTGCCTTCAAGTGGCTTCAACTTGATAAATCCATTCATTTGTTTCTGTGTCAGAGTGTATAATGAGCAGTTACTTCATACAGTCAGTTTGCATCAGCTGTGTGTATAGCCTCATCATCTGCTGATAAATGTGTTTATCATTACTAAGCTTTTCCGCTACCAAGCTTATCAGTGCAGATGGACAGGGGAATTGTACCAGAAGAGGGGCAAGGAAAGAGAAAAAGAAGAAAGTAGATGGCAGAGGTAGATTCCTGCACCCTTCTCCTGCACTAATGTATTAAATGTCAAGTGCTGAACTGGTCAATATTTCTATAGCAAATTAGTCAAATTGACTTAAGTTCACTTTTCTCTGACTGGTGTGAAAGACAGACACTGGGAGGTCCTCAACAACAAGCAACAGCATTATTTTATGTTTCTCTACATGTAGAAACAAGAAAAATGTGTGATTATTTTCAGTAAAAGCATATATATTTTTTAAATGACATAGACCACACACAGGTCTGGAGTTTAATTTATAGAAAATATTCACAATTGTTGAGTTCAAGTGTTTGCCACTTCCTATACTCCTATACATAAGAGTTCTTGCTTCATCAGATGTTTCTGCCTGACAGTAAATTCTGCCTATAGGTGCTGCTACTGTGACTCAGAGGGAAGAGTCAGGAGTGCTAAAACAAACCACAATAGTCAGGTTGTCATGGTCTGCACTGCTTAAGGCAGCATTGGCTGGCACCCATATCCTTTGTGACACCCCCCTCTTCTTGAGTCCCCTGTTGGACTCCTCTCTCTGTCACAGTATTCTCTCTTGTCTCTCCTCTCATCTGTTTTGGGTCTGTCCTCCTCCACTCCACATGTAATCTGTCTGTGTGTTTGTTACTCATTTCACATCTCTTGTACATTTTTTCTTATGTCAGTGTAGGACAGAAAGTGTATGTTTTTCAACTTGGCTCATACATGTGTGTATTTTCTGATTTCACACCTTACTATTTAATTGTAAATTAATAAACAGGGGCAGTTTGTGACTATGCTCTTGTCTACATGTCTCACAATCTGTCAATCCAATAAGTGCCTTCCAGCTGCACTCCCTTTACCATTTTGTTTATTCTCCAATGATGAAAGGCACTACTTTAAACTTGGGGGGAAAAGCTAATCCACTTTCCTCTTAGGTTTTTTAATGCACAGAAATGGTTTTTAGAGGTGAAGCCATTTCCTAATCCAGGCTCAGCTGCTGGCCTCACCCACTGAATATCAATTTTTAGGGAGGAAGTCAGAGTCAAACACTCCATCCACGAAGCCAACTTGCTTTTTCAACTCAATCACAGACTCTCCTGTCACTCTAAAGTGTGTGGTCAAGGGTGGAGAGAGCAGCAACAGTCAGGATGTAAATACAACAGCCTGTGCTAACTAGATGAGGCCGGTGCCAGAATGTGTGTGCTTTCAAGTGTCTGTGTGTCTTTGCCTGCCTGTCCTTGCCTTGCTGTCTCACCAGGGCTCAGTGCTGGCATACATGAGGTCTTGGCTTTTTTCCCCCTTCTTGGCACTAACGGCTCAGTGGCTAAAATGCGGCCCTTGCAAGCACCAGTAAATTACAAAGGGGATAATTGGAAATCATTCTGGAGTGGAGCTGGAGGGCGTGCTGTATAAAAAGGAAGAGAAGAGACGGTTTGCAGTGCCTGAGGACAGTTTGTTTCATCGTAGCAATTTCTAAAACAATGATAAACCACTTGTCAAAGTTAGGACCTGGTAAATACAGCGAACAAGACAGTAATAATTTAGCCTGTGCGTGCAACCACTCAGGCAAAACATGAAAATAATATGTACAGTATATTCCACTGCCAAATTAACTTCTCCAACAAACAGACCAAGCATTGCACACACACACATTCACACAAAAACACCTAATGTCTAAAAATACCAGCCATTTCAAGCCTTCTGAGGTGGCTGTGGGGGGACTCAGTGGGTTGTCTGGTGCAGCAGAAAGACCCTTTTAAAGAAGGAAATATGAAAGAGGGAACACAAGAGAGAGAGAGCGAGAGAGAGAGAGAGAGAGAGAGAGAGAGAGAGAGAGAGCTGCCCTGCAGTAGCTTGTGTTCTCCCCCTTTGTGGCTATTTTGTGGCTGTGACTATTTTTGTACACTTCAGCCTCCTGGGCAAGTGATGGCAAAGCTGTGAGGAAACTAGACTGTAGTCCATATACAGACTAACCTGAGTTACACACAAGAATCAAACTACTGTTTTAAAAAAAATACAAAAAAAACTAACAGATTCATATCACAACTGGGAAGTATTTGAAAGATGTGATAGATTATGCTAAGAGGATAACAAACTACACAAGGCTAAGATTTTGAGTGGTTCTTGACTGTATGTGTGCTCTACATGTACATGTGTGTATTGTACGTATGACCATGGAGCAAGCATTTATCTGCCAGAGCAGATTCAGGCGGGCTCAGACTATGGGTGGGCATTGTTATCCCGTGGGAACAACCACAGAATAACAATGAGGGAGGAGGACACACCACGTAGTGAGTGTATGTTAGCATAGCAAGCCTCACAGACGTGAGGATGCACAGGACATGGGCCTACCAACAAAAACATGCATGCACAACCACACCTAACCTTAACTCTATAACTATTACATGCCTAATTCCAACCCTTAACCTATGCATAATTCCAACGTTACCCCAAAACAAGTTCTAAACTAAATAGCTACCTTTTGGGGGACCCACAATGTAACCACATGAACACATTTTAGCCACCGCAATATGATTGGGTGCCCGAACAATTACTTCTTTCTGAATTCACATACGTCGAGGATACATCCAAAGCTGCTTTATTTACACATTGTGTAAATATGATCAACTCATTTGTTAATTTTTCATGTGTTAAAAAATTACCCATATGGTTTAGTCTCACAAAGAAAACTTTGCAAGCCTTTATGCTAAGCTAAGATAACCCGTATGCTTAGCTTATTATTCATAAGCTTCATAATTACTGTACAGACATGAAAGTGGTATCTCATGTGAATGAATAAGCATATTCCGAAAATGTAAAACAACTAATTTAAATAAAATAGCTTTTGGCACACCATGTTTTCACTTTGATTGGAGCCTGGTGAGCATTTTCCTCTGTTTCCACTCTTTGAGGTTAAACAAATCCTTGAGATGAAAGTAATGTCAGTCTTCTAACCTGTTAGTTTGACAGCAGACAAGGATGACCTATTCCTTAAAATCTTGTACTATTCATTTACAGCAGTCAACAGAAAAAATATTAAGATCACCAATCATTTCATGATCTTTGTTTAGAGATTTTTTAGCATCACTGATTTTCAGGGTCATGCATCTGTATTTTCCAGTTTTGCAATGAAGTATTTCAGTTGCTAGGATTCTCTTATCCACAGCCTTACAGTGTTTAATAATTAAGGTCAGGGAGACCATTTGATGTATCACAGCAAAGCACAATCTTCTGGTGAGTAAAATACCTTGTCAGCTGCATACCTGCAGTAATGGAGTGGTAAATATAAGGGTGAGTAGACTGTAAATCTCCAATCAAGCATCAATATAAATGATTAATTTGTCAGTATAAACAGAAATACACTGATATTTTTAGAAACAATCCACACGTGTACCATAATACACAAATATCTCACTATCCACAAATATTATTTGTGTTGTGTAAAGTAAAAATTACGGAGCAATTTACAAATATGTATAACTTACTCTTATAACGTATTTTAATTTAACAGAAAATAATATAGGTTTTACAAATGTAAATAGATTCACCACAAAAATACATGTAAAGTGATATTTACGCATTTGTGAATCCATTTTTTACACGTGAAACGGGTTTTGCACATTTGTAGATTACTTCCTGTCAGCTTGCAGGCCACGTGACATTTGTGACTTCCCTACTATTTATTTGTGGAATTTTGTCCATTTCGGACTGCGGCAGATCTGTAAACAGGAATCTGTAAATTGAGATGCATTTACTAGCTACACCAACAGGTGGCGGGATTCCCTCACATGAGCTGACGGAACTACAGTCTGTAAGCTGCTGGAAGAAGGCTGAACAAGAGCCATAGTACAAAAGGAGAAAACAAGCTGGCTTCTACCAGGAGTTGAAAGACAAGGTGGAGCATCTTTATTTAACCCAAAGGTCGTGATTCAGCATCAGGTTCATCATTGTCCTCTCCAGGTGAGTGTGCTGTGCTGCGCTTGCTTACTTACTGGCGTTACCTACAGTTTGCTAACGTTAGTGTTAGCTAGCTGTGGCAGTGGTGTATAAGCTAGCTCACGTTAGAACATTTAAGTTTGAACTCTGGGTTTTCAGTTCCAGAAAGAGACGTAACTTAAGCTCTGGATCAGTTACCATGGTAACTGACACTGTGAACAGGTTTTCTTCAACAAACCCTGAGTTTCTCTCTGTCTCCTCCCTCTTACAGAGCCAGACAAGCTGTGTCATGTCCTCATTCATTCAGTCTGCATCAAAGTGCTATGAAGCGCATTAATTAGTTACTGTTAGTAATTAAATCCTGGTTAGTTATTAGTTTGTTACTCAGGACAATCTAAAGTTACCACTTTTATGCACTGTCAGTCATTTCTTTGAACAGCGGGTTTTGCCCTCATATTCAAATATTACACAGCATCTAGTCACTCAGCTCAGAATAAAACCTCTGCATGTCCTTCTGTTTTTATAACACTGTGACTCTGTGCACACAAGACAGTTGTCAGTTTGTTAGAGCAGCTCCACTAAAATGTTTATTTCACATAATGTGTAATCTCAGTTTAAGGGACAGTAATTTAAAAGTGAAATGCTTTGTAAGCCATGATGTCTCTGGTGTGCTTCTACTACATGATTTGGGAATGATGTGACTTGTGGATTTTCTCTGAAATATCACTGACCCTTTCATCCCTTTTTTTGTCTTCTCAGCAGCACCATGGCCACATCTCTCCTGTCCTGTTACCATCACCGGACTCCAAGCCACCATCAACACTGCATTCTACTGCTGCTGGATGATGCTGGACCATGCCAAAAGACGTCATAAATGTCACATGGCCCGCAAGCTGACAGGAAGTGTAAAAATGGATCCACAAATGCGTAAATACATTTATTATTTACATTTATTTTTTGGGATGAAACTATTATTTTCTGTGAAATTAAAATACATTTCTACAGAGTAAGTACATTAATGCATATTTGCAAATCGCTCTGCATTTTTGTGGATATGACTTTACGCAACATGAATAAAAAATACATGTTTGTGGATTGTGAAATATTATTGTATTATGCTACACATTTGTGGATTGTCTTCTGTGGCTTACAAATAATAAAGTCCAATAAAAACTTCCATACATTCACCCTTAACTACATCACTGTATCTATGATTGGATCTTAAGCTTCAGGCTATTAAATGAACCATAGATTGTTATTAAGCATCAAAATGGGAAAAAATCAGCTGTAACTCTCAATATTCCATAGAGCTTGGTAAAAAAGGTGAGATTTTGTTGATTTTCCTTTGTGTAGGTGATACAGGATGTAGTTTGCAGCCTCCTCTCTTAGCTTGGATTCTTTCATTCGTGCTTGTTAGCAAAGTGGTGCCTCTCCCATTTTACGTAAGACTTCTCATGAGCACACTCATTACTGATAAGGGCAACATGACATTGAGCCTGAGCTACAGTAACACCGCTGAGCAGCACTAGACACAGACACACATTTACAGACTTTCCCTACATCAAAACAGAGAGAGAGAGCAGCAAAGGGATAGCACAACTAAAGGAGAGTGTGACACAGAGAAGACACTGTGTTTAAAAAGAGGATAAGCACCAAAAAACCATAGGCATTAAGTGAGTCTCCCCTAGGCCTTATAAATTTAGGAAGCGATTAAAGGATACAAAAAAAGAAGACATAAAACAGAGAAAAATTATATAGAGATTCTGAGAAAAGGTGACAAAAAATCTATGGAGGGAAAGAGGGAGACAAAGATGAAGGGCTGTGATGGAAAGAAAAGAAGAAAGAAAGAAAAACCATGAAGGTGAGTCATGAGACACCTGAATCTAGGATCAAGCCTTGATAGAAATGACAGGCTTCCTGTTGCCCTTTAAATCCTTTCAAGGAACAGAGATTACACCTGCACACGTGTTGACACGTACAGTATGCATGCACTCTCAACCTTCAGTATTTCAACGGAAAGACATACAGAACCTCAGCTAAATAGATCCCAAAAAAACTAAATTCTCACATGCACACACACATACTGTAGTGATGAAAAGTCATTCAAGCAAGCAACACACCTACAGTAAACTCACACCAGCCTGCTCAGTCGGCAGCTTACCCAATTTACTCAACAGTCTTGCAAATAAAACATACTGTTCAGTTCCCACACACACACTCACTCAGGTACACACACTCTGACCCACTCTCATGCGTCAGCAATTGAACCCCTACTGACAGCCGACATTATGACAGCGAATGACACAGAAGCAAGGCACAGTACGTACGGGGTAGATGACTCAACCAAGGCATTGTGTATGTGTGTACAAAACGTAGCTGACAATTCTGGCTTTAAGACAAGATGGTGTTGAAAGGACTAATCTATATCCAATTAGAGCATCAGTGGCTTGGATGCCCATCTTTCCAGCAAAATTAAATTTTTTCCCCATGCTTCAATTGCCTCAATTAAGTGATTGTGCAGTTCAGCTCCTCATTATCCCAGCAAGCGTGTGCAATTAAGAGCTGCAGAAAAAGACAAGAATCAGAAAACTTAAAAGAACTAGTCTTTAATAGTGCTGTTACTACTGTAAACATCTTGTTTTGGAATGCTACTGTAGCAGTGGGGCAGGGGACAATTTCAATTATAATGTCGAACAAGTGTCACACCAATATATGAGTACATTTAATATTTTTGTGATAACACAACTACAATAAGGGCATGGAAGATCAAACTAACATTCAAACTTTTGCCAGTATAATATCGTGCACGTTAAAAAGTTTGAATGTTAGATTCAAACTTTTTAACGTGCACGATATTATACTGGCATGTCAAACAGTTGATTAAGGAATAGTGAGACATTTTTCAAATACTCCCAGACTGCACTGTACCTTCATATCCGAGTAACATTCATAGAAAGTAAAGTATATATTTCTTAGAAGTCAACATTTTTTTGCCAGATTTTTCTTTTACAAAGTTGACTTCCCATGAGATTTCAGCATTTCCTGTACATAGATATGGTGCAGTTCATTCCCAGCTTAATTCCATTTGCTGTTACTGGAGGCTCTTCAGAAATACACAGCAGATTACTAAAGACCAGCTAACAAAGTAGCTAACACATGAAGCCAGGACAGAGCTTCTGGTTGACAAACACGTATTGTGCCCTGAATTGCACAAATCAAATATCGTACTGTAAGTGACCTATGGCTTTATTTACTTTAACCATGCATGGCTTATAATTTTTAATGAATATGTAAGACTGTGTAGATTATGAGTGGCATATAGACAATGACTAGGATTCTTCACATGGACTATTAAGTAGGTGTAGCATATGTGAATATGTTTTGCCTGCATGCTGAGAAACCACTCAACTGAAAGCACGTTTTGGCCTCTATTCCCATAATATACTGATCCTACACCATAGAGTACCATCTGTTCTGTGGAACAGTCTTTTAATGTTGCTTCCATTTGAGACAAAATACCATGGTAACAAAAGAAAACCAGTCCCCACACCTCGGGAAATAAGCAGGCCAAACGTGTTTGATTTCCACGTCATCATTAGGCAAGCTGAGACCATGAACGGACACAATGTCATATACACAAACACACAAGCAAACATACAAGCATCATACAGATCATACAAGCATGCATCCAATTTCACAATTAAAGAATACTGTCAATAGGAAGAAATCTGTGCATTCTGTACATATGGCCAAACAAGTATACACATAAACAGACATGGTCACAGAAACACACATACTATATACACACACATGCAGAGTATTCAGTTTCAGAGTCAAGTGTCAGTTGTTTGAAGTGCTGTTTGCTGATGAGATGTCCATTTAAACAACCTAATTTATCTTCACATTTATGGTCGCCCTCCCTACTGAAGAAAGCTTCATAGTAATGAGACTGGCATTTTAAAATGCAGCATAATTGACCACATCCATTCATTCAGTGGTCAAGCATGTGCAGATGTCATTACAGTGTCTTTTTGGGGTAACCTAATGTACTTAGTACAACTAATAACATGTTATCCTCTTTCAGAGTACTTTGTTAGATGCTAGTAGGGAAAAACACAGAGCTGAAAACTCTGTCACTCCTGATGGTATCTTTACAGTGACCTATTTCAATGAAACATCTAGAGGATGTTTGCGTTCTATTTATATACGACAGAATGCAAAAATTTCTGGTAGGTGCAGTGTGTTGAAAGCACATAAAGCTGCGGGGCTTAAGACAATTGGAGTTCTAATAAGATTTCTTACCTCTCCTAAATGGGGAGTAGGATTAAATCCACACAGATTGCACACTTTCTTCTTGCACTCAGTGCAAAGGCTGTAGTTGGGCGTGTCTGCTGATCCAACGTTCAGCTCCACATTACAGAGAGGGCAGCTTTCCTTGGTTGTTGAGGCTGGGGCAAATGCAGGTTTGGCTGCTGGGGCCTTTTCTTCCCTCTCCACAGAAATGGTTCTCAGGGGTTTCTTCGACTTAGCAGGTGGGGTGTCAGGAGCAGAGTCCGAATCAGGAGGAGACCCAGGAGGAGAGAAGGGGGAGTCAGGTGGTGAGCCGGGGCCAGAATCTGGAGGGGAACCTGGTCTGGAGTCTGGCGGCGACCCAGGTGGAGAATCCGCTGCCTTGTCGTCCTCTCCAGTGACAATATTGGTGGCTGAACTCAAGAGCGACGATCCAAAGCTGAACATCTGAGAAGCAGCAGCCGGAGGTTTTGCTGATTCTGTCAACCCTCCAAAACCTCCAAAAAACTTCCCAGCCATTGACTCCTCCTGCTTAGGTGCGGCCTGCGCTTGAGGCTTCGATGATTCCATCAAACTACCAAACCCGCCAAACAGTTTCCCTGTAACGGACTCAGTAGCTTGTGAAGCAGCCGCAGAAGGTTTGGCTGCATCTGTTAAGCCTCCCAGACTGATACCTCCTAACCCCCCAAAGAAGCTGGACTCCTGTTTGGCTTTAGCTGGAGACTGCTGGGGAGTGGACTTCTGCTGAATAGGGCGGCCTGTCTTGGGGTCAATTTTGGGGGATCCTCCCACTGAGGAGCCTGGGGAAAGGGGCCCAGGAGAGGTAGGACCTGGAGATTTCTGCCTCGGTGTGGTTGGCGGCGTTAACCCCTGGTCGGTGGTACTCTGCTGCTTTATCAGCAGCTTGCCAGGCTTGCCAGGTGCCTGTCTCTGGGGTGAGGGTGGGGCCGAGCCTTGTTTGGGTTTTGTCATGCCAGGGGGATCCATACCTCCCATTGCTCGCTGCATCTGGCAGTTCAGACACAGCCACTCTTTACCCTGTGCATGAAACAAAAGATGGATTAGATTTGACTGGAACAAATGTCCACACTGGTATGAGCACAGACATCAATGGCATGTGTAATTACAGTATATACACAGGCAAGCATAACCAATAAAACCCCTAAAATAACCGTTTTTGTTTAGCATAAAATAAGAAGACAAATTCAGAGACAAGTCCATTAATTAGTGTTTCAAATGATGTTGAATCCTGTTTTCCCAAGCTTTAGAGAATCCAAATCTGGCAACAGTTAGATAAATACTAATCAGTCAAAAAAGGGCACTGGATATTTATATTCACACAATAATGACATTTTTGTGATTTTATTTTAAAATTAAATGTTTGTTTCTAATTAAATTAGTTAATTAATTAAAAAAAAATATTCTACACATGGTTGTTTCAATTCAGCAATAACAGAAAGTCTGTAAACCAGAGGAATATTTTCAACAGACAGCAGAAATAAATACTATTCATGTATCAATGCTGTTTGTTCTTTCATTCATCATAGATACTATATATGTTAGACCATCATAAACAGTTACATTTCATTGTCTGTTCTGACCATACAGTAAATCATAAAACCTGTTCCCAAAAAAGCCTGGCTACACCACTGCGCTCTGTGTTTAGTGTGCAGGATATCTCCTTGGTTTCCACTGTGTGCAAACCACAGTGTTTAAAAGGGCCAATGTTGACAATTTGATCACTATCTAGAACAGAACAATGTGTGCATTTTTTGTGTGTAATGGTACTTGTTGCATATAATGTAAACAGAGATGGGGTCAATACAACCAACTTAAAACATATACTATAGTATAGTTTACTGTAAATGCACGTTGTTCTGAATTCACTTCCTGAACTGATCAACCTGCTAAAGAAATTACCCCAAATTTGATCTGCATGGTAACAAATCCCAAGAAGAAACTCAAGCAGAAGGAACCAGTCGTTACCGTCCATGTGTGAGAGTGTCCTCACTGGCTGGCACAGTATCTTCCTGTGGCCATGACATGAGTCACCTTGATCAACATTCCCTGGGTCCATATGGTCCCTCTGTTCCTCAAACCATGTGCCACTCTTATGAGATGCACTCCCTTCGCCAGGCTTAGAGAACAGCAATATGCTGCTAACAGGCTAGTGCTGGATACAGTAAAAATACAGTATGCACCTTAACAAATTAATTGGTCTTACTTTTGAAATCTTATTGTTTTAGCTATTTCAAACATGCCAATCTTTAATAATTTCCATTGTTTCCAATTCAGTTTGACCATTTATGAGAATTTCTCAATCTCTCTCTGTATCAAGTCATTTTATGATGTTGATTAAACTCTCACTTTTTGTAAGAAAAACTAAATTTTTAGTCTGAAAACTATAGTAAATAAGCTTTTAGGATTACATTTTTGCAGTGTCCCACCCTCTGCCATCAAAAACATAGACTGTCTTCTGTATTATTAGATAAATGCCAATATACCTGGCAGCAGACTGGAATTTTGTTTGACCATTGAATGTTTATCATTTGGAAAACTGACAGCTACATATACAAAATACTTACATCAATGTAAGTCATTACAGGACCCTATTGAAGTAATGATAATTTAATGATAGTTTTAAAACTTTGAAAAGAAAAGTAAAACAAAAAGAAAAAAGAGAAAGTAAATACTGTCTTACCGCTGAATCTGGGGGGCTGAACCCACAGAGGCTGCAGACCTGATTCTTACACTCAGTACAGTTATTGTAATTAGGCAGGTCCTTAGACCCAATGTTCAGCTGGGTGGTCTTACAAAGTGGACAAAGTCCACCTCCAAGCTTTCCAGCCCCCTGCTGACCAGGAGGCCCATCGTTCTTGACTGGCTCTCCAGGATGAGCCCCAGGGCCAGGTGGGCCTTGCTGTTTGGGTCCAGGCTTCCCAGGTCCTTGTTGAGGCGGTCCACCTTTTTGCTGGGGAGGGCCTTGACCTGGCGGTCCTTGACCTGGTTTGGAGGCTTGTTGCCCTGGGGGTCCTTGGCCTGGTGGCCCCTGACCTTGCCTGGGTCCTTGCCCAGGGGGTCCTTGGCCAGAGGGACCTTGGCCTGATTTGGGCCCCTGGCCTGGTGGTCCCTGACCCTGCCTGGGTCCCTGCCCAGGGGGTCCTTGGCCAGGGGGACCTTGGCCTGATTTGGGCCCCTGGCCTGGTGGTCCCTGACCTTGCCTGAGTCCCTGCCCAGGGGGTCCTTGCCCTGGCTTTGGCCCCTGTCCAGGAGGGCCCTGGCCCTGTTTCTGAGGTCCTCCCTGTTGCGGTCCCTTTGGGCCTGGCCCTTGCTGAGGTCCCTTGCCTGGTGGCTTCCCTCCCTGCTTGGACTCAGGTGTTGCAGATGCATCTCCCTCCTCCTCATCCCCAAACAGTCCAAACTTGGAGATGTTGACAGAATCGCCCATGGAGGATATGGAGGAGGAGACAGAGGAGGTCATAGATGACATGGCATTGAGCGGGTTGGCCCCACTGAGGAAACTGGAGCCAAACATGCCGGATGACTTGGTCTCGGGGTCTTTTGGCTCCTGCCGGAATCTGGATTCGAAAAGGCTGAGGGATGAGGGGCTGCGGCCCGGTGTGGGCCTGCCAGGTGGACCCTGGTTGAAGGCGTCTACAGTGCGGCTCTTACTGAGACCTGTAGGACCCCTGGAGGCCCCTACCTGCTGGGAACGCTGCTGGGCATCAGATTCTGAAGGTCTGGAAAAGAGAAAAATAAAACAGAGAGTTTTTGTCAGCACAGCTGGTATTGCTGTTGTTCATTTGTGTTTAGGTTGGCAATGTCAGAAAAACTTTAGTTAATAAGTCCAACCCAAGACTCAGCTGACCCAGTACCATTTGTCATTATAATTTGTTTGGTAGTGATTAACTGACATTAAAATCATGAAGACCATAACCTAAATAGCTCTCTCTGCTGAATACAATCAAACACAAACTGTCTGAAGTAATACTAACATTAGATTGACATTAACAAGTGTCTGTCCATCATGACTATGAAATAACCAATAAATGATATTACATGAAACAACAATGTGCACTGTATACTAATGGTGAAACATAATTGTCTCTCTTTCCAAACAACTATGAGTAAATATGGATGTGGATGTGATTTGGACAATTATCATCCACTTTTTCATATGTAGTCTTTTCAGTCCCTTTGCCATTTTTCCATCTAAACAATATTGCTTAGGATATCTGCTAACGCTATTGTAGCTTCATTATACTAATAATAAAAGTTAAGACCACAGTACTAGCTCTTTGTGATCTTAGGCCCTTTCAACACATCAGTGAACACAAAATGTGTAGCCAGCAGCCCTGGGGTAAAGCAGAGAGGAAAGTGAATACCGCTGAATGACATGGAGTGTAGATCATTGAGATAGAGAGGGAATTGCTTGACTCAATGGGTGTAAGTGGAGACATCTTTGTTAGCTCAGGCTGAGAGGCAACATACACAACCTACACACACTGCAAGGCACAAGCATGAAAGTCAACGTTTGAGCCTTAGAGAAATGCATCAATGGACTAATGGGCTGATTGGTTAATGTTTTGTTATTGTATGATGTGTGTATGCAACATACACAAGTATTGGTTTCTTAGGCTGCTGTTTGAAAGTCTCTGATGCTTCTGCCATTATGTCTGAGATAAATTACATTCCCAGGCAATAAAGTTTAATGCTGTAATGAAAACAGCATTTGATTATTTTTTACAATGAGCACTGAGTAATACATAACTTTATGGGTTTAAGAGCCCAGCAAACATTATAGGTAGTGGTGTTGCAATGCCCGCTGTTGGCCAATCCACTGCAGCGTGTATTCCAGCACCACGGACAGCAGCACTGTGTTTCAGCACCACGGACAGCGACCAGACTCATTCCGAGACTGATGCCTCAAGAGCAGAAGATGAAATCCGACTTTTAAATGAAGAAAAATCAGAAAGCATCAGGAGGGAAGTCTATGAGTGATTACATTAATGCTGCTGTTCTATTTATAGTCATATTAATATTGATGCACCCCTCCCCCCATCTCTAGTTTAGCTATAAATAACAATGCTTTCCCAATTGGAGCCAATTAGCAGTATCTCACATCGTGCCATTTTATCAGATATCGAGGAATCTTCCAGGATTATATGTATGTAATTTAAAATCTGAAGCATTATGGCAGCATGAGCTGGCAGCATATTATTTTCATTGGCAGCCTTCTACCTCCCCCTCCACAACACAGCATATTTCCCACAGAACCGATTAAAATCCGATTTAGCGAAATTCAGAGATAGATAGGGTAATTGGCAATATTAGAAAGCGGATATGGTAACGAATTTGTTCAAGGTCTGTGTTAAGGCGTCGTTCAGATGAAAAAAACACTGGGCACGACAGATTTTCTTACCCAGCAGGCATTTCGAAAATTTCGCACAAATAGGCTACTGGAGGTGTGTCTCTTACGCTCTGATCTCACAGAGAGACAAACCGCGGACACAGAGTCAAACAATTTACCAATTCAGAATCATTTCAGGCCTTAAATCTCATTAAATCATAGTAGTTAAAGCGAGGCTTGTGCATCCATGTATAAACAGCAGATCCACAACGTTCAAAGCGGCAGCTTATCAATTGAACGTGCCCAGCCAATATTAGAGCTGTAAAGACTATCTTTTTCTGGCATGCAGATGGTCAGATGTTAATGATAATCCATTACAGTGAGCTGTAAGAATGGACTCGTTTCTTGGTGCGGTTGGGAGGATTAAAAATGGGCGTGAACGGGCTCTCTGCCTCCTCATAGCATCTTAGACGCTTTCCAGATGATGCTTCACACAACCACGACACATCCACTCGTTCCTCTCTCACGTATCATTGCCTAGTTGGTGTGGGTATTTTAAGTGCATCAAAAAAAAAAAAATGCTGGTAAAAAAAGCCCTGCCTTCGTGCAGCTGCTGCGACTCCGGGCTGCCTGCCTTGCGCCCTTGACATCGCCGCGGCGAGCTGCCTCCTCTCCTCCTCGCTGAGTTCATTCAGGTTGACCGGAGTCCCACCGGGGACGCGGACGAAGCCACCCTTCCCATCAGGTGCCAGCCCCTCTGGTAGCCCAGACGGAGGCCCTTCGCCTCCTTCCAGGCTCGCTTCGTTCCCCATGATCGACCCCTCCCGTCCCCTGTATTCGGATCAATGCACGATCCGAGCCCTCTCCGCGTTTTTATGTCCAAAGTGCGCAGCGAAGACGGTGTTCCTCGGTGTCTCGGAGCATCTCAGATGATGTATTTTCAGTGGTTACTTTCCTTCTCTGTGCTGTCTTTCCATTTCCCTCGTTTCTCCTTGTTTTTCTGTGTCGCGCATCTCTGCAGCTATAGCCTACACCACAGTTACCACCGTTTTCCGTGAGGGGGGTCTCTGTTTTACTATTGCTCACAGTCACAGAAGTAAGTTTCCGGTAGATTTTACAAAATAAAATCCTAATCAACTGGCATTAATTTTTTATTCAGTTTTGTGCAATTAAAAAAACCTGAACTACACAACGCATAGCATGCAAGTAATGGAAACATTAAAAATCGTAATACTCGCATACAAATTAGCTATATCTTACAAAGATAGCCTAAGCTTCACTTAAAAAAATGGACGCGATTTCTGGATTCGCTCCGCCACTCTAGCACTTCATTCATTTTAACCTCCAATATAGGGTTTTAAGTATTTTATATTGAAAGTAACCCTGTATTACTTCCGTTATTTTCAATGTAACACTGGTCATCTTGACGCAGATCTTCCACTCTCCTGCTCACCGCGCATGTTCCGCCTCTGACAGGTGATCAGAAGACATCAGTGAGGAGAAAAATATGTTTTTAAAGGGGACTAACTCAACTAAATGTGGCTTTGAAATATGGTTTGAGTGTTTAAAGAGTCCAGCCTGAGCGGAACAGAGAGGGCAGTGGGGTCACTGATGCTTTTCCTTTGCTTTATTCCTCTAAATTTAATTCCTTTATTATAGTTCTGATTTTAAAGTAGAAAGACCAAAAGGAGAGTTGTAAATATTGTTTGTGGGTCAAGTATCTGGGGCTCCAGTGACAGGCTTGTGGAAGTTCATATGCAACCTCTCCACATACAAAACCTCTCAGATATCCCAGGATCAGAAAAATGCTTTCCAGGCTTTATGTATAAGTAATACTATGTGCGTCTTTATCCATCCAGGACTAGCCATTCAGTTCACAGAGCAACAAAAACCATTAGGGCAGTGTGATTCCAGAATGTCATATATCTAATTTTAGGGGAAATTGCTGCCATTAAATATTCAAAAACACAGATAAGACATCTGCGAAGGTCTTCAGATGACTCAGAACATGAATAATATCTCATATGCTTTGGGGTTTCTTTCCAGTTGGCAGTTGTAGGATGTCTCATTTTATATTTAAGCCCTTTATATTCTCAAATATGTTAATGTGCAAGTGAAGGCTGACAGAAGCTTGTGGGAATATCAGGGTGACTGTAGCCAGATACATCACAATGAATTCTTTATCTCCTCTCCTCTTGTGAAGAATTGGTTGCTGGTGTTATCACAGGGAACACTGCATGTGATGAAATGAGTGTAATATAAAAGCTCGCTAATGAAAAGACAACACAGAGGTTGCTGTATGTTGCATCTTTAAAGCATAACAACATCACACACGCCAATTTTATGAACCTGAAAACAAAATCATACAGTACAATTGCATTACATCAGCCCACATGCTGAAAATGACTGCAAAACAAACCTACAGTATATTCAGTACTGAGAATATGCACAACCAGTCGCCAGGTCCAGCAAGTAGGATATTAAAATACGTCGGCTCGGCTGTATGTCAAGCAGATGTGTTGCAATATGACAGCGAGTGCTCATTTGCTGTGCTGTCTGTGGAGCTCTGGGGCAGATGTGTCCTCTATGCACCCAGCTCAGAGCCCTCAGTACCTGGGCAGGGGTGGAGAGGAGGACTGGGTGACTAGATTCTGTACCAATGGGAACACAGCCAAAAACCAATATTTATGCATTTATGTGGAAAAGCTTTTGAATTAAAGCATTAAGGACTATATGACACTACAGATCATCATTTAAACCAAATTTTAGATGTGATGACAGCTCCTGCAAGTGGGATGTTAGATACCAATGTGTCTTTGCTGTTGTGTGTTGCAAGTCTAACCATTTGATTTTTGGTAAAACAAGTAAATGTTTGTGTGTTTTGTCAAAGAAATTGTTTAACATTTTGGGAAATGCATTTATTCGATTTGTTGCAGAGAGTTAAATAGGAAGATTGATACCACTCTCATGACTGCACGATAAATATGAAGCTACAACCAGGAGATGGTTAGCTTAGCTTAGCATAAAGACTGGGAGCTTGGGGAAACAGCTAGCCTGGATCTGTCCAAAACTAAAGAGTCACGTGTACGAGACCAGTGTTAGCTTCCCGTTTCCACTAACAAAACTGGACATTTGTAGCAGTTTTTGTTGCAACAAAAGCGGGTATTTTTTAGCAAGGTGTCTGGACACTTGTAGCCGTTTTTGTGGCGACAAAACTCGCATTTTAACCCAAATCATGATCTTTTCCTAAGCCTAACCAAGTGGTTTTTTTGTGCCTAAACATAACCAGACCTTAACTACAGTGTTTGAAACGTAGAGATTCAACGTATCCGTGGTTTGCAGAAATGTAAAATGGCTACATTTTATTTTGCTGATTGGGTTGCTATGGGAGTTATGTGCTAGGCTATTTCATGCTTTTCTTGCAAAAACAGCTTTAACACTGTAAAAACAACAAGTTGTGGTTTTTCGTGGGTTTATGTGGAGGTCGGTACTGCACCCGGCCAAGATATATTGCAGCACAAAACCTCTGGTAAAACCACAACATGTAGGATTATTATAGAAATGCCTGATTTTTCATCTCCCTCTTTCCTTTCAGTCTTTGTCCCTCCCACCGCACCTTAGTATATGTGTATGTGTAGGCAGAGGTGAGTTTTGGTGTCTGTCTTCAGTGATAAACGATGGTAGTGTAGTGATTGTTCTGCTCCACCCTTTCTTCCCACTGATCGCTGAAGCATGGCCTGATTGTCTCTACGCTGTGAGGCGGAAGCAGCCCTTACATGCATGCTCTCTCTCTCTCTCTCTCTCTCTCTCTCTCTCTCCCCCTTTGTATCTCACCCACACATTCACATAAACACACTGACTGAAGCACCCAGTCATGCAAAGCAAACACATTCACCCAGACAGACAGACGGACAAACACACACACACACACACAGGTGTAAATATACAACATCAAACACAGGCCTGGGGACAAGCACCCTCTGAGGCATGTGCAAACCCAGCAATTTACACAGACATACACACCTGCATCAGCAAAATGTACTTAAAGTATCAAAAGTAAAAGTACTCATTCTGCAGAAAAATGACCCCTGTGACAGATATATTATTATATATGACATTATTAGATTGTTACTGATGCATCAGTGTGTAAGTGGCATTTAAGTGTTGTAGCAGGTGGACACGGAGCTAGTTTTGTTACGTAGTTTACCACCAAAAACAAAACAAAACAAAGTTCTGCTACCCAAATAAATTTTTGGACTTGTCTCTAACTTTTGCTTTTTTGCAAAAATATTGGAGTTTTACCTCTTTGGGCCTTGAACAGTTATTTAAATGAAACATTTGGGAAGGGGGGAAATGTCTCTGGTGGAATATATTATATATACACACACATCTGAAATGTGACAATGGGCCCCAAGTAGACACTGCTTTTTTGTAAGGGGTCACAAGCCAAAAAGGTTGGGAACCACTGGTTTAATTTTTATGAATGCATTGTATTTTTCAGCTTACTATATGTTTTTTTATTAATGTAAAATGTAACTTGTGACCACAGCTGTCATATAAATGTAGGGAAGTAAAAAAGTGCAATATTTCCCTCTGAAATGTAGTGCAGTAGTATAAAGTATAAAGTAAGTATAAAGTAGTGTAAAATGGGACTATTCAAGTAAAGTACAAGTACCTTAAGACTGTACTTAAGTACAGTAATTGTACTCAGTTACTTTCCACCACTGAATTTATATTTTGACAAACTCCTGGACATTTACAGTTTGTGTATTTGTGCTGTGTAGCATGGCCAATGTAACTTGAGTCTGGTAACCAGATAACACACACTGCACTGTGTTCATTAAATTTGAATACTCAGTTGGAGTATGAGGACACTAACAAAGGCAATTTTATTTTGCTGCAGAGATCGGTGACAGTTGAACTACAACAATCAGCTTTAAAGTACTAACAATATCTCAATAACACAACAAGTTTATAAAATAAGACAATTCACCAAAGATCTACTATAGCCCTGTGATACTTTTGAGACAAACTTACCACAACAGCCATTTTCCTCCTGTGATAACATTGAGTTTTTGTCCAAACAACCTACTAGAACCTTCTTTAGAGAGCTTTAACACCATAATCCCCACTTCCTTCCAGAAACAAGTGGTTACTGCTCCAAAAGACAAGCAAAAAAAAGAGTTACATACCTTTACTTTAGTGTGTTAATGTGTAGGAGTGTGTATCTGGTGGTATCCTTGAATTCAGTGTGATGAGGTGATGCAGCTCCCAGGCAACGGTGTACTTGCAAGTAATGTTTAATTTCTGGTATATTAGGACTGAGCCTTTCTCATCCCTATTAGCAACTTGGCACGCACCTAATTCCGCCCTCAACGCCAATTTCATCTGACCAGCGAAACACTGTGGACAAAAATACCTTTAAAGTCACAGGGACTTCCTTCCTTTCCTTACTCAATCTTACTATCTGGTATCTACATGCATGCGCACAGGCGTGCTTGGGTGCACCTGCTGCCAGCACACAACCACAAGCAGTGACACAGACAAAGACACACCCATACACAGACATAAGAGGTCCCTCTAATCCTCTTTTCTTTTTAGAGATAGGCCAATCACAGACTGCTCTGCACTGTAAGCTGTTTGTACACAGCGCATGAAGTCTTGCTGTAACTCTGCTATATTTGAGGGTCAAGTTAACTCACTCGCAATCAACTGAAACAACAAAACAAACAAGCAGAAAATGGCTCCCAAATCAATTATTCATCACTTGCCAAACTACATTTTACCCTAAGAATACTTTCCCTCACAGCAGCCACAAGCGCCCCCAGAGCTACACTGAGAAGCCATAACACGACCATCTGTTGAAGCCAGTAAACACAAACAAGGGAAGTGGATGGCATAACTGCAACATTACAGAAAACATATATGATTTATCTGCAGTATTTGAGAAATAGGCCGTGTTTCTTTCTCACAGCATGTAGAGGCAGTTTCCTTCCAGCTCAATTCTCTATGAATAATGTTCCTCACTCCCTGAAGACATACAAAGGCGCCTGATTCAGAGACTCAACACAATTTCGGAGTTATACAAGTCCCTTTGTTTCATACAAATACACAGCAGCACAAATGCAAAGGCACAAGCATGCAGAGTCAAGAAGACGTAGGTGTGCATTGAACTGACAAAAAGCTTGAATTAATGTCTGTCTCTGAGATTTTATGACACTAAGTGTGTAAAATATCACCGACATGCACTGAAAGCTAAATCACACATTACCTGCTTCAGTTGTCTGGAGGCTTAACAGTCTTTCTGTTCCATGTCACCTGTCCGCATCTGCATCTCCTTGTCATGACTGAAGTGGATTTAAAAAGGTGCATGGAGTCATGAAAGGATCATAATGTTCACCTCCAATTCTCCTGTCAGTCTAAATCACTGCCTGAAAGTCCTAGGATTACAATTTTTGGACATGGAAACAGTGAAATCATTGTAGGATTTATTTCAAAGAGGTTGTGGTGCTTGGGTGAAGGGCGTGGGAAGGAGACTTTGACTGGTAACAAGACTGTTAATAGGATTTACTGGTCGCTGTCTAGAAGCCAATCTCCAAAGCCACTAGTCCAGTGGCTGATTAATGTAACAGCAGCATGACCTCCCAGCCACAGTGACATCCCTGATTTTAGCTATTTCCACTTTGTGCTCAGCTGGTGCTAAGCACTCTTTTTCTCAGCACATGGCAGAGATAACTCAGATAGTGTGACAGGTCTCTGATGTCTTGTTCATTGGAAATTTTAATTAATGTGGGTATACCAGTCATTTTCTTTGTCTGTTCAATGGAGGCAGCTCATGCTAATTAACAAGGTTTTCTACAGTGTATTCCACACAAGCTGCTGCCAGAAATGGAAACACATCACTGGAGGACTTTTCTGGAGAAAGACCCACCTACAGTAAAACTGGGGTTTAAAACAGCAGAAGTCCTTCATAAATGGACAAAGTATATTTATGGATTTTTACCTTAAACAAATTGATCATCATTTTGGGAAATACTGTTATTTTCGCAAGAGTTTGATGAGAAGATCAATATCACTTTCATTTCTGTACGCTAAATATGAAGCAATCACCAGCAGATGGTTAGCTTAGCACAAAAACAGCTAGCAGCTAGCCTGGCATGTCCAAAGCTAAACAAAAACACCTACCAGCACCTCTAAAGCTCACTAATTAGCACATTATATCTCATTTGTTTAACCTGTAACAAAAACTGAGGTGTAAAAATGATACACAGTGGGTTTACGGGAGGTTATGTGTTCTTGATGTAAATGACCCCAATATATAGTGTGTTTGTTTCTAAAATGTGTAAAAATTGCATTTGTACGTATTTTGTTTTATGGCTTTTATTTTGTTACATCTTTTAAACAGAAGTACCTAACCAACCTCTTACATTGGTTTACTGAAGTGCATGGACAACAAATAAACAGCGTTTGATCAAGGCTTTCCTTTTATTGACTGGGATGTTACACCTGAAATCAAAGTGAGGTTACCAGGCAACCAGCAGAGACTCCAGGAAGTTTCATCTCCTGGCCAAGAAATAGTCCAACACTTGTCGTTTTTACATTTTGGTGTTTGTACAGATTAAACAAAAGAGATGCAACGTGTTAATTAGTGTGTGTTAGCGGTGCTTGATGCTGTTACCTTTGGACAGAGCCAGGCTAGCTGTTTCCCCTGTTTCCCCTTTATGCTAGGCTAACCATCTCCTAGCTCTAGTGCCATGTTTAGCGTACAGACACAAGAGCAGTATTGATCTTTTGATCTTACTCATGTAGGCGTATTTCCCAAAATGTTACCCAAACTATTCCTTTGATTTTAAATCAATGAAAATATTCTCATATCATTCTTTAATCAAGCAATATAGTCATTGAACAGTAACTAAACAATTCCAGTGTTGATGTGTAATTGTTATATTAATATCTAAACTGACTTATATTTGGCATCATGGTGCTATAGCTCACAACTGACTCATGCCTTCAAAATCATGGCTCACCAATATAATGGATTTATGTTGTCTCCTCCCCTCATCTCTCACTCTCACTCCCACTCCACATTCCATTTTCATTTTTCTTAGTGAATTGACAGCAGCTGACATCTTAACTAATGCTCTCCAGGATCTAATGGGCTGATTCATCAGTAGCAGAAGAGGACTGGGAGTAGTCCTTTAGAAAAAAAAGAAGCTAATTTTAGAGAAAAAGAGTTGAGAGATAATGTGAATGTAATGTTTTTGAATGCCAGTCAAGTCATAAACACCCCTGAAGTTCATGAATCATTTACAGCACACACCTGTTGTCAAGGTAGTGCGTCATAGCCTGTGACGTGGGGGTAAGTCCCTTGAGTTAAGCTAGACTAAACACAGATGAGTCACACTGAAGGCAAATTCAAATGTGTGCATGTAAATATAAATACACAAACACGTCACATTATGAAGCTAACAGGGAGGTTACATAAAATACTCCAAAGCCAACTGTCTCTATAGGCCTTAGGGAAATCTTCCAAATACTGCCTCAGCTTCAATAAAAAAGATTTTCTTGGCTTGTAACGTTACTAAGGTGCTGTTTGGACCAGAAAGCTTTGGCAGTCCTTGATGATTCACCAAGTCCTTGAATGTAACCCTGTAGCCTAGTGCGAATCAGTATTCTCTCCAGAGACGGACAGGAATAGGTCATTGATCACCTCATCAATCCCAAGCAATCAGTGAATGGAGACTGTATGAGGTCAAACTGGTGTGAGTCGGTTTTATATCTGTCCCTACAAACGTGCCTGGCTGTGCAGCTGTGTAAGGTGTCTCCGTTTATGACTCCCAGCCTTGTAGCTCTGTGTTGAGGAGGTGGGATTACAGCCATAAATCATGGCATCTTAACAACAGACAGGGAAACAGCACTCCCAGAGGGCACTGTATACACAGTGAAACCCCAAGGAATATATGTGCAGAGAGACAGAGTGCTTGGTTGTGTGATAGGAATTTGAAAATGAAAGGTTAACATGGCTGAGTAGATTTTATTTTAGTCCAAATAAACATGTATTGAAATGTAATTGCTATCCTCATTTTTGGAAGTCAAAATGGAGCTCAGTTAATGTTATATCAAGGGACTGTACAGAACTGATTGGTGTAGAGAGAGGGGTTGAACCTTGTTTCACTTTTTTAAAAAGCAAGTCCCTCCACCGCGTTATTAACAGGGCTTCAACTAATGATTATTTTCCCTCCCTTTAGAAAAAAGTAAAAATACATAACCCTGCCCCTTTTCTGATCCCCCACCCTCCTTAATAATTTTCCTACAGTCTCTAAATCCATATGTTGCACAATGTATTCAGTCTTTTTGTACTTGTGTATTGTGTATTTGTATCTGCTTATTGTTATGTTTCTGTTTTTGTTACCTGCCTAGGGACTACGGAGGTAAATTAGCATTTTTGCTAAACTCTGGCATGTTTATATCTTGTATTTTTAGACGGATGTCCATTAACCTGTCCCTATCAAATAAACAAACAATTACATAAATAAATCTGTTGAATGTTAGTGTGAAGTGTCAAAGGGGCACTACACTGATTTTGAATTTCAGTTTATTTATCATGGGGAGTACTAAACAGCCTGTGAAAACCGACGTATAATGTGCTCTGGTATGAGCTTCCTAAAGTCTGAAAAATCGATCTTATCAATCTTATCTGGAGACCAGACATTTTTAACAGAAAGCCCAGTTACAAACTGGGGCATGGAGTTTGAAATAACTGGGCATTTACCAGGCAAGAGAAGTGCCTTTGAGTTGCATTATGAGAAATGTAGGATTCAGCATTTTTGGAGTTTGACCCATACAAGGGACTAAAAGTCAGCCGCTTAAACCTCACAACTCGCCACTGGGTCAGTCAAAACAAACTCGTGTAATTCAGTCAAGCTTTGTTCAATCCCACATAACATTATTTTAAATTATAGAGGAGATTCCAAAGTTTCAGACACCAAATTTGTCAGGCTCAATTTTGGGGAAATGTGTCTAAAATGATGCGCAAGACATGCAGAATATTGTCATCTGATGAAATGGTGCAGCCAAACAAAAAAACAAAAAACAAAACCAAAACATGAAAACAAGAAAAAACACTTTGGGTCTTGGGTTTGAAAATTTCACTCAGTCTCAATGTAATCATCATACAGTCATCAATAACTTCAGTTAGGAGCTGGAACAAAATGGTTCACAATTTCCAGTATGTGAGATACTATCAGACAGAATAGAATGTTTTTACTAATCTCAAAGCTATTAAAAGGGAAATAAAATGGGAAAACTGCATGTTAAGAGGCTAATATAGTGAAACCTCCAGTTACTGAGAATTAAAGGTCATATAGTATAATTAAACATCCCTGATACATATGTAGACATATGTGAAAAAAGAAAATGTGGTTGCTCTCACAAAGGGATATTGAAATGGACAGTGGACATCAGTGCCCAAAATATGTTAACAATCTGCAGTATATTATGCTGACATACACTTTTATAGTACTTATAAGTTTGACCAATCCAGTGAATGCAATCAGTTGGGAGACGAAGAAAGCAAGCTGCACCTGTGAGAACACAGTTGTGGCTCAGTGGGGTTCAGTCTTGATGGAAAATGTCATCTATCATGAAGGAGAGCTGCTCTGTATCAGATCCCTCCACAGTTGCCATGGTTTCTGCAGCAGCTGCCATTCACCTGCAGGGTTCCTAATTATGGGATCACTTGAAGATTAGTGCAATGCATGTTATCGTTCCTCACAGAACAGTGTACACCTACAAAGCCTACAGCTGTAAGCTTCCACGTATGTGAACATCGTATGTGACACCGCTTTTCACAGCAGTTTAGGGACAGTGAGGAGAGATGGAGAGTGAAGAAAAACACAGAAAGAGAAGCAGAAAGAGAAAGAAATTCAGAGTAGAATCAAAAAAATTTAGGCAGCTCTTCATACAGAATGAAACTAAATGAGCTGGAGAAAGCTAATAACAGTATATTCTGTATACTTAATATACAGTATACTGTAATTGTGGGGGTGGGGACTTGCAGTGAGTTGAGCAGCCTGCGTGTGTGTTGTCCTGCCATTGACCTAAATCTCCTCCTCTCTCCTTGCCCACAGACTTGATTTCTCACAATCCCTTGGGCTAGCTCCTGGGCAAGAAAGAATGAGTCAGAGCTTCTGAAAAGTGTCTACTTTCAAGAGTCGTGAGGAGCTCTGGATATGCATACATACACATACTGCACGTGCACACACACACACACCATGTATTTAAATAATGTGTTTTGCTGAAAGAAATATGAAGATATGTTCAATATCACACACGCACACTTTGATCAGCGTGTACGATAAATATTCAACTAATCAGGCGTTGTTTGCTGCCTGTGGGTTTTGAGGAATGGATTTGAAAAATTTCAGAAATCACGCCTGTGAGAATCCTGACATTACTCAAATGAAAATGTCAATTGACATCTCCATCTAATTTCAATTTAGTACATGTTAAAATATTGATCTAATTTAAATGCAAAAGACCAGCCCGCATTTTAATTTAAGTTTTAATACATCGTCCACCAAACTCAAAGTCCATTTCACATCAGTTTCATTAACATTGGAATACAGTGAAAATTACTTGTGGAGTTTTCCTTTTAATTTTTCGTAGTCGTTATGCTTTTTCAACTGGATTTTGGAAACTCAGTTTTAATTTGTACACTGCAAATGGCACATCTTTGTTGCAGTAACTTCTGCTGGTTGGTCATGTTTGTCCATTGCCTCCCTTGGTCAACAGTAGTGCATACTGTAGTAAATTGGGCATTTTTTACAATGGAGTATTTGGGGCAACATTTGGGGAAAAAATTCAGAGATATTGGAAATAAAGTCTTAATATTGAGAAAAGGTTGTAATGTTATAACAAAGTCATAATGCAAGAAAAATTATAATATATAAATATTAAGATATTAAAGTCCTAATATTTTGAGAACCAAAAAAGCTATTGAGGGTTTAACTATTCTCTTTTTTCTCATAATATTATTCTCAAAATCTCAAATTAATGTCCCCCCTTAAGAATGCCTCAAATACTGCGTCATACATTTCAGATTGGGAAAAAGGGACAAATCATGTTGGGAGTTGACTGTTGTTGTTGAGATGAGTCTGCTGTAAAAAAAAAAAAAAAAAAATGTTGTACCAAACAGAAATGTAGCTCTGAGGAGCAGATATGAGAGGGGACATGAAGAGGAAAGCGCAGACAGTGAAGAAGCTCCCCTGAAGCAAAGGACACAGTAATAAAACCCTCCAACATAATGGTCAAGACAACTCCTTTCTGCAGCTGAAAATGTGTATTTTTAAGACTCAGACACACACACACAGGACATTCAAGGACAGTCGCCATGGTAACAGGACCAGCTAATTCATAACACGTGTGAGAAACTTGAGGGCAGGGAACATGATTGCAGCACTCTTAATCACTTCAGCTGACATGCATGTACACACACAGTTTCTGAGCAAGGGAAATTGTGTCTGACTGTGAAAAGAAAGCATTTCTGTAAAAATATCACAACATGTTGAGATGTTACAGCTTCCACTTAGACCTCACCACAAGCCTCGGATGGGCTTTGACAAGCAGGCTTCAATAGTTACACAACAGTGACCTCTGGTGGTTTTTAATGAGAAACATCATATTCTCTGTAGACCACATTCCCCTTTATTGTTTGAGTTTATAGGCCTTTTTCATGGAAGACATTTTGACATGACAGTAAAAAAGTAAAGTAATTATGCTGAATTTCATTTAGCTGATTCAGTTTCAGGGTGCTGGTAGTGTGCATGCTGGCTCACTGGCACACTGTCATTGCTTGCTGGGACACTTGAATAGAACAGAGCCATTGTTACTGTAACAGGTGCTTTTCCTGCTATGACAAATCAAAATGTCTGCTGTTGAAAAACTGTAAATTACCTCAAATATTTGTTGCAGGACAAAAAAGTTAATTACTGAGCAGTAACAGCAGCTGAGAGCTCCAAGTGTACTTAAAACAAATCTCACTTACCTCTAGCCGTGCAGATAGTTTTAGTTTCATGTGCCCATCTTTTGAGATATTTCTGAGATTTCTGCCTCCATCACAATACAATAGCTTTCCAGAAATATGCCTTTTTCATGGCAGACATTTTGACTTGTCATAATAGGAAAAGCACAGGGGAAACTAATTGTGTTAATGATGTCTCAGTTCCATTAAGTGTCCCAGTAGGCCATGACAGTGAGCCAGCATGCACAATACCAGAATGCAGTTGTTTTTGATGTTATCAATTACCTGTGCTTTTCCCTGCTATGACATGCCAAAATGTCTGCTGATTAGTCAGATTATTCTTGATAAACCAAAAAGCTTGCTGTGATAAATTGCCACTGCATCTCATTTCAGTCAAAGAAATAGTCCCTAAGAAACTGTTCTGTGGATTATCCAGGGTAACCGGGACAGTGTTTCTGGAAAGATACATTTGTGATGAAATTTTAGCCATGTTCCATGGATGGCACCAGCAGGTCAAAGGTTTCACTTATCCCAAGAAATATCTCAACATCTACTTGATGGACTTGCACACAACGTTATACAGACATTCAGTGGTTCCCAGAGGATGAATCCAACGTTGGTGATTCCCTGACTTTTCCTCTAGCACCACCATGAGGTTGACATTTGTGGCTTTTAGTGAAACTTCTCCACAACTATTGGATGGATTGTCGTGAAATGTGTTACACACGTCCACGTCCCCTCAGGATGAATTGTAATAACTTTGGTGAACCCTTACATTTTTCTTTGGAATCATCAGCAGACCTAAATTTTAAGTTGTCCAATACTTTTGTTTGTGGCCAAATACAGTACCAGCTAAACTAATGCCATTCCCATCAGCTTCAGCAGTACTTTGTGTTTCAGTGCTAATTAGTAAATGCTAGGATGCTAACATGCTAAACCAAGATGGTGAACATGGTAAACATTATACTTGCTAAACATCAGCAAGTTAGCATGCTGACGTTAGCATTTAGCTCAATGGCTCCTTCAGTAAGATCGACTTAAAGCATTTGCATCTGCTTATGTTCTTCCATAGATCCATAAATGCATTTGTTACAGAAAGTGTTTTTTTCTTGTAGATTGTATGATCCTGTATGTGTAGCTGTTTTGTCATCAGCAAACATAAAAATGTTGAAAGCTGAAGCCCTTTGTGTTACCTTAGATGAAATTAAGAGGGGCTGATGACACCGTGTGCAGAAGGTTTTTGACTGAAATGAGAACAAAGGGACTTTTTTTGTAACGGAGATGTTTATTTAGACAACTGAATGCATGCCAGAAAGAACTGTGTTACAGCAGCGGTAACTTTCAGCTCTCTCACTTTTCTAACTCTGAGGGAGAGACCCAAATCAGGGACACATCAAACTTTGGAGTTTTGGTAGAGAACACTATCTGCTATAATTTATTGCATTGACACATTACTCTTGTCATGTATTAAGGGGACAGGGGAGACAGGAGGTACCATTGTTGAATCCAAGGTTAAGGAGCTTGGATCTTACACAGCTTTGGCCAGAGTTGTTAATATCACTGTTTTGGCAAAAGGACAAAAGTAACTCACACCTTCCTTTAAGGGAACTTTACCTCTCACACAAAACACGTAAAGACAATAAAAAAGATGCACTTACTGTAGGTAGCATTCACATGCAGTATAATGTGTCTTCTCCTTCAGACTAGATTTAACATTTTTCTCCACTATTTCTTACAGAGATTCACAGCTAATGTTTTTCAGTTTGGGAAATTATCTTACACATAATGGCTACTGGATGAATAAAGACATGTTGGATGGATTTGGGAGAAAGGAAAACATAATGAAATCATCTGTTATGAAAGTCAAAAGAGATAAAATTGTGCTTATCGTTAGTGGGATTGAATTAATGACACAAACCCCTGTACTCGTGCTCCTAAACTTAAGTCCTTTTCAACCCTTTTATCCCCAAAAAAGGATTCCTTGACACAAATTCAGCCAGTTGGTCCATCAAAGTTTTCTTAGTTGCTGTTGCCATTGCTTCTCCAATATACTGATGAGCCAAAAATACCATAATATCAAAAATAAATGCAACCCTTTCACAAAACAATGAGCAATAAATAATAATCAAGTGGTGTTCTTGTACTGTATATGTACTGTATATACACAGAGAGTTAAGTTTGTTGTATATATGTACACAAGACAACTGGTAGTCTATGTCAGACTGGGTTTTTAGCATAGCCTACAACTGGAATTCGTGCCCAGATTCTATAAATCCCAGAAAAAGCAACAACAGAATAACTTACACAGAATCCTCGAGAGCAGAAGGGATAATGCACAATGAGACTACTATGTTGCTTGTAATTTTTGCCCCCCAAAATAGAAGCACTGGTCTAGAAAGGAAAGTAAATATAAAAGAAAAATGTAACTTTTTTTTTTTTTAGGGAGGGTGTAAAAAAAAAAAAGCCTCTAGAATCCCATAAAGTAACTAGCTTATTAAAACACTGATTGACAACAACATGCACAATGCTTTCCCAGCCTCAAGTGGAGAAGGTCATGATGAAGCACTTTCTCTGCACCGCAGCATGACTTTGCAGTTTTTGCATGTAATAATGCTTCTATTTTGTTTTTAAACAACATGAGGGCCACTGGTGCCAGCTGTGCACACCTCGAGGTGAATTGCATCCCTTCCCTTTCCTCCTTTTAAGGGTGCTGTTGTCATGACTTGAAAGACTAGCTGGGAGGTTCTTTTCTCCTCAAACAGTTCGTCAAAATGAGAGTTTTTAATCCATTCCATGTACACTATCTTGCAGTTCACATGCTCAGGTCAAAGAGGGCAGCAGGCTGCAGTGAATGCATAATTTCTGCTTCCATTAAAGTCTGTGTATCTATTAATGTCTCCCCTACTGTCCTCTCAGCATATTAAGTCCATCTGCTTACCAACAAACACCTCACTAAACATTTTTGTCCCACTCTTATTTTAGTAGCTTATGTACAGGAGGTTGAAGTGTCTGCCAGGCAGTATCCCAGGCAACCAGCCATATCCTCACACATTTACAGTATGCAATCCAGTTTTTCAGTCCTCTGTTAATCTTTGTCCTCTTAACAGGTGTATTTGTCTTTGAATGAGAGCTTTATTGTTGTTACACGAGTGCAGTTCATGTATTTCTACCTAAAAGTGTGTGTTGCTGTTTTTTATGGGGTTTTGTTCTGCTGTTGTCATGGCGAGGTCACTGAATCATACATTGGATACACAATCTATAGAATGTGCTTGTGTGTATATGTGTGGTTGCATGGGTTTGTGCTTGTGTGTGTAGATCTGGTTACATGTGTGCATCTCTGTGCTTTTTTTCTCAAACGCTACGTGGGGGTCTTTGAAGCTCATGGGTCCTCCTGTTGCGCCCCTTCTTATTTTCCTGCATCCGTCTCCACTTGGCCGCGTGCTGGCTGCTCGCCCGAGACCCCCCTGCCGCCTGAGAACCAGCCACGCTGTCCTGCCCCTTTTGGCCGTTTTGCGTCTTCTGGTTGTTCTGAGGTGCCTGGCCACTCAACATACCCAGATTTGGTTGACCTTTCTGGGTATTCTGGCTCCGTACTGGCCCTTCCACTGTTGGAGCTCCAGCCTGGAGCCATGGCCTGCTCTGTGGTGGACTGGCTTGCTGCTTCTGGGTGT
Organism: Siniperca chuatsi; assembly: GCF_020085105.1. Classification (NCBI taxonomy): domain Eukaryota; kingdom Metazoa; phylum Chordata; class Actinopteri; order Centrarchiformes; family Sinipercidae; genus Siniperca; species Siniperca chuatsi. The sequence continues at coordinate 9,094,763 of NC_058064.1, forward strand.
TGGGAGCTTTAGGCCGTAATGCAGAGTTGGAACCGCCGGTACTTTCAGGTTTACCCTGACTGTTGCCATTGGGCGTCTTCACCCTCTTTTGTTTGCGCTCCTTCTTCCATACTCGATCGCAAAACTCCTCCACGCTGTTGAGGTCTGGGTGGTCCAAGAGAGACAGGAAATCTCGATACCACAGCCTGTGCTTGGCAGAGTGACCTACCCCGCCTCCTGCACTGGAAAGACCAGGTAGGATGTCACCCAGTCTCTGGGTGGGGATGACCTGGAGGTTGAGGCGCAGTAGGGGTTGGATAAAACCGTGTTCGACAGCCTGGCAATGGTAGACCCCTGTGTCAGACTGGGTCAGACTGCGTATGAGCAGGCCCTGGTCTGTACGGACCACCCTGTCATCTAGCTTGATCTGAAAAAAACACAGAGAGAAAGACAAAGTTATACATAAAGAGCAAGACATTAGAAAACGGTTAGTAGACAAAAAGGCAAATTCTAAAATTTATCATTTAAAGATCCCCTCCAAACATGTTTCAGGATGTAAAATATCATTTTACGTTTAAACATACTTATAGTTTAAATACTGAACACAAGATGTCTCCTAAAAGTTAATTCTCAGTGTATGTACGCTGGAAGTTTTCGCATCACACTTCTGTAAGTTGCACATTGGACCACAATCAAACTATTTGTGATGTCACAAACAGCATTGTGTGATAAATGTATCCACATCATTGATCTGAAAGGGACTATTGTCTTGAAGCAGTGAGGGTGTCAACGCAGAGGCGAAAAAAAAATGAGATAAGATGTTTATAAAAGATAAAATGATTGCCGCTGTGATAGCTTTCAAGAGAAGTAAAATAATATATAAACTAAATAATTATAACCTGCTGTGCAGTGGTTTGCATCTGATAAGCCATAAAACTCATGGATCTGTTACTCAAACTGGACTTCCTGGATTGTATTTCTTCGTCTCACCGGTACCTAAAACCACACGCCCTGAACGCCCAGTTAGACAAATACAGCCACAGTAGAAAGTCAGGCAAAAGTAATTGGTTACATCTTAGGGTTAAAAGTCAATCTAAACATCCACACCCCAAGGTTACCACCCTTTCTAAGTCACTGAGGTTAAAGATCGAAGGGGTCAGAGGTCATTGCATGATAACACAGAGAAGGAAAGGTGAGAGATGATGTTTTGTTTTCAGCAATTTAATTAGTGTGAAATAGAGCGATAGTCCAAATTGGGGTGTGTGGGTTTTTCAATCATGCAGCTGCATTTCACACATTTTCTGTTGCCTGCTTTTAAAAGGCAAATCAGAAATAACATGAGAAACATACACACCTCGTGCTTGCGATCATCGTTGGGCTTCTGCAGCTGCCAGTAAATGAGCGCTCTCTGAGACTTTGGGCTGCACTCCAGGAACATACTGCTGTTCTCCACGCCATACACACTCCTGTCCTCCACGCTGCCTCCTACGGCGTCAGTGTCTTCTGGTCAAACCAAAACACATACACACAGACAGGGGAATGAGAAGTGTGTGGAAGAGACTGTAGGTGTACGTATACGTGTGTGTTCATTACGGTACCATGATGCTGAAGATCTGAGCACTGGGAGAGAGGGTCTCCATTTCTAATGTCCTGCCTTCTGGTTCGCCTGGGAAGAAACCACAATGAAAGTTAACGGCAGTAGTGAAAACACTGGCGCACTTGCAATTTAAGCAACACATGTTCCACAAAATAGACCAGAAATGCACTCATCACATGTTCTGTTCTCTGTACTGTTTAATTTCAACCACTAGGGGGCAATGTTACCCAATTCTATTTCCCATTCAGCTTCACTTCACTAGAAAGTGGGTATTTATTCAACCTTCACTCCACTCTTAAATCATGAGTGAAAAAAATAAACCTGCCGAGCAATGAAACAACGTGCTTCATTGCCTTCTGATGAGCCATTATTATGAAACACATACAGTATTGTTTTGCCCTTGAAATTCCTTGTAAAAGCAGCCCCACTCTTTGTTCTCTCGATATGAAAGTCCACTATGTCATTCTGGGTTTGTTTTGTTTTTTTTAACTGTGAGGCGAGGCGTTTTCATAGCCTGGCTTTACTGACTAACTGCGAATGTGTCTCTCCTGTTCCTAGTTGTCATGGTCATGTTTAAAATCTCTGACGGGTGCTGTAAAAATCAAAGCGCGGAGAGAGGTGGGGTAAGCCAAAGGTGGGGCGAGGGTTGTAAAGAAGGAAATAAAATAGATAGATGAAAAAAGTAGAACCGTTAGAGGTATAAAAAAAAGAGAAACAGATGGAGTGAAATGGTCAGTACGTGTGTGTGTGAATTCTGCACACAAAATATGGCCACTGACATCCCTCCTTCCTTACTTCTGTGTGTCATACACATTTGGACGCTCGTCTTTCTGTCTCTTTCTCACACATGTCCCTCCTCTGTACGTTTCCAGGGCTGACATTCCTGTCTTTTTTGGCTGTCTGAGCACGTGCAGGGCCGGGTGTCTGGTTCTCATTCTGGGAGGGAAAATATTTGCAGTGTAGAGGAGGGCTGAGAGGAGCCGGTCCTGGCCTTAACCACGGGGTGTGCCACCTCCTCTGTAACCCTGCCAAGCTGGAGTATACCCACTGGCCTACTTCTGCTGGTGTGAGAAGTTCTGGATGAATGAGATGCAGGGCTGTAGTGCTATGTGTGTGTGTGGGTGTGTGAGGGCTGTAGTGGTCAGCCTAATCCCACTGGATACAGCAGAGGGTAATTTGAGGGTGTGTATGTTCATACCTCCTGGCAGCAGGGTGATGCGGTCAGACAGCTCCTGTTGGCTATAATTTAGTGTGTGCTTATGTAGATGTATATTCATGTGTGTCTCTTTATGTCTGTGTGTGTGTGTGTGTGTGTGTGTGTGTGTGTGCATCTTGGCTGTAGGGTGACGGGATCACAACTCAGAACAACTGTTACTGGCAGAAGTTATAACCCAGGTTGCTGGATTGTACCTCTTGGAATGCATACTTGGCCTGTGTGCATGTGTATTTGACGACTGTATTTTGTGCCTGTGTAATATTCTGAATCCGGATTACTTCCATGTTTAGATGTTTTGGCATGTACCGCGTATCCGTGTACATTTTTTGGATTCAGAGAACTTCCTAATAGGCCAGAGGAGGTCTGAGGTTAGAGAAACAAGGTTGTATATTGAGATGCCCTTGAGCAAAGCACTTAAAGCCAATTGCAACAGCAGACTGCTGAAGTACTGATAACTCCCAGGTGTGACTGCGTGTGACGACATTAAAACGAAGGCAGGATGTTGCTGAAAAGAAGCATGCAGGCTCAGCAAACTCTCTGAGGATAAATAAAGGTCAAAGATTTGTTTGGTGCGTGCATGCTCCTACCTCTTGGCGGTAGGAAAGTATCTTGAGCACTCGGTGCCGTCCCAGGCGCAATAAGGGTCTCTGGCCAGGCAGCACTCAGCGCAAGCTTTCCCATACACCTCGCAACGGTGTAAAGACATCTGCGATACACCCAGATTCGAGCCAAGGTACAGCTGTTGCTGTGGAAGCAAAAGAAAAAGCGAGGACATAAAACTTTAATTTTCCTGCATGGCTCAGTTGGAAAGGTTCTTGTAAAAAGAAGGCGCTTGTGGGTTTAGTTCTCAGTAGGCACATTAGATATCTTTGTTTTTAGATATCAGTGTTTGCTTAAAGGCCCAGGTGTTCTCACTTTTTTGTTTCACAGAGCTTGTAGCCCTGTCAACAACTTTTGGATAAATTATTATGTGTGAAAACGAGTCTTTACCTGCTTGGTGGACAGCTCCATAGCAGTAATGGGAGTAGGCTCCTGCACAAAACAAATACAGTACAGCTGCTTTACTACCACATCTATGGACATCATGTGTTTTTTTTGTTTGTTTTTTTAAATCAGCATCGGCTTCATAAATTGTTGTTTGCACTCAGTTTTCAATGTCATACCCTAAAGACAGTCATCTCTTCCAGCACCACCTCTTCCAGGTCATGCCAGCTCTCTCTGGGGATCGTCACCACCTTCAGCACTGTGCCCATGTCTGAAAGAATACAGACATTCAGATACAGTATATGTATATACAAGTCTGTTTTGATCATGTATGAATAACATTTGTTTATTAGTGATGCAATTCACTGTTTAAAGTCCTATCTGTGGCTGCCACCCAGAATTTAATTATGTAAACTTGCTTTATGGGTACTGTAAATAAAAAAAAAATACTGTTTGCAAAAAATAAAAATACAAAAAATAAAAAGAGCCAGCCTGCAAACAAAATTTCTTTCAGAGTAATTCTGGTGCATTATCAGAGCTAATTTTCTCCCCATTTTTCTATTCACATTTCTGAACTGCAGAAAGAAGACCTTGTCTACTGTATGGTGATCAGAGTCTTCAGTAAACAAAACAACTTTTGAGTGCATAGGGACATATAATCCACGTTAAAAATGTTTCTTTTTAGAGAAAATAGGTAAAAATGCTAATGATCAACCTTAAATACCATGGAACTGTGACTGAGTTCAATAATTTGTCAAAAATGTATGTCTAGGAAAGAAAAAGAAGCTTATTTAGAGGACCAGCCTGGCATGAAAAATACATGTTAAAGCACATAGTAAATGACAAAGAGATAAGTTGTGTACCTGTCCCGATGAACATGACATCATACTGTCCGTCCTCTGCCTCCACTCTGTCCACCACCAGCTGGGAGAACTGGTAGTCCACGTCTGTCCGCACCATGATGGGACGCCCGCCTATCGGGTGCACTGGGTTGTACATGGCTGGGTGACCCCTGGCGAAGGTGATGACATCATCAGGGAGGTCTTTGGTGGAGTCGAATCCCCCAAATGTCTTACTGGGGCACTGAGAATCAGACCAAAATGGCAGGCAGGTAAGTTTTTGATGATTTACAACATATGATTAATATTTCTTTATTTAATTTCTTTATCTGTATTAATAGAAAACACAAGTTCAAGAATGACAAGGTGTGTTATGTGTTTTCTGTGTGCCAATTTGACTTTATTGCTTGCAAAATCACTGCATTTATGGACAATTGTTTATGTGGAGACTCACAGTGCCAGGGCGGGGGTAAGGCACCCTCCCTTGGAAAGGCACCCACTGGTAGTTGGGTCCATCTCTGTGGGCGTAGGGACCCAGGAAAACCCTCCTGATGTCTGCCATGTTGTACATACACACCGCTGAGCCTTTAAAAATGTTACTGTGGAGAAAGAGAGAGAGAAATGTAGAAGGGGTGAGAGACAAAAAGTGAAATAGAGTTTAAGGATGAAGAGAGGGAGGGAGGGAGGGAGGGCGGGGCGGTGAAATAAAGAAAGATGACAGAGATAAACAAAAAGGATTCATAAACAATCGGTCATAAGACAGGGATTAGGAGCTTGTGAAATACTGAAGAAAGACAACAAAATGACCCTTCATCGCACAAAGACAGAGGGAAGCAAGGTTGTCATTACCTAAGTATAGGAATGACAGATTGGAACTTCACTCTGATTGCTTCCAGTCTCTTGAGAACAGACAGGAATTTGGGCACACCACCAACAAAACAGGAGACCTGGTTCAGAACATATTTGAAATCCCCTCCAATATTTTGCGAGTGCTCGACCCAGATGGGTGGATTTTGCTTTCACTAGCCAGGATGAGGGCCAAAGCAGGAAAGGTCAATCAATCATGCATAAAAAGAGGGAATGATGTGGATTTTATTTCAATTCATGATCTGTCCCAGGTCATCCAGCGATTTGAGCTGTGACTCATTAAAGTGGAGAATTTGTGAGTTTCACAGGAATATTCCATGATATATATTCCAAAAGAGTTATTAAAAGATTCCTGTGGAGATTGTGACAAAGTAAGCTGCCTGATTAAATCTCTGAGCACCATCAAGAACATTGGCCTCTGACCACATATAAGGGGGATCTGATTCACATTTTTATAGATTTGTAATTATTTGCTTGTAGGTTTGATGACGAAATATTCTCATGTTCAATCATCAGCTTTTTGTCACTTTTTACAGATTTTAATTTGGACAGCAAGTCATTCGCAGGAACCAAATGCTTCAATGAGATTGGGGATGTCCTTTGTCTTGCTGACTGCAATGGGAAGTTGTATCAGACTAATTAGGGATGTGGCTGGCATACACACACAACTGACAGTACTCACTAAAGCATGGAAGATGAATGGATTAGCATTTGAAAATGTTAATTACAGAGAAATTCAATTAACTCCAAGGGCAAAAAAAAGACACTTCAATATCTATGCTTAAGCAGAAGGGCGAACACGTGTTTGTGCAGATACACACAGTTTGAGAGAGAGGCACACAAATTCAGTCAACCCCACAAAAATGCACTTACACACACAAATAAGGGCACAATCAAACATTGATCTGTCAGTGGCAGCTTCTTTGTGCCTCATTAAGTAGTGATATTAAACGCTGGTCTCTCTGAATCTCTGCTCTATTCATCTCTGAAAACCGGCCACTTAGAAAACCAATTTAACCACTCTAATTCCTCAATGCCCCATAATTGAATTTTAAAGCGCGCATGTGTGTATGTGTGTGAGTCCAAGCACACATGTGGGTACGTAGGTGTACGCCCACCACCGCGCACCAACCTCTTGCTCTGAATACATTCCAGAAAGCTGAGAAAAGCCATACGGGTCGAGTGATGCAAGGCGCCTGTCAGTATGCGTTAGCTTGCGCGGCCATTCTATTCAGCCTGTCTTATCATTAGCGGTGATTGATGGTGAAGTGTTTGTCCTCCTTTCAAAGCGAGTCAGAGACACTACTGGACACAAAATACCCTCTCCTCCTTCCCAAATGCAAATTCATCATCATCATGATAAGTGCCACCATCTGTGCCATTTCAACTCACTTATCTGCCTTGTCTCATGCCTTCACCTCTTCGAATGCTTCAATAGAGCCACACTAGGCCTCTGAATCACCCATTCAAGGCTGGGGCGGCGGCCAGGGGAGAGACATGCGTTCCTGCTGAGTGAATATCGTGTTTCTCTTGCTCCCTCCTGCTCCATAATCTGATTTCCCTACAAGCCTCTGCCAAGGTTTCAATGAAAAAGGGGACAGATAGTGGGGAATGGGGGGAATCGACTAAAAGCAATCTCCAATCTGAGACGTGGGGAGGGGAACCATACGAGGGGAATGCAACCATAAGACACCTGTAAGTGGATTATGGGACGGGGAGCGCTGTCTGGGAATTTGACAGGGGCACGCTTAGTTGCTCGCATCCTGCCGTGTCATTTAAAAAGGTTAGGAAATTACAGATAAAGGGATGGAATAAAGGATGTAAAAAGGAAGAATTCTTGAAATGAAATAAGAAGCGTGTGTCTTTTTCAAATACAGAGGAAATAACTTGTCCAGGATGCTTGCCCGTTGAATATGTATCAGCTCCTTCTGATCTCCTAGCAGCAAATCAACAAAACAAATATGATACTACCAGCATCTGTCAAGCTATTTGAGAATTTGAGCCTTTGCACGCACATTTCGGAGGTCATCATTAAAAGATCTGGACAGGTCTGTACCTGGATGTGGTGAATACAGCGTAGATAACTGGATTCTTTGGGTCCTTGGAGCTCATGAGAAACACATCCTCTGAAAATACAAAGCAACAATGGGTGAAGGTAAGGTTTTTCAGCAGTCTGTGAGGTCGACTTTTCTTCATATATAAATAAAGAATACACACTCACGTAGCTCATCAAAGTGTGTATCAATGCCGTTGACCCCGGGCACTGAACACATTAGCCGGGCTTTGAGGAAAGTGGTCCACTTGTTCACCAGACTCCTGTGACCTCCCATGTCATTCTGTATTACAACCACAAAAAAACACCAATACATTTCTGCAAACGCTGACATGTAGTTATTTCTGTAAGACCATGCAGATATGTAAGAAGAAGCGTGTCCATTGCTTAGAAGTAAACTATGATAAAGGTTTTGTTTGTGTGTGTGTTGTTACCTTACACAGTTGTCCTATCCTGGCGATGGTAGCCTTGCCAGTGTGCTCTCCGTCCATGGCGTTCTCTTTGAAAAACAGGAAGATCTTGTCGTCTTCAGGGTTGTCACTTTCTGGGATCAAGTTTACACCTATGAACCTGGGGTCTAGAGGAAAAAAAGAAAATGAATGAAGCACAGAAACAACATTGTACACAGTAAAATATGCACACATTTGTTCATAAACACTTGAATCACACACACCCCTACACAAATGTAATTTTACAATCCAACCTCTGCCCCAATGACAATCCTTTCACCCCTATTTTACACCTCTGAAATTAATCCCCCATGATATTCTCCAGTCACAGCTCAGTAATAACAGCCCTTCACTTTACACCCTGGTGTTACAGTATCTGACTTTACCCCAAGCAAGCGCTCCAAGTCCAAATCCCACATAACCCCTGTCTCTAGACCACATCCTCACAAACACACATGGCTCCGATTGTCCCGGGTAACACTTGAATAAATTTATCTCGACTTTAAGCACGAGAAGAAACAAAAAGCTAAACGGGGTGAGCCGAGGCCTTAGGGCTGAGATATCTCTTGACTTAAAGGGGGCAGAAGGACTGAGGAAAAGTGGCCGCAGTCACTGAGGCGTCGTCACGCGTAAAACGAGCCTGTGTCTAAAAGCTCGGGGGTTAGCTGCAGAGAAACAAGCAGTGCCATGTTACGCCTCCGTGGCCGTTCAGGATATAGAGTAGCTGTGAAAAAGACGAGTGTGGCCAAAGTGGGAAGCAGATTTATAAGCGCTGTGCGGGTGCGAGACCTCTGGTATGAATCATGTGTACCCCACACGCTTCATACCTCTATTTTGAATATGTGCCATTAAATCTACACGTTCATAAATTCAACGTCGCATGCACTCGCATACAAAAACAGGCTTCTGCTGGTGTTACCAACCATTAAGCTCATACAATTCATTACAGTTAATTCTCAACAAAAGGCTACTTTATTCAGTAGAGGTCTAATCCAAACTCAGTGTTGAGTGTGAGGGCATTAAAGGGTGAAGAGATATGTAAATAAACTGCATGAATCAAGACCAGCAAAGCCAAAGCTACCGTTTAACCCTAGATCTTTTTCCCTTTTTAGAATCGACTGCTATTAAGGATTCATTCCCAGGTTTCTCTCTTGTTACATTTGAGTGCCATGTAACCTTGTTGATAAGGGCTCAAAAGAATATCCCCATCCCAGTAATCCATGCAATTACAATCCCCTCTTTGTGGAGAAGGAGTTGGATTTTGCTAGGCCTAATGGATACAATCCCCAGGCGTATTTGTTTGAACAAGGTGAAAGATCGATGGGGATTAATGCGGTAACAATGACTTCTCCCTTTTAAATCGCTCTTTATTAATATGTCACAGTAATCAGCACTGCAGAGAACAGTGTTTGTGATTTTTGATGGTGCTGGAAGAGGGAGGGGGTGGTTGAGGGGAACTGAGAGGAATTTGACTCCACTACAGGAAAACAGCTGAGAGCGGATTAGTTCTGTGGGAAAGAAGGGAAAAAGGGATGGCACAGCTTGAGGGAAAGGTTCAAACTGACCTTTTGTGGTTCCCTAAGTCCTCCGCGGTGCCGAAAGATAGCCAGACAGACTGAACAGTCAATAACTCTCACTGCTGCGCTAATCTTACTAGCACAGGCAAATCCAGTGACTTTGTGAATGGGCTCTGATATCTGATGTCTACACATGAATGGAAATGATTGGAGACTTGAGGCTTGTGAGAGAATTTAATGCTTCAAAGTCCATTGAAAAGCTTAATGATAGTCTTTCTCCAAAACTGGCCAATGACAAGGGTTTACGTCCACCTTCTAGTGAATTGTTGACGTTTATGTAGGCCACGAGTGTCCAGTTTTACTTTAATAGTAAAGTTTGTTGGAGTTTGTGAGGTTTGAAAATGTATGTTATGTGGTTTGAGCAGTCTGAACACTATTAGCTTCTACTGTAAGCTTGTAGATGCAAATGGCCTCTTAAAATACCCAGGAAAGGCAACACATTTGAGTTGACTAGAGTGACAAAACCCAGTATAATACATTATGATATTAAATTACACTTCTGCATCTCTAGGAGAACATAAACAACTTTTTTTTTCCATGAAGAAAAACTAGATCATACAAACACACAGCAACTTTTTTTCAGGAAAATGCATTCCTTTGGGAGTAAACTTCTGTTTTTTCGTCTGTCATCTTCACATGCTATTAAAACCTTTTTTTTTTTTCTTTTTTTTTTATACCATTCAGCCATCTTGAATCATGCTGCTCTGTTCTGATTGGATGATGATCTCCCAGGGTACGGAAAATAGCGAAGTCCCTTCCCATGAAATCAGCAGATGTGCCAGAGTACAGCTCTCCATCTGCCAGTGAGAAAAGTATAGTTAGGAACAAATGACCAGTTCTGAAATGAATGTACACTTCCTGGAACTAATCAAGGCAGAGATCAAACTCACCAATCAGAAGTGAGGCTGAGAGCATTTTGGGGTCGTAGGGGCTTTTCCCGCGGCCGTTCTCGAAATGTGAGGCCAGTCGAAAGATGTTGTCCTGTGGTGGAAAGGGTCAAAGTTCAAAATGAGGCCAGTGAAAGCCACATTAAGCCGGGCTAAAGGTACACTTATAGTCTGTGTTTCAAATTACACCAAATTCTCATTATAGCACACTGCTTTAGGGATGGGATGCACCAGCCAGACATGAGCAATAAGATTTTTTTTACACTGCTGACTTGTTCTGCTTTGGTTACAGATCAACAATAGTGTCTGCAACTGTGAAACAAAAAGGAATAATGGGGAATAAAGTGGGATCATGCAGCAAATGCACAGCTCACACTCAGACTCTTTAAATATATAAAAAAGAAAAGTCCCAAAAGAGAGACCGAATTTACTAAGTTTTCTTTCTTTTCTTTATTATGGACCAAAAATACTCTAAAGTCAAGTTAACTAATGCAGGGTCTGCTACACTCAAAACCTGCATGGTGCAAACAGTCCCCATTGTCGAACTGCAGAACCCATGCTGGTACATTGATTAACCTGTAGACCTTTATCAAGATGACTGATTAAACTTTTATGTAGGGCAGAGGTTGTTTAATTTCCGACGGCTGAAGTCGAACCATGTAGTGATCACTTTTTTCCATTTCTTTACACAAAAGAAAACATTGATGAGAAGATAATCAATGAAGGGAATGATTACTGCTGTACTGGGCAGAAAAATGTGTGTGTGTGTGTGTGTATGAGCATATACTTAGCGCAGCAGCTGTGCACAAATTCTTTTAAGGGGAAACAATATTGGACTTTCTCTCTCATTAGTTTACTACAGCACTGGTGTCACATTTCACGACTCATTACTGAATGCTCATTTGAGATCTAAATGACGTTTTGCATATATATAACTGATTAAACATGTAGAACCCCCCCAACATTTGGTGAAACAACATTAATGCATCCAATGTATCACCTCTGCCCTCTTGCCCATTTCCAGAAAAGCACAGATGGGGTGGAAGGCTCCTGTGCCACAGATGTACAGATGGGTCTGGTTGTAGGGTTGTAGGACCCGGATGAAGTTATTACACTCTTTCTGGAAAAGGAATGAGACAAAGAACATCAAAACCCCAACCAATGTATAATTTTATACAGTGAGACATACAGCTGGCAAAGAGATTTAAATGCATTGTGTGTATTCAATATCAGTCTCTGTTTATGTAGTAATCCTACCAGCATAGTATATTATATAGCCTTGTAAAGCATGTGAAACTTTTGGGATTTTTATGAAAAAGACTGCATGTGTTAGTATTAACATCGAAATAGCCAATTCCCTCCTCCTTCTCATAAAGTTTGAATTAAGTTTGATCCTTTATGAAAATAATGCTGCCACTTTTAATAGAGAAAAGCCCTGATGTGATTCAATTGAAAATAGAGACTATACAAAACAGAGAATATTGGAGAAGAAAGAGAAGCTCTGCTGGAATTTCCTTTAATGTAGGGACTTTCCAGTTGGTTTGGAAAAGACTTGCTGTATGAAACTGAGTCTCCTTCAAGGAAATCCCACCTGGAAGTCAAATCAGGCAAATCTACCTCAGATCTTTAATGATCCATATGTTTGAATTTACTGAGGATATTTTGGTTGGCTCTCCAGCACATGTTGATAGTCCCAGTGGTGTGAGACTGTTTATCAGAGTGCTAATCAACGGGATTGGTTAATGTGGGAGGGTTATTAGCAGCCTTGAGGAGTTGATTTGGGCACATGTGTTTAAAAGATTAGACTGGGGTTTACCTTATTATAAATACATGCTGAATATCCACCTAACAAATAAGTACACGATTGCTTGGGGATTTGGAAACGCAGCACACACATCACATCACAGGTAGACAGCCAAATTATACTTCTTTCTTCCTCCCTTTAACACATGTATCACTTCAGGCTTCTAAACCTCACTGACATTTCAGTTTGATGATTTGATGAAGTCCCTCATATGAGACATAAATGGATACGAGGCTTCACTAAGTTCAGGTTGGAGTGATGACATTTTCCAGTGCAACATCAAATTGACTCTGGGATCACACACTGCAAACCTTTTCCAAAAAACAGAATTTCCTGCTATTATTCAAAAAGGCAGAAACTCATGTTTAAGCTCTGACTCTTTCTCCTCCTCACTAATCTGCTTAAAGGAATAGTTGGACATTTTGAGAAATATAGAGACTTAGATGAGAAGATATATGTTCGTTCAATATAAAGCTGGAGCTAGCAGCCTGTTGGCTCACCTTAGCATAAAGAATGAAAGAGGGGGAAACAGCTAGCCTGGCTCTGTCAGAAGGTAACAAAATCTGTCAACCAGCAAATCTATTTAATCTGTTGTATGGGGGTTATGTGCAGGACTATTTCTTGGCCGGGTGCAGTGACTTGCCCCCCATAAAAACACACATTTTTGTACTTCAGTTTCTGTATGATTAAACAAACAAGATATAGGAGATATAGGTAGAGTGTGTTACCTTTGGACGGCACCAAGCTAGCTGTTTCCAGTCTTTATGCTAAGCTACGCTAACTGGCTGCTAGCTACAGCTTCAAATTGAACGTACAGACATGAGAGTGGTATCAATGTTCTCGTCTAACTCGTAAGAAAACAAAACAAAGCATATTTACCCAAATGTCCCAAGAACTAGTTCTTTAATATGAAATCTGATTTTATCTTGATGTCAAGATCTTGACTTACTTTTGTTATGTATAATACACATCATGTTATACTGTAGCATGGTAGTAGTTTATAACTGAGCACATTCAAGCACTACACAAATTTCAACTGCGCATGTTATCATTAACCCACTATCCCAACAACGTTCGCACATTTCAGCCACAAGACTATTGCTGAGTTCACAGAGGAAACTAAACTTGCATGATGTCTCGTGGCTGACCTCAACCCTGCACGTCTCTGTGTCTATGTGACTGTGTAACTTAATGACTTTACCCTCTGTGTTTCCTACTGTTGAACAGCGAGAGCACATGTCCCCCCACATCATTCTCACGCTCTTATTATATGCATTTCACCAACTCCTATAATCTCCCCTCCAATGTCAGCTCTGTTTAGGATTTTACATGGCTGTCTTCAAGTTAGACTCATTAGCTATGTGGTAGGTAGGTTGCACCTAAACACTGACAGACGTTATGCAAGTCACTCAAACATGCAGCTGTCTTGCCCCCAGGTGAAAAATGGTTTCCCTGATCACAAACCATGTCATTATGTGGAAACCACAACACCCACAGAGGATAAATGAGTCATTATGGGATAAAAATTAATGACTCCCTTTGGACTGGGTATTGATAAAGACTTTCCATGGGAAAAATGGGTGGACAGATTTGTATGTGGGTTTGCATATATTTGGATGAGATGAGTGAATTTTGAGATTATGCTGAGGTCTCTAATTGAATATGGAAAATGCATTGGAAATGTAGGATAACTTTGGACTATTATTTTTCCTTTAATATCTGTAATAACTGGAAATAATCAGAAATGACATCAGGCAGTTCTGCAAAATTGTGAATCCAGTATCTGAACCCTTTGTTCACCCAATCAAATGCAACAACCTGGACAATGTTATACACTTATCCTGCCAAGAAGAATGATACAGCCATCAGGCATTTTGGAGGGGGGCAGCTGTTACATTTGTTCTGCGGCTGTATATTGTGGTTTAGAGAAATGCATCACTTTGGGAGCTGTGAATGCTTTAGTAATGTCCTAATCAAGGCCTCTCCATGCTGCACTCCGTCTCTGCTCTCACCGCCTCATTTTCAAGGGTAAACATTTTCACAGCACGCAAATACCTCATCATTGTGTTTTGTGTGTTTTTGTGCTGCCAGAACACATTCTCTTTCCACTGTGTGAGGGAGCGAAGGTGTAGTGTTGCTTGTGTGGTTGCGACTTTGTGTTTGTGCAAGAAGCTCAAAAAGCTGGTGGTGAAGCTCTGTGATTTGAAAGGACAACGTAATTCTGGATAATCCTAAAACCCTGCAGCCGTTGCACTCTAGACTCATCCAGCCATGAAATTAAGATTAGATACAACCTCCCCAAACAGCAACACAAAGACAACACACACTTCCACCATCGTGCACACAAACAAAGCTGGTGGCATATAGTATGTGTTCAGCAAACTTGTGCAGAATGGCACATGTGAACTAACACACTGCTCCAGATAACGAGAACTCAAACAATACGCTCCCACATAAATATGCACATATGCGCACACTCCGAGGCACATACATAAACATACTCCCAACAGCAGCAAATAACCTCTGAGGTAATACGTCATTGTCCTCATGCTATTGAGACACTGTGTACCTTACTGTAACCAAACAACTGTCATACAGTGTGTTTAATTCTGGGTGTCAGTGTACAGTGTGCACAGAGGTGAGATGGAACATGGCTATGTACTATCATTTTTATCTGAGCTAATTTCCTTCCTCTACAATGCTCTTGTATGGGTGCTGGATCCAGGCACTTCTTCTATGCTGTATTGTTGCGACCAAAAACAGGCATCCCAGAGAAATTTGAAGAATTACATGGAACTATGCAGGACAACCATATAATTTGTGTAACAATAGAAGCAAAAATTGTAGGGAAGAGCTCAAATGATTATGCCATCATGAGTGTGGACTTACCCCAAGGTCTTTCCCTGCCCACTTGCATTCATCCCTCTTAGAGGGGGTGGCAGGCCACGCAATCTGTGCAAATGAGAGAAAAACAAAGTCATATTATGTTGGAGGTGGAGAGGAGAGATTTACATGTTGTTTCATGAAACAGAGAAGGCAGTGAGTCAATGCAGTGAATCAGAGGAAATCAAGATTCTTGTAATTCCAGGAGAATGACTTTGGATTTGTCATATTTTATATTCACAATTCCTAGTTTACTCACTTCCTTATTTCCCTCTATATCCCTGGTCATACCATCAGTGTTGCATGTACATATGATATAAGGGATGGCATTTTAAACAGTATAATGACTGCATAAAAGTGGAGAAGAAAAAGGGTTAATGAAAATGGGAAGCAACAAACTGGGTTAAAAATTGTGCCGTGTTTATGTGAAATTAAAAAAGATACAGTATCTAGGAATATGTAGGAATATTACCCTCTACATTGCACCTGCTGTGTTGATGTAGACATTTTATATAGTCTAAATATGGGTTCTGGTTCAAATTATGGCATTTAAAAAGTTAACTCCTTTTTACAGTTCAAATCCTGAGCATATGGTTGTGCTTTTCACTTCAAATATGAAGAGAAAGCAGGCTTTTGCTACTTTGTTTTGGAATAGATAGGATTCATTGTGAAATAAATGATGGCTTTGTACTGTCCTTAAGGCAAATCCATCTGTGGCCCCTGGTGTCACGTGAATTATAAACACACATGGTGCATACAAGTGTGCATGTGTGAGCTGTAATGAGTAAGGGAATGATTATATACTCAAACATTGAGTGTGACTGGGCTAACTTTTTTGCTGGTGGCCACACAGATGTGGATGGACAGAGGAAATGAATGCACACGCATGTCCATGCATTATTATGCCCACACAATACACACACATTCCTCATTCTATTCCTAGACTTTATCTCCTCTCTAATTCAGCTGAGTTTACCTCTCTTGGGAATCTGTGTTGCACATTTCAGAGTAATTACATTAGATTTGCTTAATCACTGCTTTTTGGCCTTTATCTTATAATGACGCAAAGATCAGAACAAAAGAGCAAAAAAGAAAAAAAAATACACATTCAAGCCAAGGGCAAAGAGAATTCGGAGACACACTCTCTCTTTGCACTGACTATGTATTTTTCAACACTTTCATTCTCCTGCTCAGCTTTCTGCAGCCTGCAGGCAAATCTGTGTCAGTCTTGTGTGTCTATGATAGCAGCCCGAATCAGATAAAAAGACTGTTAACCTAGTCCAGGTGGAGTAATGGAATTATGGACAGCCATGTCTGGACCAAGACAGACAGTGGGAGGGATGAAGGGAGGAGAAAAAGAGATGGACTGTAATGGACTCCAGAGGGAGCAGCAGGGAGGGAAGAGAAAGGAAGAGCTCAAATAACACCCCACAACCTGGACCAAAAGAGCATGACTGCAACTCTCACACAAACCTATAAAATATTCCCACACTGTAACCAAACTAAAGTTGAATACATGTGAATTTTACCATTTTGTTGTCTCTGTTGATGTTGACAAGGTCGAATGAGAAGATGTGGTCCTCGGCTCCAACCAATAGTCTCCCTCGCTCTTCATCCAATCGGAAAGTGTCGTAGCTCGAGCTGTTGGCCAAGCCATCGAAGGTGACAAGGTTACTGGACTCTAACATCTCTGGAAGAGAAGGAGAAGAAAGAGCTGGTGTTGATCATGTATGGGACAATTTATGGGAATTGCTGATAAAAGGTCGATAAACGAACAGTTTGAAAATGAGGAAATAAACCCCACATTTATACAGTTCAAAACACCACAGCACTTGCAAAAAAGTGAAGTTAGTAACTAAAAGTGTGGACTACGTGCAAAGGAATGGTGTAAAAAAAAACAAAAAACATTTGCAGCAAAAAAGAGAGAGGCATGAGTCAATAGCTTTAAATGTATTTGCATTGAAAAATAATCCGTCAAGAGCTTCCTCAATCAAGATGCCCTTTTGTATGAAATTAGTAACTTTTTTCATGTTTCCTTAATCGCTTTTCCACACACACATTTGCACACACATACATACAGACACACGTCAGTCAGGTATACCGTGAGACATTTGAAGTGAACACAGCATGTCCCAATCAGGGACACAGTTCAGACTGTTCAGCCCTGTGATTGGTTGAATAATTCATATGGAGTCACGGCCAGGGGAGACACTGTGTGAGTAAGTCAGTATGTGTGGGTGTGTGTGGCGTGTAGCTGTAAATGGGTTATTATGTAAATCAACATTGAAGAGTGTGTGACTGCACATGGATTTCCGCATGGTGTTGCATTCAGGTGTACAAAGTCCTTAAGTATATACTAACAATATGCAGCCGAACTAAATGAAAACCAGACTTTACGTATGGGCAGAAGTCTAGCCAGACCTCGGACAGTCAGTTAACGTTTAACCAACAAAGATGAGTTCCATCAACTCTGACTTCAGCTGTCACAATAATAGCATTATATTAACAAAGAACCACACTCCCTTCCTGCGACCAAGTTAACCCCCTGATTGAATTTAGTTTCAGTGAACCTCATATGCCACAGCACAAGTAAGACAAAATAGTTAATTTATATTAGTTATAGTGTAACTAGTAATGCTTCAATGATCATGGGAATCTATGAAAGATCTAGAATATATATCTTATATACTGTATATAGCTGTTTCTGTTTATCAACAGAAAATTAATCGGCAACCATTTCGATGATTGATTAATCGCTTTAGTCAATTATCAAGTAAAAATACCAAACATTCTCTAGTTCCTGCTTTCTAAAATCTGAGGATTTGCTGTGTGTCTCTGTTTTATATTTGAATATGTTTATATAACATATTTATATGTGAGTACCTTGGTCTGGGATATTGTAACAGGCCTTTTCACTATTTTCCGACATTTTGTAGACTAAGCAAATAATCAAGTAATTGAAAAAGATAAGCCATAGATTAAACAATAATCAAAATGATCATTAGTTGCAGCCCTAATTAAAACAGTATTAAAATCACCACCACTATTAATACTATGGTATATAAAGACACTTCATTAGTTACTTTTATTTTTTATATATCATTTAATTACTACATCTTTCTATTATGGAGAGCCCAAGCTGACCAAATGCCTATAAAAATATCTATCCTTAATTATAATTAAGAACAAAACAATGGAATATTTTTAGCTAATTCAATTAATGTGCAATTTGTCAATCATGAGTAGCCCGTTCTTGCTCATACAGTGTAGGTTTCTCTAATTACAATTACAATTAAATGAAGAGAAATTGAATTAACCCCTTAACCATCTGCCTCTAATTGGTTCACTGGATACATAACATGTGCTCTATATTTGCATCACAGGTACAGGCTTCTAATACATCAGCCTCACTATCACACTACATCATCCATCATCATCAGTGTCACCATTAAGCACGGACACACGCAGGCACACAATATAGAAACCAGCACAAGCACACATATAAGTACATATCTGTATATATATAGATATATATCTATATCTATATATATATATATATATCTATATCTATAGATATATATATATCTATATATATATCTATATATATATATATATATATATATATATATATATATATATATATATATATATATATATATATCTATATATATATATATATATATATATATATATATATATATACACACACATACACACACATACACACAGTCCGGTGGATTGTGATCTCCCTGCTCTTCCCACAAAGCTCTGATTGACGGGCTGCTATAGGAGCCATCTGCGCCCACTCACAGTGTGTAAGATCTTGGACATCTGTGTCTACATAAAAGAGGGGATTGATGGAAGGGGAGATGGAGGAAGTGGTGTGTCAGCCATGTCTGTGTATCGAGTACCAGTGGGGTGTATGAGGACTGAGAGGGAGTGGATGTCACCTAATAAAGACAGTTGCAGCTCATCTGCGTCAGTTGGATTTCGGTTTGAGGGTAAGTTTGAGGCTTAGGAAGTGGAGTGGGTGGATGTGGGCATGAATGGAGGTCTGTGGATGTGTGTTTGCGTGAGAATTTGTAGTGTACCACAGATGGGTTGAGCGTATGTGTGTGGGTTTCAGTGTGTGTGTAGGTATCTTTTTTCTACACTGGCCATTCCATGCACACCAACATCCTGGCATTCACATTTATACACACTCGTAAATCTGCTACCATGAGAAAGCAATGCTACAATACTCAAATTATGATGACAAGAAATTAAATATTGAAGTTTAGAAGTGTCGTCAGAGCTATTTTGTTATCATGTGGTAGCCAATCAGATAGCCTCATATTCTCATTTTACCAATCAGACATGACATTGTAGGATCAGGAAATGAGTTAGAGGAGGAAAGCAAAGAAATGCGATTTCCAGTCGACAGAATGCCAGAGGAGGTCCTCTTATGTTCAGCTATGAAGTAACAGAAAGAGAAATGGATGTGGCTTGCAAAAAAATGGGAATGAAATGGAAAAATAAATAGTTTTAGGATACTGAAAGAATAGAAAAAAATAAAAAGGGAAGAAAGGAATGGCAGATATTAGGACACAAGGACAAACAGCCAATGAACAAACCAGAGGACAAACAACAATATCAATATTTTCCCTGTTTCTACTTAGGAGAGATTTTGTCAACTCTTCTTCACTGCCATCTTGGCTCGATATGAGACAACCTGTATCATCTGAAAGTGAGAGCCTGGAGCTGAACCCAGGAGCCGATAATGTGGTCTAAAATGGCAGCCTCCGAGGTCCGTCACGAAAGGTTTCCCCCAGATGGACCAGAGAAGAAAAACACACGAGCATATTTCAACATGTGGCAATCTCTGACAAAGACATGGTGGCCCGCACACACAAATACACACAGAGAGGCTTTATCTGAGCTGGGATCGACTGTGGTTTGGAGAATTGGAGGAACTGGGTGTGAGCACCTAAGGACCTCCAATCTAAACACAGACACGCTCGTTTGGAAATGAGAGCAGGGGCAGATACAGCACCGCTCATACAAAATATAGTAACCAAGCTAAAGACAAGCACATTCAGTTAACATATACATAGAATAACACACACACACACACACACACACACACACACAGATGCACACATACTTCTTCCCAGACTAAGTTGTAATCCAATCAGTATTTCTGCTTATGCAGCATGAACTAGTGGAACAGTGAGTGCACTCAGCAGCTTCCACCTCTAACATACTCCCTGGCCGCGGACCCCCCAACATAGACACACACAGACACATTAAAACACACCTCCTCTCATGTATGTGTGTGCATTACACATGCCACGCGTCCCCTCACCACACACAGTCTGCTTACACTAGCCACTGGATACACGGACACATTTAAACATATACTCGTGTGCATGCATTCCACTCACTTCACACACATACACATGGCTACACACACTCTGTTCAGCCTCCGCTCCCCACTTCCATTCCACTTTCTCTGGTTGCACACATCTGTCTGCTCTTTTTCACTCGCACATTCTGTCTTTTATACATTAAAGTACACACATCCAGGCACAGTGACCTATGCAAATAGATATGGTGAAGTCATTGCCTTAGCTCAATTTGTAGTTTAGTATTAACATATCGTTGAAAGATATTTCAGTTTTACCGTATGTTATATATCTACATATTTATATATATGTACTAACTACACTGAGGTTATATATGTCTATATTTTCATATTCACTCCATGCACAAACACACACTGACACGCCTTGAAACAGGCAAATACAAGCAATTCATTCAAATAAATGATTTGTCCCTCTGCCATACTCCATTATGGAAAATAACCTGGCTCTTGTCTTAAAAAGCCCCAGGAAAAAAAAGAGCTACATTCAAAATTCAAGTGCAATTGTCTGTGGAGTACACTTCACTCCCCCATTCTCCAAACAGGCAGGCGTTTTAGACGCCTACATGCCACGCAATAGCAGAATAATGAAACCACATGAAAGAAAGGCGACAGGGCATTAAATTATGTTTATCTGAATGTGTGTATGCGCCGCTGTGTGAGTGTGTGTTTGAGTGACATGAAAAATAAAAGCCTGACAGAGGAAAACACTTGACTGAGATTCAACAGATGGGAAATATTCCATTAAACTAATGCAACACTTTTCAAGTGTTTCTCTTATTCATATATACAGTGAAGGCTCAACAAGAGGAGATGGGGTTTTCGATATGTAAAAAAGTGTTCGGATGACACATTTTACTTGTTAATTTCCTGTTGTTGACACAGCTTTCTTTTTCTTCTGCTGTTGGCAGAAAGTAAGTGAACTAGACCCAACAGGTGTGTTTCTGTGGTTTGTCAGAGTGTGTAAGTCTGTGTCTGTGTATTACTAAAGAGCTACTCGATTGACAGGCAAGGGGGGGAAAAAAAGACAGTTTGAAAAGAAAATGAGAGTTCAAAAGGAACTGGCGCAGAGAATTACACATGTTTATCTTTTAAATACAAGGCTAGCTTCAGAAAACCAAAGACACACAGTACTGTAATATCTCCAGTGGTTTGGTTTGGCATGTCATTCTCTCTGTCTTTCCCAGCCCTGCCTCCGAATGCTTTCCTTTTTCTCTGTGTGTGGTGCGGTATACGTTTTGGTGCTCTCATGATGGCCTCGGCCACAAAACACAGGTGTCAGACGAAAAGACGAGACAGCCGCCTCGTGGAAATTTGCTGAGAGCTTTGCTTAACAAAGTGTTCAAATATTATCCTAAGCTCAAGGATATCCACACATGCCTCAAAAGTTCACCTCCCCGCTCTTTCTCTCTCCCTCCCTTTCTCTTTCTTTCTAAGCACAGTAGCAGGTGTGGGTTGGTTTCCATGGTGACCGTCTGTATAACACAACCTGGGCCATTGGATTTCTCATTCAGGTGCAGTTGAGTGACAGCTCTGACAGGAAATGTGCTACCTTAGATACAGTGCTGTGAACTCTACGATTAAGAAGAGCCCCCGTGTGTTTTCAAAAGAACATACAAAGTGTGCATGGACAAAGTGTGTGTTGACTGATTATTCATTACAACCACACTAAATATGTGAGATGATTGCTGTTGAAGCCATAGTGATATTACTTTGTAGAAAGAATGAGTGCGTTTTCTTTGATTCCAGTTCCAGAAACTTACTTTTCTATTTTTCAACCAAAGTGACTCATAGCCATAATTCGTAGTCAAGTACTGTATCTTATGGGACATTTTAATACCATATTCTGTCCTGTGAATTTGAGTATGTTCAACCATAGGATATGTATCACAAGGACTAACAAGGAACGTGACCGCATCCCAAACCACACAGAATCTATATGAGTAGTCCAAGTATGTGTTGAATTTCACCATGCCGCACCATTCATCTCTCTCAACCCAAATGCTGGACTTCCTCGTCACCGCACAACATTCCTGTTCTCCCTCGAGAGAAAGAGAAAGAGAGAGAGAGAGAGAGAGAGAGAGAGAGAGAGAGAGAGACAGACAGAGAGAGACAGACAGAGAGTGAGGAGGGATACCAAACACAAGAGCACAGTATACTAGAAGGGTTGACACGTTAGGAAAAGCAGAGAAAGCAACATTTTGAAGGATATAGTAGAGACAAAAAAATAGAAATCAAGGACAATGACAGCAAACTAAGACAGAAACATGAGTGCAGTAGAAAGGAAATGCACACATGTAACAAAAGCGGTTGAATATGGAACCATTTCATTAGTGTGTGTCTCCTCCTGTCATTGGACGGCTGGACCACAGAGAGCGGTTTTCCACCAGCGCTGTGACCACAGACGGCTAGAGGCCTGGCCATGCCTACCGCAGAAAGCCCACTCACACACCACTAAATGCTCACGGTATAACCAGGCTGCTCAGCCTCTCTGGTTCTTATTACTTTAAAGGAAAACACACAGACATGGACACACTTGCAAATATACACATTCGCTTTTGTATGCAAATACAGTTACCGACACAAACTTGTTTGAATATGTACAAACAGGCAAAATGTGCCATGTGTATCCACGCACACACACACACACACACACACACACACACACACAAATCACAATATCACTCCTCTGCAAAGCTGTGCAGAGAGAGGGAGATAGTGCTATCGTGAGGCAGTTTGATGGATGGACTTTGAGAGGAACCAGGCTGTGGTTAGCGTGGTCATGTCTGGAGCCACTGCCTGTTAGTGCAGCCTGTCAGCTGTACCGTGTAGCTGAATGTCAGCGCTGCCATTTTATTAGAAATTAATGAGGCAAAGCTACAGATCATAAAATGTGTCCCAAGCAAACTGTGACAGCAAACACACTGATGCGACAGAGACACTCGAACACAAATCCACAGGCACAGATGCACATTTCAGCTCTGCACACCCTAATTTAAGGATCTCGTGTAACAAAATGCGGTTTCATATAATAAATGAATACAATGTCTGTATTTCATGAAATGCATTTGCACTGGAAAATGATAATCAACAAAATCCAAAGTACTAAAATTATATAATGTCAAGATTTATGTTTGCCAATTTTCCAATGTGGCAATGTAAAATACGACATTTGAGCAAAAGTGTTTTCAAAATCTTCCTCATTATATCTCATGCTGTTATTTATGACAGGAAGAGAGAAATAACAAGTCTAAGGGAAAGAAATAAAAAAAAATGACCTCACAGCAAATTTACTCTTAAATTACTGAGATTTTAAGGGACTGGTATTTCAAGTTGACCTTCAATTTTGACATTAAAAACCATCAGAGTGGTAGCGGTGTCTATAATTATTATAAATCACTGCACATCCTTAATTACATCAATCCTGTGCAAAAAAATCTCCTTTCTGTATGTATTTAACATTTCTGTTTGTCTGCCTCTCCACTTTCTTCGTCTTTGTGTCCGTCTGTTGTCTGTCAGTCCTTCAGTCTGTCTTTCTGCAGAGATGTCCCCCTCGTTTGTAACTCGACTCTGTTCAGATTGAATGGTGCACCCTTTCTCCATCTGACTGACAAGACTTAGCAGGTGGCGGGACCCATTCATACCCGCGGTTCAGCAATCTGCACCACGTTGTAACCCAAGCCTACATCCCAAACACAGATGCAAAGGCGCAGGATATTATTCCCGTGTGCATGCCCATACAGTGCTAATGTACACACAGACAAAAATGTACACTGAACATATGCAATTGCTGTGTGCACACATTAATCTTTGAGCAAACACACACTGCGCCAACAGTACCTCCTATTGTGGCCTATGAGCACACATCCAGATTGTTTTTGATAATCCTTTTCGTTTAAATAAAATTTTCTAAAGCAAATAGCGCTGTAATTACGGAACATTTTATGATCACTGGGGAAATACATGACATTCTAAAACACACACCAACTTGGAAAGCAAACTACAGACGCATGCAACCGAAAGGTAATAAAACTCGCAAATTATATCCAGCTCTTTTGCCACATGGGGCAATGATAACATACTCTAATCGCTCCTCCTGCATTCCTGTATTAGCTTAAATCACATACAATAAGATAGGTAAGATACAGTATGAAACAATCTATGATAATGAACAGTAGTATGCAAGTGTAAAATTGCAACAAAAACAAGTTATTTTTTTGTGACTTTATGAATGGCTTTTTGTTTTGCAAATGCGTTTGAGTCATTGCACAATTATCTGTGGGGCAATGAGTGTCAACATAAATACACACACACACACTTCATTAAACCATCTTTCTGCTCATGGACTTGGGTGATGGGAGCTTACCAAACACTGCGGTCAGGTATGTTAGTCAGTGTAAGGAAATGTAATATATTCAGATGTAACACAGGAGCATAGTTGAAAAGCAAACCACTGCAAAACATTGGCTTATGCTGTTGGAATGTGGCTGTAAAGATGAGGGTAATTTAGAGTTTGTGTGTGTGTGTATCCAAATAAGAGTTTAAAAGAAGGATAGCCAAAAGATATGTATCAACTGCAATCAAATCAAAAGTAGACCAGCAGGAAAAAAACAATTACAAACACACACACACACAGCGTACTTAAAGATTGTACTTAGGGTTTGCGGTGTTGTGGTTCCTTGAGATGCGATTGAGCCGCAGGAGAGGGAGGAGGGGGTAGGAAGAAAAGAACGATGAGAAAGAGAGAGAGAGGGAGATGGAGGCAGACATCTCCAAAGTTGGCGCGTTCGGAGAACACCTTATCATTATCTACATCCGCTATGTCAGCCACAGCCCACAGAATGGACAGATACAACACAGAGAAACAGAGAGCAAGAGAGAGAGAGACTCATTCACATATAAAAGAATGAATAAGATACATTGATAAACCAACACACATGCAAACACCCACAAGCATACAACCAGTACATATTTTCATAGGCAGGCACGCCCACACACAAACACACACGGACACACTCACACAGACGGGCTTATTATGGGGCTGAGTCCAGACTGTGTTGAGTGCGGTTCCACACCAAGTGTCTATTTTGAAGGCTTGTAAGCCAATTCCAGATTCCCTGTCTCTTTCCCAGTCTCGCTCTGTCTTGCCTCCTCAGTTCCACCCATCCAGTCAGCGTGGGGCGGCTGCGATGGCATTAAGAGGTCATACAGTAGGCTCCATAATTACCCACGCCAAGGGTAATTATCAGGTTGTTTAACGAGACCTTTTAAGTTTTCAAGTGCCGCCCTCTGGCTCCTTTTTAGGGATCACAATAGGGTCAAGTTTTGCAGTTTCATTGATCTCCCCCCACACTGTGTTTGTATTCACTGTGTGCTGTATGTGCATCAATTGACCTTTAGGGGTCAGTGTTCCTCCTGATGGCTACTTACAGTATGGATTGTGTTCAGGAATGTGATTGT
Source organism: Siniperca chuatsi (assembly GCF_020085105.1). NCBI lineage: Eukaryota > Metazoa > Chordata > Actinopteri > Centrarchiformes > Sinipercidae > Siniperca > Siniperca chuatsi. The sequence continues at coordinate 9,120,759 of NC_058064.1, forward strand.
GTGCAGGTATGCATTGATCCATGGGAGTGTATTATTGTTTTATCTTTGCAATCTATTTGGTTGCTGTATTGCAGTAGTGCAGCAGCAGCACTGAATAGTCTCAGTTGTGCAACACTGAAGCACTACGATCTAAGATGATGAATTCAATATGTTGACAGTTTGCTAGGCAAGGAATGAAGTATCACTTTTTAGGTGGAAATCAGGTTGCCAAAATTTTCCTTTAAATATTACAGAATATTGATTCTTTTAGTTGTTCGAACAAGTCAGCCTTTGATGAAATTATTTCAATACGTGCGATATCTCTGCTAAGCAAGATTATTTTAACTTGGACTTGAGTTTCACCTTATGCCTCCCTCTCCTTATGTTACTAGTCAAGGCGAGGAAAGTAAGAGCTATTCTAGTCTCAAGGAGAAGAGAAAATCATTAACTCTTGTGATCATAGTTCTGTCCCCATGAAGCCAGAGCCTTTCAGCTGACTGTCTAACTGACCCCACTGGGAAATCATTTACGCTGCACTTGCTGCGCCAGCCATCCCATGAGAGGTCATTTTATCTTCCTGCCTCATTCTACCTCTCAAACTGCTCACTCTGCAGTCGTTCGGCTGTCCTTTCCAGCACTCACTTTTTTCTGACTATCGGTCCCCGGAGGCGTGTCATCAGCACTCATTTGAGAATGATTTCATGGGACCCTGCTCACATGCTCCGTGTTTATTTGACTGCCCCAAATCACAGGCCCTTCTTGTTCTTGCGACTGTTCTACTCCTGGTCCTCCTTCCCTCTCTGCTCTTGTCATCATCTCACTCAAGGGCCCACTCTTTTGCTTGGCGCTTGTTTGACTGTCCTTCCCAGGAGGATTCCTCCTTGTCGTTTATTTGCCTTAATTACTATGCCGGCTTCGTGGACGGGGAGGGGATGAGTGACACTTCACTTAACGACCAGCCTCCCTTCCTTCTGCGTCGTCTACTGTATGTCTGCCAGCTCTTCCTTCATTAAAAGCAAATCCCCCCCCCCATGCCTCCACCCCTCTCTTCCACCCTCCATCCGCCACAGTGTGGGTGTTAACTGAGAATTGTCCCCTGACAGGCATCAAGAGAGCCATCAAACACCTGTGGGCCTGAGACACAAGCACAGACACTGGCGAGCAGTGACACACAAAGACAGTGGCACATGGTACACCCTGATGCCTTTACACCCTATGTTCACTCACACAATGACATGCATATATAAACACACACAACAGTGGAAGCCTACGGCAGTTTGCAATCACACATAATTATAAAAACACGGATTCAACAGCACAATAAAAGATACCGATTTGTGAGCTCATGCATACGTGCACACGCACAAAACCAGGTGTCTAATTATATGAGTGCACGCCAAACCTGACACATTCTTGCCTCGCTAAAACACACACAAGCTCACACACCGAGACACCACTTACAGTCTAAGGGGAGGAAATCACAAGAGAGGGTGTTGAGTCCTCACACCAAGACGTGGCAAGAACATTCACACACACACACGCACACATAAACAACGAGGCTTTGATGTACTTTTAGCAAAAATAATTGTACATCCACAAAAGTGCATCTATCATGACAGACTACTCTTTCCCAGCAGACCTGTTCTCTTGGTTTGACGATACACATCCATCACTCGCACAGTCAGTCAATGCAGACTTTGATGCTTGATGACATATCTCTTGTCTAGTATTGTTGTCAGCAACATGTTCACTTGTCAGACTGAACAGTGAAGAGGATCACAAAAGGGGGCAGGAGGGAACTATATTCACATTCTTTAAACAGATGGCTGCGTAAAGAAGGGATGACATTTTTCATGCCTAGAGGCTCGGTTTCGTGGGAACTGACATGATGGAACCCAGGGGATAAATGACTTGTGGCAGGTAAGTTCAACTGTGAGACTTTCCAGGTTTATTTTGTTCACGTGGTAAATGCATGTCATCACCCTTTAAAATGTTACACAGTGATATGCCAACCCCACCAAACCACAGTGCCATCAGGACACGCTGAAAAAGCTTATTAAATGTTAAAATACAAAAGTCATATGCATTTTTATTTTAGATTTAGAACACAAACAATCACCATAAACACTTGGGAGTTGAAAGGGTGATCAAGGAAAATATACTATACCAAAATTACAACTTGCACTCCATCTAAAGAATAAAGCATGTCATATAGCAGGCCTCTAAACATAAGTTATACCAAACGTCTCGGCTAAAGATAGAAAATGAATTAGAGTGACAAACATCACATTCGCCCCCTTCAAGATGGAAATTTGGTTTTCCCTCAACATAGATTGAAATTATCTGAGGAACCAAAGCTTTGGGTGACAGTCAAACACACAAGAGGACTATCAACCACACACTCGTGTTTTTTAGCTGCATAACGACGGCAAATCAGCCTGTTCATAAATTTTCAGAGGGCATGTTTTACGAGAGAAACAGGACTAAAATAAAGAATCGAGAGACCACACTCCCAGCCATATACTTTCGGGCATGTTTCAGGACAAAGAACCACAATAGCCTCCCTCACTGACATTAAAAAGCAAAAAAAAACCCTCCCAAAATATGCCAAAAATGTTGCCAGTTATTTCTAGCTGAGATGAAAAGTCTGCTATTACAAAGAGCCTGATTTAGTGTAGGGTGTGAGAGAGGAGACGAGACAGAGAGAGAGAGAGAGAGAGAGAGAGAGAGAGAGAGCGAGAGAGAGGAGGAGAGGAAGAACCGGCGCTCCGCAGTCTCCCCTCAAAATAACACAGGAGAGAGAATAACATGTTTGCTGTATACGTCAAAAACTTACACGTGCACGTTATAAAAAGACACACGAAACTCCCTCTCATTCTCTAGCAATACATTCTACTGCAAATAAATAATTTAATGCACACACATTAAACCGACATGCATATGTAGTTTTCCATTTAAACAAAACTCTACAACTGTTAGTTCAATTAGAATACAATAATGAGAAGTCGGGGAACCTGCATGGCCCCTTAAAGAAAGGCTCTGTGTCATGACCGAAGCAGAGTTTTTGGGACAGAAGCCATCAAAACAGAGGCTCTACTGCCTGTTCAGAGCACTTAACAGAGCTGTACAGTACTAGCAGAAGGGGACAGCACAAGGGGAAAATTGGTACAGGGGCCAATATATACATTTAACTCCAGGCAAGAGCCCTTCCTCTGCATATGGAACCAATCTGACTATTTCTAAGAAGAATAGTGAATTCCGAGAGACAGGCAGAGCGAGTGAGAAGGAAGGAGTGAGTTAATGGGAGAGAGGAATAAAGAAGGTTAAGCAGAGAGTTAGATGCAGTGTACTGACCAAGAGGGAAAAAGAGTGAATGAGAGAGACACAGAGGCAGAAATAGAAGAGGAAAAAGGGATATTCAACATAAGAAAGAATGGATGAAAAGAAAAGCATGAAAGAGCACCCATGGGCATGAAAAACGGACCAAACAAGCTAGTCTACGTTAAAAGCACCAGCAACTGTCGCGGTCCCATATATCCTGGAGTCAGGGGAGAACGGAGAATGGGCTTACCCTTGTATGACAGCTTTAGCCTGGGTACGTTGTGCTTGGGCTCAACACCTCTTCCCGGCTGCACCGCCCCGCACAGCAGCACTACAATCCCAAACAGGTAATCCATGGTGCTGGAGTGCTGCTGGCTGGCCTCCAGACCAGGGGGCACTCACACCCCGACCAGTGCCCAGAGATGAGTGTCTCCCACTAGGGTACGCCGAGCCTGGAGAGTCCCTCCACGCGAGCCCTGAAAGTGGAGGTTCCAGGGAGGGGGGAAAAATCCTGGTTGTGCTCCCCAGCTCAGTGTGCAGACTGTGGGGGTACTTCTGTAGTGTGAAGTGGGTGGAGGGGTGCCGCTCACATGGCTCCCCGTGTGGAGGTCCAGGCTTTATAGTCCCTTGGCTTATTTCTTCTCCCCCAGGTGAAGGCTCAGCAAGGCTTCAGCTTGGCGTGAATGAGATGAGAGGAAGTGTGAAGGTAAATCAGATTACTTATCCACAAAAGTAAGGCTATCCTTTTCTAGAGAATTCGTTTTTTTATCTCTTTCTGTCTTCTGGCTTCTTCTCTTTGAGCAGACACTCACAGCAACCCTCTAATCCTTGTGTGCGGCTCCACCAGACTGCGAGAGAGAGAGAGAGAAAGAGAGCGAGAGAGCTACACCATCCACGGGAAGAGAGGGGAGGGGAGCAAGAGCAGCTGAGAGAGAGAGAGTAGGAGAGTGCTGGTGAAAGAGAGAGAGAGGGGGGCGGGATGACTTGAGAGCAACGATGAAACCAGTATAGTGGATAGAAAGTATAGTGGATGATTAGGTTTTTATAGTTTTGTCTCTTCCGCGCATATTCCTTTTTTTCTTAGTCCTCAATTATCCATTTCCTTTATTCTAATATCTCTTACACCAAGACTCAAACAAGGCCTTCGTTGGGTTTAATACCCCTGTCAGTTTATGGTTGCATGGTCACCATGTTCTAAGACAGAGTTCAGACAAAAGATTAATAAATACATTTTATTTAATAAAGCAACGTTTCAACCTCACAGAGATCTGTAAGGATCTTTTGTCTTACTCCTGCCTTTAGTTTGTGTTTTTTGAGTCAGCACCTGTAAAACATTTTGGACAGTTTTTTCACCTTGTTAATGATTGGATCAATAAGTTTAGAGAACCAAGTCAAATGTCCTCCCGTATTTTGTTGTGCACCTTAGCAAGATTTCATTTTAAAAATACGGAAAGTGTTTTTGAGATTGAAAGTGCACTCTTGACCTTGGAAACAACAATTAACAAAAATATCTCACCACAAGGTCAATTTTTAGCTGTGACCCTATCACAGTCTCCCTCAGTAGAGTTTACCCAGTTGTCATGGAACTGTAGATATTAAACCTTTATTAAAACTTTATATTTTTTGAGCACTTTAAGGACTTCTCTTCTATGTTGGCTGATTTGTTAGATTTTGTTTGAGAAACAGCTCGAGTACAGACACTTTGTTTGAAAAAAAAAGTCATTAGAGGCTGACATTATATGTAAGAAGGAGTGATTTTTTTACATTGTGTCTTCAGGATTTTGACAGGAGGAGAGGAATTTATATGAAAACCGTCACAGTCCTGGGAAAAGTTGAGGGAATCAGGACCAGACAAGACAGAACAACAGTATCTAATTTCTACAACAGGCATATCATGTACACTCCAAGCCATGATAAAAAGTAGATTATAAAGATTACTTAAAAAGGTCTGTCTTTTGTTTAAAAAAAAAAACTTCCATATTAATTCCCCACATTTGTTTTCTTTTGAGTTCAGAATATTTATTTACATATTTTTCAGAGAGTTATGAGGAATATTGTGCATAAATTAAAAGTCACAATTTTCCCACAGAGAGTATAGCTTTTAAATGTGTGTTTCTGACTATCCAGATGAAACCTGCCGGTTAAGGGAAACACATGCTGGTAGTTAACCTGTATAGTCTGAGACGGATCCTGTATCTGTTTAAGTCATTCACATCAGCAAGGCAGGTCAACAACCCCCCCCTGCTAGCCCCTGCAGGTGTTTCTGTGTGTGTGTGAGTGGGAACCTCCTGCTTCCTCTCAGAGGGTGACATAGCAGTGATGAGGTGATAAAAGCTTTGATAAACAGGAGTGCTGATGTGTCAACTCACACACCTCAAGACACCAAAAGAAAACAACCTGAGAATTTGGCTGGTATAGTGACGTGGTGAGTGTGTGCTTGTGATATAAGGGTACCCTCATCCCCGCACTCCCACCGGTGCTTTGGGTAGGTAAACCATTGTTGCTGCATTGATATCAAGCATATCTGATCTGGCATTTTGTGTGTGTTTGTGTGTTCTATAAAACTGCAACATAACTTGGCTGGTGTCCTAAATAATTTCTGGAAAAAGTACGAAGTAAGAAATGTTAGCAAAGCCAAAGCATGTGCGCTGTCTCCTTAAAGGAACACCATCCTTAAAGGCTAATTCCAGTTTATTACAACTTGGATCTTATTTTTGTTGTTTCGGCCATCATTCCTATTGGTACAAATAACGTTGTACTCTCCAAGTTAATTGCTCACATCTGGAAACACAGCATCATTGCTAGAAGGTCAAGCAGGGCTAGAAACACATTTTAAACCCTTAGTTTCGCCAAAGTTATCTGGAAAAGAAAATGAAGGCAAACAGTAAAATAATTATCCAAACTGTCTATTATAAATATCCATCACAGTTTATAGACCGATTTCCCTGTTTCAGCTTTGACATACTATACTTACCGTAGCTGTGGACACTCAGTTTTCCTGTGTAGTGAGTGTACATTTCAGGTGTATTTTCTTTTGGGTTTACCATCAAATAAAGTGGTTTAGATAATCTGGCTAAATAGTTGACTTGTTCACAACCTGTCTGATCGTTTAACTTTCTTTGCCTCGCCTGACTTCTGTCACCATGTTCCCAGATCTCAGCAATTGACTTAGTGACATTGTTGTCATAACCAATAGAAACTATGGCTAAATCTATGAAAATAAGACCCATATTGTAATAAACAAACTTATTTTTGTTGTTGAGCCTCTATGACGATGATAGGATTGATTAGTGGATTTAAAAGTGTACTCGATGTGTGTACCAATTTAGCATCCTAAATGCTATATTGTTAGACTCATGATGGACAAAAAAATGACCAAAGTCGATGCAGCAGAACCAGAGATATCGTCTTGTTCCTTCCATGCTTTCTTCTTCCTTGTCAAACCCTGGCACATACATTACCCACTACACAACTCGACCACCAGTTCAGTCAGAAATTTGGGTGTGTTATGCTAGTAGTGGCTAATGTAGCCTCCAGCTGTTAGCCTCAAGCAGAGATGAGGAGCGGGCTACAGAGGTCTGGTAAGCTTACTTTCTAACTCTACACCACCAGATTTTTTTCATTTTCAAACTCGTAGTCTTCAAACCCATTTGACACTGCGTCAAGTGACAACACTTGAGGCAACACATCAGATTTCACGCAGGTGCCTCATGGAGTCACAAAAGGCTTTATACAACTTTTTCATATATGTAGTTGTACTCCCCAAGACCTGTAAACAGAGTTCCCCTTTAGGACTTAAGAATCGAAGAATTTTACATTGTGTGTGCGTTAAAGCCAATGCACCTCTTTACTCCTTCCATCTGTATAAGTTGTTCTGAATAAATCTTGATGTGTGCCAACACGCATCAATGTCTTCCACTGTGCATTCACTTCCACAACCGTGGCATCCACGTCCTCGTATCTCATCACCCCTTTAGTCTAACAGCCTTTTTAGCTGTTTACCCAAAACAGAAAGATGTGTGGACAGACACATGAAAGTACCCTCTTCTCACCCTCAGTCTCTCTCCATCGACCTCTGCCTCTCTCCTCTGCCCTGATCAGCCACCTTCCTCCCATTTATCTGCATTAGCCAAACTAATGGCAGACTGGCTACCTGCATCGATCTTCACCGGGGGAGTGAGATGTGCTGGAACACGCCTTTGTGGGTTGCCAGCATCGCAGCAGCCGGAGCAGCCCTGAGTAATGACGACTTAATAAATGGTGACACGCTGTTGGCGATGGAATGAGATGCCCATTGACAAGGAGCTTCCAGAGGCTTTCAGCGCCTGCCGGTAAAAATAGAAGAGGACACGAGACACCCTGCTTATGAGGACACAGCGGATAGGGGATAGGCGTCAAACAGGTCTGTGTGTGTGGCGAGTGTCAAGGTGCTGTTACTGATATGATGGTGTATCTTCATCCAGTGGTATGTGAAGTGCTGTTAATGTTCTGTGTATGTGTGTGTGTTAGAGAAAATGATTATGGTAACATGACCCCAGATATCTGTTTTACGGAGAACATCAAAATGTCCCAACCTGAACTTCACACACACTGCCCTTTGACCTTTCCCCTTCTTTAGCACACACCTACAAACCGCCCTGCTCATATCCTAACTGACCCAATGTTCCTGAGGCCATTGCCAATGCTGGCACAGAATAACTAATTGCTTTTCCGATAAATGATATATGAAGTTCAAGGTACGCACAGCCATCACTTCCTTTATGCCACAGGAGTTCCTTTTCCTATTCACTTCCTGTTCCCAAACACAACTTCCTTCTCCATGTTACGGGAGGTCACACGGCAACCCCTTACTCAGCAAATGACATGTCCAGGAAACACGGATAAGGAAAAGGTGGGAGATAGTCAGGAAAGATGGGTGGAGGGACAGAGGAAGAACAGTAGCAATTAGTGGGTGTTATGACAGAGCAGCATTTCCGTTTGTGTGGTGGTGAACTCCTAACCAAGGCCCTAAAGCTGCTTATCTGACAGTCTAAGGCAAAGAGACTACAGTTAGTGTGTTTTTGTGTGCACAGATATACACATGGGGGCTGTACCTGCGATCATATGACACCATAAAAGATGCAGCAACAGATGACACGTGAGGAAAGTGAAACTATAAAACATCAGGACATGGGTGAGTTATATTGATGACTTTTATTGCAAAATGGAGGATAAGAGGAGGCACATAAATTAACTAGATAACTGTGCAACTCTGGACTTTTTCATCACACACATTTGGCTGTAAAAAAGGAAGATCACATAATATATCACCAGTTGCACAAGTGGTATGTTACAATTAAACATTTACCTGAGACCGGCATGGGAAAAGAACAAAACAAATATCTGTGTAGGCAATCATTATTGTAACTCTGTAAATCTGTCTCTGTGTGAGCTATACAATAAGCTATATATCAAAGTATATGAAGCCTGAAAGTACTTCTACGTTAGCATGTGAAAGTGTCAACTAAGGGTATCTAATATTTCCAAACTCCAAAGAGATAATTTTAACAGAAAAGACATCTGGAGTGTGATAGAAAGAAGGTCTGGCAGTTATGTAATTAAGGACACATACTTTGACCTCATTATAAGTAAAGTCTTCACAATCACAAAAAATATAAAATCATCCCCCTATTTTATCATCTATCCAGTCAAGTGCTGACACCTGTTGCTGCTCTTACATGCTCTTTTTGCTCTACTCTTCAAACAAAGGTGGCGGTTGCACTTAAAATCGATTCTAGAGCTCATTAACAACGCTTCCTCTACACCAGAAGAGCCTCCAAACCCCAGCGGAGGGAAATGGGAGGTTTCCCTCCATTTCATCGCTTCTCAAAAGGTCAGAGGTCAGGCTCCAGGTTTACAATGGGGTCACGCAACCCCATCGTGCGCATGACAGAGCTTGGGTAATCTCTTTTAGCGAAGCCTTCCACCTACACATACATACACACAGTTCCATGTGTGTACATCCAGTTTCCACATCCACTCAATACAAGTACGGGAATGAGAGGATAAATAAACAAAAGTGGAACCACATTGCCATGGGAGAGAAAACACTATCGAGCTGTAACATCTGTTGCAATGAGGGAGGGATGAAGGGAAGTTGTTGGGTGTATTTATTCATTGCTGATACATTCCCATCCATCTTCTGGTGACGGAAGTCTCCTGCGGAGCTCTGCCTCACACAGATGTGTCCGCTCTGCTCATAAGATGACGGTGGTACAAGGCAGATCAGGAACCGTTTACAGGAAGAGAGGAAATTTGACTGAAACGTAACACTGATTCATAAAATCTGATCATTTCCTGCAGAGACTTGCTGCTGACGTTCGCGTGGGGGAGGAGGACGGAGGAGTTGTTTTGTCTGACATCAGCTGACATGTACTAGTTCAGCAACATAGCCATGTCCAGAGCAGAGGTGTAATCTCTTCTTCTGAAGTAAATTATAATAATATACACTACATGTAAACCAACGGGCTTTTTAAATCAGAGCAGTTGAACAACAAGTACAATGTTACAAATGAATGACTGAGCGACTTCCAACTCTGAGATGAAAGACTTCTAACTTGTTTGAGTCCAAAGGAAGCTCATCATGAGGCACCACTGATGCGTAAAGCGCCAATAGAAATCTTGAAGTGAGGGGGGCGTGGACTAATCCAAGACCTTAAGGATTCCTTTAAATCGTATGTATATGTAAATGCAGAAACACACCATTTGTGAATGGAGGTTTTTTGGGGGAGAACTTAAGTCCGGGGTTGGGCTGAGACAACAGTGGAGAAGCTCATTATTCCCTCTATATGGCCAAATCAGGGAGCTTATAGGCCTTGGAGAAATCTGCTTTCCCTCGCCCCTGCCTCCCATCTACACCCACAGTCAAAGTGAATAGAGCGTCTGAGAGATCTCTCAAAGAGCATCAACTTCTCTGCTAGGTTGCTGAAATTAAAGTGTAACCTAATTGAGTGTCAAGCATTTGTTAAAGTGGGGGAGTAATGATGAGACTAAAAGCATGCAGCCTTATACTATAACAAACATGGTTGATGCAGTCTACTTGGTTTTCAGACTAAAACACAGTTCTGTCAGCCTCCAACTCTTATTGCTATTTGTTATCTAAAGCAATTCACTTTTTATACATGTGCAGTAACTCAAAATAAAACATTACCAGCATCATATAACATCACCAGCATTGCATGACTGACAAAACTAAAGCACAAAATAAAGGCCAATTTCCCCATCAAAAACAAAACCAGCAGTGTAAAATGTACCCACTCTAGAGCTGCAACTAACAATTATTTTCAATATAGATTCATCTGTTGATTATTTTCTATATTATTTGATTAATTGTTGGGTCCATAAATTGTCAGAAAATAGTAAAATATTCTCATGACAATTTCCCAAAGTTGACATATTCAATTTGCTTGTTTTGTCCACAATTAAAAACTCAAAAAAAGATGTTCAGTTTGATAAAATAGAAGATTAAGAAAACATTTGAGAAACTGGAACCAGTGGATTTGTTTTTTTTTTTTTGCATCTTTGCTTAAAAAATGACTTAACAATGAATCGATTATCAAAATTGTTTTTTTTTTGTTTAAAGATTTTGTTGTTTTTTTGGCATGTTTGATTGATAGTGAAGAGGCAGAGAGGAAACAAGGGGAGCGAGAGAAAGGGGTATGACATGCAACAAAGGCCCCCAGCTGGAAATGAACCAGGGACATTGAAGTTATGTGGTATGCACCTTAACCATCTGGCTACCAGGGCGTCCCTATCAAAATCGTTAATTAATTTTCCAACAATCAATTAATCGACAAATAGTTTCAGCTCTAATCCAGCAGTTTCATTTTTTGCCTTTATTAGACAGCTTATAGTAAAATGCTCACAAGAAAGGAGGGCAGAGAGAGAAGAGAGCGACATGCAACAAAGGAACCTGGCCAGACTTAAACCGGGGACGATGCGATTACATGGTCGGACCCCCCAAACACACATCCCATTTTGGAATGCTGTTAGTCACCATCATGTTTCATACATATCAAGTTAGGTATCAACATCTATACCAACTAACATCTTCAGCAACCATAAACAGCTTGTATATCCATGTCTGTGTCACACGATCCAAGAATCCGACTGCGATGAAATACGGTTATGAATAAGACTTCATAAATTTTCCCTGTCAGGAAGAAATTCTCTCAGTATTTCTCTGTCTACATCTGTATGGCTGACAGGGCAGGAACAGTGACACAGCACTCCATCCCGCTCTTCTATTAAATATTTACACGCTTGTGAAACATATAAAACTAACCGCCGGCGCTCGCATTACTGCTCGGCAGAGGAGTCAGATTTAATATGGCTCACATTCACTTCCAAGAATATGTGTGTTAAATAAGGAGAGGTGGAGAGACAGACAGACAGACACGTGGGTCCAACTGCATTCATACTGCTGAGCAAGTGTCCAATCGTCAATTGGGACCTTTTTTGTGTGTGTAATTTTTTGAGTCAAACCAAAGCCTGAAATCCCACATGAGGAAACTGTACTTACATCTCTCTGTAAAACATCTCAACTAATTTTATTTAATACATATCTGACTGGTTTAATAGATTGAAAAGAAAAGTTAGCCAAAAGATTCTGGCTGCTCCAGTGTTTCTGCTACCATCATGAGTGTTTTTTTTATTTTTAAACAGAATCATAATTCAAAATGAAATGACTATGGCTCAGTGGAATTACCAAATAATGTTCTTTTTACTCAATAACCAAATTACTTCTCAGTGTTGAGCAACATGAAAAATTACTATTTCATTTCCAGCAATTATACTACAGTAAAGTCTCATTAATTTAAGTTAGTCATGTTAAGTATCACCCTTTAAGACATATGTATGAGTATGAATAATGCAAAGACATGACACCACTTCCTCCAAATTATCATTAGCGGCTTGCCCTCACATACGGCACATACTGTAGATGAGTAAAAACAGAGATACTTTACCTCTTCTCACTGTATTTCCACTCCTTCTATTCTAGGATGAATGAAGTATTGGATTTCTACACTATTACATTTCATTTTTAGCGCTGATCATTCTCGGGGAAAGAGAGGAGAGGTAGCAGAGTTGTCCTCATTTTTAGTAGGAGAAGAAGCGCTTGATAATTTGTGGTGTATAACTAAAAACTGATGTGAAAAGTATGATAAACTGAGCCCAACATTGATCACTACCATATGATTCCACTGAAAGCTCTCTGAAAATAAAATCATGTATTTTAGCTTGGTTGGTGAATGTCTTCTTTTAATATAGTAGATGTGTTGTGGCATATGGGTGAGTCAGCCACCACATTTCTCCACGGTGATTTGCCCCAGCTGTGTGAACAGGCTAACACTTCCACGCCAAGGGAAAACATTTCTGTGTTTTATCAAAAGAAGAAAACTCATCACAGATACGCGGCAGTCTTGCTCGACTGGCACCAAACTTCATCACCTCTCATTATTTAACCCTGTTTTTCCTCCAGATAAAATACCTTACCCTGAAACAGAGGTATGGCTCCCATTTCTAACAACATAATTACCTTCTTTTATTTATTGTCCCAGCCCTCTCCCGAAGCCATTAGCACAATATTATCAGTTCAAATTTATCAGGGCTCATAATGCAACCTTGGGGAACTTCAGGCAACCTTTGTGCCCCAGTCTGTCTGGGAAAGTGGTTCATGTCTGTTGCCTTTAACTTTTTATGAGACCTCTTGTCATGTAACTCTGAGAACAAAACTGTTATGTACTCTCTATTCATTACTCTATGCAGACAAAGGCCTCGTATTCTGCTAGCTTTACAGCATTCATATAGGGCCTTGGGTGAATACAAATCATCTGTGTAAACACAGACTTCTGACAGGCCAGTATGGTGAGCGATGAGTCCCACCTGTACAAAAGCACAATAGCTCTGGAAAAGTCTGACGTGGTTATGTACCTTCTTATGAAAGTCACACAAGCTCATGCACACTCATGCAGACTCTCACTGTATACCTGGGAGAGGTCGTTCCTGATAAGAGTAATGACTGAAATGACTCACTCCTATTCGACAAGGGATAATTGAAGGACATCCTGCCATGTTAATGAATGATACATCCTGCCATCTCCTCTCTCTCTAGTGTAATCACCCACTCACAAATTGATGCTTCACATTCGCTGTCCCTTAGACACCTTGTAAATCAAGTATAATTGACAGACAGAAGTGATGAAATGCAAAGCGGTGCAACTAAATGACTCCATCAAAGCAGCTCCATTAAAACCTCCTAGGTGACCACTTATCTTTCACACTTGCTTGGCAAATAACACAGGCAGGCAGACACTAAACAACTTTTGCCTGTATACTATAGACATGTTATATGCAGATATAAGTGCTGCTCGGAAAAGAGGAGATAATTATACAACTAACAATTAAATGTGAATTTTTGCTATCTAGCCAATATTTCTCTCACTATATTTAACAATCCCTTTGAGACGTCTGTGTACATTAATGTCCTTCATTCATGTAGTCCAAATTAAAGTCTAAAGGCCCGGTCACACTCCACATTGAAATTCATACATGCACAAAATATGTGGTTCTAGAAGCTTGATGTAGTAGGGCTAGTTCATACACTAATGTAGCTGGCAAGCTAACCGCTAACACATTAGCCAGCCGGAACCCTGCTAGTTCTAGTCCGTAATTATAGCTTTTTTTCTTTTAATTTTCTCTGTACTGGGCTGTTTACTCTCTTGTGGCATTTTGTTCTCAGGACTGTGCATAGTTTTATTCAATAAAGATTATTGAAGTGGGAAATGAAGCTCTCCAAGCTAAGGAGCTTGCTAAGTGTCAGTTAGTAAACTTGCTAGCTGTCCATTAGCAAGCTTGTTAGCTAACCCCTAATGGGACACGTTAAAATATTTTATTCAAAAGATATATTTGTAACATCGACTCCTGTCTCATAACTCTGCAAACCATTCTTCTTTTGTGGAGCAGTTTATACTCAACAGAGGAGGGTTAAATGCCTCAAATGTCAGCCTTGTAAAAATGGCTTGTGATTGGTCAGCAGTGCAAATTTGCAGGTCAAGGTTCACCAATGTTCAAGTAAAATTTTTATGTATTTACTTTGCCCCCACTAGTGAATCAGCTGATTGTGGTGATTACATTGGAATGAATTGATTTTGTCACAAAATGTTGCTGTTTTAAATGCTGGTGTGACCAGGCCAGTGGACAGTAGTTGTGCACTACAGTAGGCTACAACTTTTGTAGATTGGATAGTTTAATTTCCTCTTAACAAATCCCATTGAGAATTATCTTAAAGGATTCACCAGCATCTGTCAGAGTCCATCTTTTCCCAAGGGGAAAAAAGTCCGACTTCCAACTACTCATCTCATCATCATCCACACACTTCAATCCTTTAAGATCTAAAGGAATCCCTTCCTTCAACTGCTTTCCCTGACAGCCTGCAGACCGAGAGTCGTTCTGTTCCGCGGCTCGACTTGGACTATTAAAACCACTGGACAGATGGATTCAAAGCACTGTCCACAGGGTGATTAGGTTTCACTATGGCAAATGAAACACCCCATTACTCTTTACTGTCTTATAATAAATGTCTTTAAAGAATGTCTCCATGAGTTAGAAAAAAAGACTGTCCAGAGGAGGAATGACTGTGATGCTGACTTCTGAGGACTCTTCTTTTGACCAGAGAAAATGAGAGAGACAGAGAGGATGAGAGAAAGTGGAGGTAGGGAATATAAATGTCAGCAGGTTGTGTCTGTACAATGAGCCTTGTTAAAATAAATAAGTCAGTGTGTCATTTGTATGCTCTGTTCGACCGGCACAACACAGTCCATCTGGGGCCTGAGAGAAAATATCTGGAGCTCAAGCATAAAAATCCAGATTCAACAGCCTTGCATCTGGCAATTTAGGAGAGAAGATAGAAACACAATCAATTTACAGGACAAATATCGAACTGAGGTTTGTTCCTCTACTCAACGTCACAAATGGGACTTTCTTTTCCCTGGTAAAATGCTGACAAGGCAGCTGCAACCGATACCCATCTAATGGAGTAATCCCAATTTGCCCTATGTCCAAAACACAACACAAAGCACACATAGCAACATAGGGCAGTCTGTTTGGAAAGTTCCCCGGAAATTCTGTTATCAGTGCACGTACAGAAATGAATGTAGGGAGGGTGGACAGTGGGTGGACGGTGGAGGGTTTGTGGGGGCGGGGACTTGTTGGAAAAATCATTCGGCTGGTGGCCCCCAGCTGAGGCTGTCTGGCAAAGGATCAGTCTCATTCCTCTCCAGTCCGAGGCTCCTTTTCTCTGACCCGTCAGTCCTGACGTCTCAGAGAACTGACGCAAGAAATGCAACTATAAAAACAGCTTCTAGTCCTGCTGGTGAGAACTGGGCAAAGCTCGCAACATGCATTCTCAAACACACACACATCACATCATGCAATGACATACAGACTCACTGTACTCTGGCCATCTTGCATTTCAATAGGGCGAGCCAACAAGATACTGTGCTGTACATTAGTGTGTGGCTGTGTGTGTGTGTGTGTGTGGTGGGGTGTTGGTTGATGATAAAAAGAAAAGATTAAGATGATACAGATGTATTAAGTGTCTCAAACAGCTGTATTGCTTGTGTTGTGGCAACGAAACGCGCCTTTGAACTAAAACCTTTGTGATGACTGTAAAATAAGATGTAGAGTAAGGACAGTGTAAAAAACCACATCAGTCACCTGAGCAGTGAATGGTGCATAATGGTGCACTGTTCATATTAGCACAGCTTTTTCTTTCAGCCACACTGAACTTTTAAAAAATGCCCTAAAGCCTGAAGTCTATTCAGAGCTTAATTTCAATGCTCATCTCATTGATAAAGCTGCCAACTTTTTACACACGTCTCCTTCCAAATGAAGCAAAAGACAAAAAAGAAATGCAGCCACTGTTTGCACAAATAGCATCACAAGTTTTAGGGCTGGTGGCACAGTGGTTCACCAGTCACCTAAGGCATAGAAACTCATTACATCCTATTCCTGTGCCAGCGAGGTTGGACAATAGTGGTGCATCTCGTCCCTGTGTTTTTCTTGTGGGTGGATTCTTGTTGGATGATAGATGAAGCAGCGTCCTCCTGTTTCCCTCTGATGTTTGGGCTCTGGATTATCCCTCTGCTCAGTGTGGTTGTTTTGGGTGGATTCTGCTCTAATCTCATGGGCTTCTGTCACACTGCGATGAAAGACAGCATGTTGGTATTGGCTCAATGCTGAGACTGACTCACAGGCACAGGTGCACCATGAGAGAGGAGAGGTCACACTACTAGCTGAGCCTTACAGTGCATTTGCACATTTAATAATATTCACCAGAAATACAAACAATACAAAATAACATGGTGTTCATCCAAGGAATAGTCGCAAAACAGATTAAACAAATTAGCTGACTAATAGCGAATTCTACTTATGAACACCTCATTCACCCTTAAGCAGTACATACATACTAGTTTGAACTTGTAAAACCTGATTTTGCAGTGACTAACCTGACAATTTACAGAATTCAGCTTTTTTCCTCCCTTAATCCTTTAAAAAGGGTGGAGGTTTTTAAAACAAACCACTCACTGTGTTCTTTGTTACAGGATTTTGCAAACCTGACAAGTTTAGCCTCCGTAGCTAAGCTATTATGATTAACATGTCTTCATTTTCTATATGCGGGATTACCTTAAAACAACAGTTGTCAGGGGAAAAATGTAGGCAAAACCTACATCACAAAACAAGACGTGTCCTTTGACAAAATGCCTACCTTTTGAATCATCTAGTATTATCTACACCAACACTGTAAAATCATACTGTATACACTCTACAGCAAGAACATGTCTACTAACACCTGCATACCACAGGTGTGTTTGGGTGCCTTTGAGAGTCAGCATCATTTACTCTTTTTTTTACATTCAGCCATTTATTAATAAGAATCATTTGTTACATATGTAACATACGTTGTTCAATTTTTGCCAACATGGTTGTGCAAATGTAGTCTTAAAAGCAAAGCATCTGCAGCTCCACAATCATTTTATTTATTTATTAACAAGTGCTTAATAAGTGAACTATTTTTTTTTCCAGATTTAAAGTTTTGTTTGGGTGTGCTAATTAATATTTTCTTGCCAATATCAATTTTTTTATGTTAAAATTATTGAGATTGGCAGTTGGTTAATCATATAAATAATCCAGTTGTACTGGGTGTGACAAAAAAAATCCCAGTGGACTAGGTGGGTTTCACAGCCTGCTGCTACACAGTGTAAAGCCTCTAATCCTGCCAGACAACTCTTATATTTTACGCTTGTCCAGGGAACAACATGTTTTGATTCCAGCTATGGAACATTAGCTCATAGAACATACAATAATTTATGTCAGGGCGGGGGAGTCGTCTTCTTTGGCGTTCTACCTGCTGGGCTGTGATGGGTAAACAGTGGCTCTGATGGTGGTTGGTGGTCTACAGCGTTCAGTGGTTTACCAGGGATTCGCTGCTCTGGGGAGCAGTCCTGAAGAGGAGGGGATTACCTCAATCCTCTCTCCCTGCTTCACCCCTTCCAACTCGACACTTCAGATTCAAACAAAAGCTCAGGGACTGTGGGCCTCAGGCCCCTGGCGGGCTGCTAATCCCATTCCAGCTGGACAACAATCCGTCTGGCCGGTGGCCCCTGCGGGGCTGTAAGCTCCCAGTAAGAGGCTTGGAGGACAAGTCAGACAGCTCATCAAGGATGAGGACTTAATTAGCCTTGCAAAGTCAACCTGGCTAATTGAAAAGATTCGACCTGCCACAGAAGCAGAAGAGTGGAAGAGAGCATTTTTTTTACGTTTTTTCTGCATTGTACAAGGTGTTCTGTTGCCAGGCGAAGAAAAATGCCAGGGATGAGGTACCCCTGCTGCTTCAGAGTTGGCAATGTGAAAAAGGGCCTGCTTGTAAGGTTAATTGGGCTGGACGAAGTGCCAAGATAAAGTATGGGGGAACATGTCTTGAAGTGTTTTGCTGAATCTGAGCTTAATCTTTCATGACGGGCTTTATCGGCGGGGTCAGGAGTGTAGTTCTGGGAGTGATTCTACATGCTGGTTTTATTGGACGCCTCAAGTTTAACAAAACAAGATGGACTGGGTATGCGTGTCAATTTGTGACTATATTTACATATGCGTCCATGTCTATGTGCATGTATGCGTGTATTTGTCAGTCCTTGGGTGTATGTGTGTGCCAATAAACCCTCAAGTGTGCTTTAGGCGAAACGAATCGCTCTGGTAAGTTTGTGTACCCAGATTGAGCTGATGTCAAAACTCAGTCAGCACTCTAATGGGCAGACAAAGCACACACACCTTGCCGAAATAAAACAGAAACTCTCTTTAGCCCCCCTCCTCTCTCCGCTCTCCATCAACACTCTGTTTAAGCATGCCATCGCCGCTCCAGCATAATGTGTTTAGAAATGTTGCACTCCCTCAACCTCTCTGACTCTGTAATGCATTTTGCAACACAACCCCCATCTCTCTTATCCATGTGTTTGAATACGCCACTCTTCCCCAAACACGGCGTGTTTAAAGAATGCCACACTCTAACTCTCAAGCTCAATCGCTGTAACGTGTTTGAGAGCACAGGCTACCTCTCTCTTTGTGTAATTTGTTTGACGATGTTAGCCTCTCCGACGCCACTTACACCTAATGTGTTTGAGCATTCACAGAATCACACATACACACACACACACACACACACACACACACAGAATGTTTTTTTCCTTTGAGCATACAACTGATTAAGCTGAATGCAGAGAAAATAACTCTAATTCATGTGGCGAAGCAGCAGCCAGTTGTACCAGCAATCTTAGGTTTAATTAAACATTATGATAAGATGTAAATACTCAAAGGCTTGAATAGAAAAATACACTGAAAATAAATAATTAACATTTAAAGGACATTCTACCCTGTTGTGAATTTTTGGGTGTTTTTTAAGGCTTATTATAATATTGGATTTTTCATTAATTTACACAGTTGATAGTAGATGGATGGCAATGACGGTCTATTGACTGGTTTACCACTTTGGTCCACACTGAAATTTCTCAATAACTATCGAATAGATTGCTATGCAAATTTGTACAGACATTCATGGTTCCCAAACGATGAATATTACTAACTTTGGTGATTCCCAGACTTTTCCTCTAGCACCACCATGAGGTTCACATATTCCCATCATCCTCAGCTGCACTTTGTGTTTAGAGCTAATTAGCAAATGTTAGCATCCTAATACACTTAACTAATATGGTGAACATGGTAAACATTATAGCTGCTACACATCAGCATGTTAGCATTGTCATTTGTGAGCATGTTGCTAGCATTAGCATTTAGCTCAAAGCACTGCTGTGCCTAAGTACAGCCTCACAGAGGCGCTAGAACGGCTGTAGACTCTAAGTCTTCTTATGTCAATTTTATTATATGAAATCAATTTAATTTCACAATCTTCAGTTGTGTTTGGTGGGATTTCAGCTTGTGTGGTACTTTAACTAGTTCAGAAATGGTATTATATTACGCAAACCATACCATTGCACCAGTGAATTAGTAAATCACCTCTCAACGTTTTGTAGTTTGGGTCTTTCTTTCACAAAAACATTTTTCCGCTTTGTCAAGTCAAATGTATCTTTCAGTTAATCCCCACCCTGTCTCTGTCTGTCTCCTCTAAAATCCTCACTTTGATACACATCTTTCTTTCTTCCGGGCTCCTGCTACCTCAAAGTAAACTCAGCGCTGACCCTGAGCTGCAGAAAGCGATCAACCACAGCTATGATGCTAATGGTCTTCATGGGGTGACGATACTGTGCACAATGTGGTCATAAGGGATTAGCACAGCTCTCTGCACATGGTGCCATCACTCATGGGTGAGGACAGCTGAGAGTAAAGGCAGATTCAACTGAAAATGATTTAACAACTTTAGAGCTGTTTTGAATTCTTATTCTCTCTCTCTATTGGTGTACGTGGTTTTACTGTACCATGGCTGCCATATTAACAAAAAAAAAGAAAACTAGCTTTATTATTTGTGTCTTTCCTTTTAAAGTTATCTCCATAACGTATCCCAAGAATTAGACCATATCCCATTCGCATGTGCAAATGATCTTTTGGCACACAGTCTGTTATCATCACAGTAATCTCTTGTCTGTTTAATATCAAATTCAATGCTTCTGGAATCAGCTGAAATAACACCGCTGGTGTTTCAAGCAATTAACCTTTTCCACTGTGCAAATGGCTCGGGGGGAGAAAGAGGAACTCAAGTGGGAATGAATGTCTGCCTGTGCGCTTCATCCACTCTGGGAGAATACATGGCACGTTTCAGGGAGGCCCCAGCTGAGTCGGGCAAGAACCCTGCACAGTGTGTGTGCATGTGTGTGTGTTTGTGCGTGTGTTGAAGGGTGGGAGACAAATGCAAAAGAAATCAGTGCGGTCTCCAAAGCACCGTTTGGAGTTAATATAAAAGGGGGAAAGGGGAGTGATGTGTGGAAGCTGATGGTAGTGGGGGAGTAAGGGAGGTAAGACATTAATAAAAACTAAATCAGTCAGGCTTGACATGAACACCCCTTTATTCTTTGATGGCAGCAGTACACAGTCAGCAACGCGATACATCATGCACATGACTGCCCCCCCCCCATTGCTTCAAGAAGACCACATATACTCATGTTCTCTCTGGCTCCGCCTGCATCTATCTCACACACACATACACACACTTTGAGGCTTAATATCCCTTCTATCTCCATCCCCTACCTAGGAGCCTAATATCCAGGGCTTGATAATAGAGTGCTGTGTCTGATTTGTGTCTGCAGGAAGGAGCCATGAAATTACCTTCCTATGCATCAAGGGCTATAGCATAAAGCCGCACCTCAATCACCAAGAGAATAAGGCCCATTGTTACAAGCCAGAGCTTTTACGAAAGTAAGCAATCCTACTTAGAAAAAAATGAGAAGATGATAAGACTTGATATCCTTGAATAGTAAGACTGTCGCCCGGAGTTAGAGCTTTACAAAAATCCAGGTCAAGCCCCCTCTGTGTCTTTGAGATCTTGGAAGAAACTCTTGAGTGTGTGATTATATATTAACCCCCAAGTACAGGAGAAGCTCTGTCCTTATGTTCAGAGATGTTTAAAGGAGGGTAAGTTTTCAGTTGGTTTCAGTTGGGGTTATCTTCCTTTGTCTTCTTGGAAGCCATAGTTGAAGTTGGGTTGAGGCAATGAAACTTGGCAAGAGCAAACTGCCATTATCCTCTTTTCAAATGATATAATGACATGTTGCATTGAAACAGTGGCGTTCAATGACCCTGAGCGCTACAGGTAAAAAGGGGTCACAGTTTTCTTTTTGCTTGAAAGGTCTCTAATGGCCAGAGGTCAGCAAGTCATGTTTGTCCTGCCTGGAGTGAATAACAATAGAGGAGGGTGGCGATGGACAGAGGCAGGCAGGTAGACAGATAATGAGATGGATGAGTAGACATAGAGCTGAATCTTATCAGCAAGGAACAACAAGGAAGCAGACAATACTGGATCGCCATGTCCTAGTCTCTTTGTTGGGCCCACAGAGACGCATTGCAAGGTTTTGTCCTACATTCACAGTGTGACAAAACAGTACACTAAATCTGATGCTAGACAGATTAAACAAATGATTTTAATGTGTGCAACATTAGTTTTGGATTGTTTTAGATGTGTCTCATTGGAATCAGTATTTGAGTTTACCAAAGTCAAAGACTGCTTGAGTTGCAGATATATCTTCATCCTACTCTCCGCGTGACTACAGGAATGTTGTTTAACTATACATAATATGCACCAAACAAAAACTAAATTATTTAAGGATTTAAGGATGATAATTTTTAGTTTTCTGTGACTGAATACATGGAATTTTTCTTTGCTCCTTTTGGGCCATCAGGATGGGCTCTGATTCTAGTAGAACATGATAATTTAGTCCAGAGAGGATTGGGATGATTTTTTGATAAGATGAAATTCATTAACAAGGACAGGCCATCATTTATTTAATTTAAAGGAAGAGGATGAATGAACCAAGAGGGGGATTCAGGTCCTCAGAGCAGAAGCTATTCTTGTCTCTTGAAACTTTGGTGTCCAAAAAATGCAGAACAGCTCTTTTTTATAAACACTAACTAGGCCAAAATTCAGCAGTAAACATTTGTCTTATGTGATTAAATGTACAATCATTTCTTTTTAATCTCAGTCTCATTCAAATGGATATAATAGTTTACAGATTTTGAGTGGAGCCATTAAAACGAGTGGTTTAAAAATTTATAAATCACAGTCATGCAACATGCAATCATTGATGAAAAATGCTATGTTTTACTGTTCTGACAGAAATATAGCTATATAGAGGCTTGATCCAAGCAGTATTGTTTGTTGTTAGTCTGTCAGCTGCATCTCTTTGCCTCGATTAGGTCATACATAATTGGTGTTTTTCAACCTCTGTGCTGAAATGTACCACCAACGTGTGTTTAACATGGAAAAAGCTGGAGAGCACGATTTATGATGAGAATTACAGCCCAGAGTATCCTTGGACCCTAGCAGAGAAAAAAATCTCAAATAAATGTTTACTTAATTACCAGAGCAAGAACAATAATTCCATCAATGGCCACTGACTTTTGCTGGGTTGATGAGTTCTGTTGTAGTGACAGGATTGTGCACAGGGATCGATCAGGGACTTTCACTAACACTGAGTGACGGGCACCCGAGACGGGTCGATCCCGAACCAGGACTGACATTGACCCAGTTCCCTCCCTGCATGAGTCCTGTGTCTACCAAAGTCCATCATCACTGTCATCAATAGCCAAAGCCCGCAGGGGCTAAATGTGTGTGAATTGATTGTGGAGAGCACATGCAGAGTATTACTTGTGGAGGCACTGGACCTCATCCAAGAACCTACATCCATCACTATGTTGCCTCTATTATCAATTGTTCATTATGGTTAAATTAAAGCTCAGCAGATTTCCACATTTTGCCTCATTAGTTTTGTGGTTGTTCTGTGATTTGAGTGAAAACATACTTGACTTTTGTCTCACATAAAAGTAGAAATTGACTGAAGCGAGGAAGCGTTTGATGCATTGTGAGTAAGTAAATACAGCTTCTCAATGGCTCTGATCGTACTTGGAACACTAATTTCATGCATTCTTTCACCTCTCTCATTCCTTTCTATTTGCTTACAGGCCTTGCCAACCCTGTCTCCTAGAAATTATGTTTACATACTACTAATGTGCAACAGCAAATATGTCTTGATAGAAATCTAATGCTGCCAGGATTAAGTTTTTCTCAACATTCTCAAGGAAATCTGCCAAGAACATCACAAAATGTTGATACTGAACCTATCTGAAAATTGTTCACTGACATCTTATTTTGTTTGTTTTCCTACAATATCTGCTCTTGCAATACAGTATCCACTAGTAGCAACTAAGGCATAATAAAACATTTTTATGGCTATAAGGCACTAACAGTACTTGGTTAAGGTTAGGGAAAGATGATGGTCGTGGTTAAAATTCAAAAAAGTCAGCAGCAACTTGACATATTTTAACTGAAACTACAATCTTTCCCTAACTTTAAGTGTTTTTATTGCCTAAACCAAACCACACGGGTTCTGCGCTTTGTACGCACACCATTCACCCCTACTACCTCCGTACGACTTCTGTGAGGGACAACATTGTAGCACTTTTTTTACTTCAAAATAAATTCCCGGTGAACAATTAGCAAAACAAATTAGTAATACATAAATGTAATTTCCATGAGACAGAGTAGTTGGCCTTGCAGTTTAAAAGTCCTTATACATTCAGACTACGTCCACACTAAGCTGGCTAAATCTGAAAATGCAACGTTTTCTCTTTATTTTGACTAAGCTGGTTGGGCGTTTTTTGGGGAAAACGCTCTCAATAGTGGACACATCTGAAAACAGCAGGTTTGCATTTTATTCTGGACGATGAAAACGATGACATATGCCTGCTCAGACACAATTGGGTGCTGTGTGGCAGTAGAACTACTGTAAAACTCTCAGTGATCATTCATTTTAAATGTCAATATAGCTGATAATACATTGCAGCAGTGCTTGAATTACTGTCCGCCTTAATTAACAGGTAGCATTTATGACTCGCAATAAAATCACTATTTTATGCTTGTTCAATTGCCTAACAACAAAAACAGAAAAATATATGAATGAGAACAAATAAAATGTTAGTTTAACAATAGGGAAACACAGATCACACAGTATGAGTGACAATGGACAGAGGTTAAACCAGCTGTTGCTTTTTTTTGTGTGTATTTTTTTCCCCAGCAGAAAACGCCCAAACAGATTCAACTGTTTTCCTAATGAGAGATCTTTACAAACATGACCTGAAAATGCTAATGTGGATGCATGAGTTTATAGATTATCAATTTCTCACACATATTTTCCATGTTTACATCTGTTTAACTCATTCTATCATCACTGCAATCTATTTTTGCTTGTCAATTCAACATGGTTTATCATCTCACACTATTTCTAGTTCACACACTGTAATGTGACAATCAGCACAGAGTTTACCTTCTCTCTCTCTCTCTGTTTCTCTCAGCAACAGCCTCATCACCTCTCCCTCCTCCCGGCGGAGTCACTCCAACAGACAGGACCAATTTTCTGCTAATTGGGCCTCAGGAAATTGCCCCTCGTTTTAATTTACTGTTGGACAGCCATGAAGACATGTGATCCACTGCTGCTTTTCTCTCTACCTCCCTCCTTTTCTTCTCCACTGCGGGTGCAGGTGTGAGGATGAGAGAGGTACACCGCACTGCACCTTCTCCCTCTCTCTCTTTGGAAAATGAACTAGTATGCAAAGGTGGCGAGTGGAGCCAAGTTCAAGGGTTAACTCACCGTGGCAACCACATGCATTAAATATGACGCGGTCCACGTTTGTAGGTCAGATACACACACAGTGGGGATGTGACTCAAAGGTATTTAAAGTTTCCTAAGACAAAAGTGAGCTTGAAGAGAAAAAGAATCAGTGTGATCTAATGAAGAGCAGGATCAGGTCCAGTCAGACTATTTTCACAAACACAGACTGTCACAATATTATCCAAACCACCGGGGTATATTGTACATACTATCCAAACAGGAACTGTATTCATTGGAAAGAGTATTAACCTTTGCTATCAGGCGATGACAGGTCGGACTGTGAGATCACCAGGATCAAATGACGATATCTGACAGAGCTGCGTCTAGAGGATTGTCCAGATAAGATTAATTGCCATATAGTAACAAAACTAACACAATAACCGTAACATTAGTAACAAAGATTACTCTGTTAGCAATTACTGAGCTAATATCAGCGGAAATCTACACCACACAAGATTTTAAGACCTTGATAGTGATGGACGGTTGGGACAGGTGTTCCCTCCTACATGACCATTACAGGACTGGAGAACTCCATTCAAAGCTACTCAAACTAAGCTTTAGAAAATTAGTCATTTATGGTGTTCACAATGCATGCATTTTTCAATCCAAAACCTATACCAACCGCAAACAAATGTAAAACAATTTTACAAATAAATACAACCCAACTGAATGTCAGTATATACTGTATTTCCAACGTCAAGTTCATTAACAACATTTTCTTTTGAAAACTTCCTGTGCATATAAATGAAAATATGAAAGTGTTTTTGTGTTTGCATGGATCGCCTGACATATGTGGATTGGGTTACATTTCTGCGTGGATTTGTGAGACTCTTTTCACAGCCTCCGATCCACAAATGCATGTCGCGTGTGCTGGTGGAAAGCTTGAACGTCCGCCTTTTCAGCGCATTTATGTGGAATTTCAAAGTGGGAAAGGCGTTTTTAAAAACATACAATAGCTTGTCCCCTTTTGATCAGGGATTATCTAAGTAAGTATTTTTACATGGAACATTCCGGCGTCACATGGCTTTCATTTTGGCAAATTTACTGCCTGCAGTTTTTCAAATTGGTTGATTTTTGTTTGTGGATTGGAAAATGCACATGTAAACACCACAAATTGCTTACAAATCATCATTGTTGTTTGTATTTGTAGATCCTGAGACATACATTAGAGGCTAATTTCTCTCCATACTAAAATGTATTTGCCAGTGTTGTATCTTAAAGAATTGTATTGAGCTTAGTTTAATGTATTTTCTGCATTCCCTATAGCAACAAAAAACATGTTTCCTAAGCTAAACATTTGACTATTTATTTCACCAAATGAAAGTGTCGACCTCCCTACTGACAGAAGCCATGCCAATTTTAATTTGAAGTGCTCATGAATCAGGGAACAATCCAAGCTGTCTGCAGAAGTCAGGGAGAAATGCCTCCACGCTATACAGCACTTAAATGAGAATTCCCCTCTGGTCTTGTTTTTCCCCTCTCTTATTTAGTTTCTCTGACAGCATCTATCATTTTCACTTCTACCTATTGTTTTTGTGTTTTTTGCCAACATAAGCAAAGTTAGAAACATTGGTTTGAAAATTGTGAGGCTTACCACTTCACTGACAATCTATAAACTACAAGGATAATGCAACTTTAGATGGATTTTAGTGGTTCAATTTAGATTACATTTTAAATACAGTGAGTACAACTGTCTGAAAAAAATCTCAGCAAATTTATCTTGGTTGCTTGACATTCACACCATTACATCCATGGCCCCCGAGAGCCCGCTCTGACCCTCACACTGGGTTCATCTGCATCAGCTAATCAATACACACGCATGTTTTAGCACAGAATCCCTCCATCCCTGCCTATCAATACTGACATGTTGCCCAGGCCAAACATCCATCAGGCAGCTTGACATGTTTTTGAGCCAAGCAACCACCATCCATCAGTGCTGGACTTTTATAAACCTAACAACCTAATATGAATCAATAAATCATGTTTTCAAACATTCTCCGGAGTCGATATGCAAAGCTGCACTCCAACACCAGCAGCGACCTCAGTTCAAGGACCTCAAAAACAGTCATAACATAGACCCACCTCGATAGAAAGATGGCCTTTCTGGTATTGATGTACTATGTAGTAGGCCACTGTAAACAAGCAGGAAATTAACTTTAGCAGTACTTGTAATAGTGTTTATTGATCCTGTATTTGCAGGGATTAGTGAGCTAACAAAGCCTGTGTAAAATAGTCAAGCTTGATAAATCTGCAGTATTTGGAAAGGGTATTTTGTTCTCTTCTCATTAAAATGGGTGCAGGAGTGACCTGTGTGGCCAGGTGTATGTGTGCTCGTGTGTGTAAAGGATATAGAAGGGAAGAGGAGAAAAGCGGAAAAAGAAAAGAAATGACCACTCTGTAACACACACACACACACACATACACACAATCAAAAGTACCTCTTTCTTTCTTGCTCTCTCAAAAGCACTCATACACACACACACACACACACACACACACACACACACACACACACACTGAGCTCATTACATCTACCCTGCTGCCTGATGGCTGGTTGACAACTTAGCACCTTCAACTTACTTTCACACTTTCCAAACTTCCTAACGGCTCGGCCTCTGTGCCCAGTGGAGCTCATTCACTCAAATCAGGAACGGAGAGGAAACAAATAACCCTGCAAAACCTGTCTCCCCCAAATTCTCAATATCTTATCAGCTTGAACTCCTGACTTTCCACTCACACTATAATTGTTCACACACTAGCCAAATAATGCTGTTCAAAAATACTTCACAATAAGTGAGACACTTTCCCCCCAAAACCAAACAGGGGTTCTGTTGCGACTAAAATCTTCATCCATCATGCAGATAGGTATGTGTCCCTCGAGGGGACTCTAGCACTCTCTGGTTGTTGTAATAAAATGGACCTATCAGTCAGGATGGAGCAGACTTATTACTGTCTGTGTGGCCTCCTAATGCTTTACACACTCTGTAAACCTCCTGCTGCTCCTGCTCACTGTGCAATAACACAACTGCTTAAAACATGGGTTTAGAAACAGTGGGAGGCAAACCCCAGAGTTACAGAGCAGGGGTAAGACATATTTATTGTTTACAAATGATAATGGTCAATGGTGATAAATTTGATATTGCACTCAACAACAAAAATTATCAAGAGTTCTCAGTATTACATTTAATATTTATAGAGTCATTAATAATGTAAATAATAATGAATTACCCAAAGAGCCTTTTAACTCAGGCTGTCGGCTTTTGGCCACAATTTTTCACTTTGTTCTCATTTTGTTTTTATGTCAGAGGATTAATTAAGCGGAAGGACAATGGCAAGACACATTCTGCAACCAAAGGAAAATAAAACAATGTACTGCACTGCGGCCACCACAGAAAGACTGGCTGCAGCAACAACACAAGGACACTTATCAAGGATGCGGCAGCACTGCAAAGGCAACTGGGACTTTTTTTTCTCCCACAAAAAACCACCACCAATGCTGTGGTCTCAGCACAGCGTGAACTGTTAGATCCAAGCCACAGTACAGTGAGACAAATTAGCCCCGGTTCCTGCTCTACAGAGATACATCAATCTTTCAGGTATTTCGCAAGTGAGGCAAAGGTTAAGTCTTAGAAAATAACTAAATTATTTGAATGACACAGTTAACACCCCAAAAGCCATATGCATCAGGACAGCCTTGGGTAAATCATAGCTTGCACTTTCACACAGTGCACCTGAACGTGGCTTTCGAAGGCTTAGTGAGTTTAATGGTGTGGCAGGTCATCTGCACTATGTTCCAACACCCTTGGGGCAAAAGAGAGAGAGAGAGCACTCGTTCAAAGACAAGTCAGATGTGTACAGCTATATATTCCACCTGGGTGGCGAGTAGTAAAGATACAGTGGGAGATCAGTGGGAAGGAATGTTATGGATTCATGCATGTCAGGTATCACCTGCCAAAAAGTGGGAAAGATATACAGGCAGAGATCTATAATGAAGAGGCCAGGGCTTGTAAATGAGGTTTCCATGGTTGTGGCTCTTTTTTCCACTTCATCACACCTGTTTTCTCTCTTACGCTATCGCTGTCTATGTTTGCTCGGGTCTTTAGAGGCGAGATGTTTCTATGAACCCTAGGACTCAGAGTTCACCAGCAGCATTTCTTATAATGTTCTTTACACTTTTGTCCCAAACTCTGTCAGTTATTGCATGTCCAGTGCTGTTGTTCAGTGCCAATGCGGGAAGTTTTGTATATGTAGCATAGCAGAAAAGAAATGCATGAAAGTTGTTGGTGGATGGATGTGTAGTCAATATGGCTTACATGCGGAAGTCTGGAGTTCAAATCCCATCACAGACCTGCATTTACATTCCCATTTTTACTAAGCATGATCTTTCCATAACCTTAACCAAGTGTTTTAGTTACAAAACCTTAACCATATTTTATTTGCCATAACCACAATCTTTCTCTAACATTAACCATATCATAGTTGTCATGTGCAAAAAAAACCATTGGCATTGGATATAAAAAAATTTAAAAAAAGTTATCACTGAACGTAATTCAAGGTTTTGCAGAATCGTCAAATATTTATATTGTTGTCTGGTGATAGAGTTACATTTTTAATTGTTGAAATAAACTGTTAACTCTCTTTAAGTCCATTAATGGAAGAGGAGAGGCTGTGATTAGGCTGTAGGTGCCGTGCTAAGCCATGATCCCCTTTGTCCCCTGGGCCTCTCCAGTCCAGGCAGGGAATGTGCTGCAATTCCGAACTCCAGCCAGAAGCAACTATTTCAGGTCATCTTGAAGGACTGCCCCTTTCTCCTTGCATCATCAACTACAGGCTCTTTTCCTTACCTGAGAGCTTTGGATGAGCAGAGCAGCAGGGGTCAAAAAAATGCAACAGCTCCATCTTGATACCCATCACCTGTCATTATGTGACCCAGGTAATGCATTTAAGGCGGCCTGCAGAGCCTTGAGGGTATTTTCTCTGTTTTAAGTATCCACAATCAAAACTCCTTAAAATATCACTGGGTCCCCCTGAGGCTGGGTGCACCAGCAACCTTTGACCTAAAAGGTCAGGTGACTAATTAGCCAACACCTCTGCAGAGCTATGGAATGCTCTGTGCCAAGGGCGGGAAAAATAGAAGTGGGATCTGTCAATTCACTTCACTGGAACTATAAACACTTGCAGGAAGATACTTGGAAACAGTTGATTATTATGTGTTTACAGTCACTCCTTGGGTGTACAATATAGCAGTGGCGCTAAGTGTCAAGTGGAAAATGATAGATGAGAAAGAGGAGGTGGTTTGGGTAGTTGGGGTTTTGTTGACAGGACATTTGGTGCAAACATCAGCAAAAGTAAAAGCTTATGCATTTGTTGCCTGTATGTGATGTCATTTGCTAACTTTAACCTTGTTTTACAGAAAAGCACCCCTTTGTTCCCAAAGAATCTGTGCTAAAGGGGTACAGTATAATTCAATGTGTTTAGATGAAGGGTATGAGCTGGGTTCTAATGACATATAATGGTCTGTGTCCTACAGCAGTTTATTGGCTTTTCAAGGGCATAATGATAGTCAATGGCCATGCATTACATTTCAGACCATGGCCCCCATTAGGTCCAATAGGATCTTTCATCTTCTACGTTCCTGCTTGTAGCCAATAAAGGATCCTATGTCATTGTCAAAATGCTGTCCCCATGGTGCAGGAATCAACTCCAGGCCACCTTGACACAGAATTCAACATGATTGATGGTAATTGCCTTTTGTGAAATGCCACGGCCACTGAAGACTCTTTATTTTCCTCTCTGCCTTTCATAAAGAGCAACTAAAATACTTTACCTGATCTATATGAGGAAGTGGTAGGCATCGTATGAAATGCATGACACATTCCGCTCTCTGTACTAAATGGCTTAATTATTCTGATGACATGTTGCGATTCATTGGCCTATTTGGACGCGGTGGCTGTGGTCGAGCAAGGCCAGATTTAGAAGGGATAAAAAGACTATTGTGTGTGTGAGGATGAACGGGGAAAATATATAAGGAAAGGCATTTGAAACTGAAACCAGATGTGTGCGTGAGTGTGTTTTTGTGTGAGTGTGTGTGTGTGTGCAAACACAGTGCTTGTTTCTGCCAGCCATGCCATTTCTTGGCCAGTGATTTTTTAAGAGTTTGTGGTTTTCAAAGAAGTATGTTTGGTACAATTAAAGGAAAGAATAAAATGAGTAACACGGTAGGGTAAGAAACTTGCAAGAAACTGCTTGAGGTTTTGATGTGATTTGGGAACAGGAAAAGGGACGAGGATAATAGGAACAGAATATATCCAAAAATGGTCTCTTGACTCAGCAAAACAGATTACCTTGAAGGAAGAGGATATGTCAAAACCTGACATCTTGGATTCACATCACTGCAACAAAGGATGGGCACAAAATCTCCCCCAAGGATGACCTGCATGAAACAGTCGTCTTACATAAATGATTGTCCCAAAAAAGAAAACTCTCCTACAGCAGCTAAATAATGTCCAGCCTATTCAGAATTATTCACAGTGTCAGTGTAACAACCAAACTGAGCAACAGGAAACTGTTTGGGGAAGTAATGAAAAAAGTGCTCTGGCATTACTCGGGACAGTATAAGCCAAGAGACTCATTCCACCACGGCTCCGCAAATGTCCCCTTTCCTTGCACCTTGAATATTTCCAGCCGCTCCAAATAAAATTGTTCCAGGTGCACCAATGAAAAGGACGGGCCCGATTTCCTAAAAGTGGGGCCAAGGGCTGTTAAACGGAGAGGCGTGAATTCAGCCAGGCTTTGTAATAGCTTGAAGTACTGGCCAATGGCCCCTGTGAAGGTTGAGTGCCCTCTCTCACAATACCGAGTGGTGTTATACTGACAGGTGTGTGCTAACCATTATAACACATGGCAGATTAATTCAGTCTCATAACATGTGACAGAAATAAAGATTCATAGTCCAGGATGGATTATTATAAAGACAATGTTCTGATAGATTTAATGATGCGATATCTGGTGGGAAAAAGAACTACGGTAATCCTATCATAGGAATGATGATAATAATATAAAGGAGACAACTTCATATCTCAAATACCACAGAAAAATCCTGAGAAGCCAGCTACTATAGCTCAAAATTACACCAGGGAAGCACAATGCAAATTCCACCTAGAATATACAAACTGCTGGTAAGTCAGGCTTGACAATTAAAACAGAAAATTTCAGATATCACCTCAATTGATCCTGCGGAAAGCTCTCAGTCTCCCATTTGGGTGGTGAGCTAACATTAGCATTAATAATTGCACAGACAATTTAAAAAAAAAAAAACCTAAATGGTACAGAGTGGGGTGTTTCCTCTCTAACAATCCATCTGTGGCCGAGTGTTTGGACACCGGATTGCAAATCTAAAAATGAGAAGCCTGCTAACAACTTTGATCCTGCCCTTGATTTTATGAGGACAATTGGGCGCAGGTAGGTTGTAGCAATGGGACATTTGATGTTTTAACAGGGGCATTGACGCAAAGGTGCACTCTGGCTCAAACCCTGTACATCTATGCAAAATTACCAAAGGTACTGTTTACTGCAGGGGTTTTTCTTGAAGGAGAGGACGGAGCAGAGATACAGTACAGGTCTGTTAATTTTTTGATGCCAGGGTTATTCAACAGGTTCCAAAACTAGGTTTGACAAGAACCATGTTTGATCTATGAGAACCGTATTTTTACAAATATAGTAACTGACTAATGTAGTTAGCTGCAGTATGGTTTTGCAGTGTCATGTGAACCATAAAGCAGTAGCTGTGTTAGAGTCTACAGAGAAGTCAGTGAATAGAGCAGGACAGGATTCATTACAAACTAACAGATCGCAACAACTCTCAACAGCTCCTTCTTCTATGTTGGATTTCTTTCTGAAGCCCTAACAAACTCCAGGTTCATCAGTGCCAGTAAGCTGAAACCTGAGCAGAGGAAAAAGGGCACCTCTACGTATGGAAAGGTTTAGGTGAGTAGTAAACTCCCTCTTACAGAACTGATGAGAAACACCTGGGTGTCTGAGCAACAACATCAGCCAGATGAATCAAAGCCAAAATAGATGATTGAGAGTGAGGCGGCACAAATCAAGACCTCTGATCACACAGTACAGAACTCTGAAAATGTACACGAATGGCTGGTGCTGGAATGAAACCTGCAGCCCGACATCAAAGAAAAACACAAACAAAATATGAATAACAGGAAATTGAACCCATTAATCAAATACTTACCAGTAAACATTCAATAAACAAATGAAACTCTGCATAAATAACCAAGATTCAAGTTCTAATCCACAAAGAACTTTACATTAACAAGCACAACTGTATGCAACACACTTGGAGGCATTAAAATAGGCTTGAGCACAAACAAAATCAAGCCACTTTGAAAAGAAATCTACAAACTGCTTGCGTCATTTAATCTATGTGTGAGGTTCCAAGTCACAGTCTCTTCCCCATTTTCTGTCTCTTGATTGTGCCATAAATGATTTCAATGGGGCACTGGGTTCTTTCTTGCTTCTTCTGGCAGCGCAATATTTGATTGGAGTCATTAGGGGGACCACTGTTAAAAACAATCAAATAAGGGCAGACGAAATGCAAAAAGACTGGAACTTGTCTAATCCTCGGCCAGTGCCGGCAAACACTTCTCCCTCCATGTGAAAAGAAGTGTGTTGGGTAAAACCAAGATTTCAGTGCCATGGGCAATTTTAGCTAACTGCCCTAAGTTGCAAGCTTTTTTGGATAGTGTAACCAGATATTTCTTAATTTATGCTGTCTTCATGAAACCCAATTACACCTCAACCAAGAGTGACCATTCTCGATGTTGTACATCAATTGAAAATAATTATATTCTGGATAATCACAGGGGTTTGATGTTTCAATTTCCTCTTTGTGGGGAAGACACGGCCATTGGCAAATAGTACGTGAACGGAAATGAAACACAAATGTCTCTCACCCTGTGGTCCGAGGTTTGTGATGTGTTTAAGCAGGCACCATATGAAATGTGCCCTTCATTGCCCACTGGTGATTTGTGTTCTTGCATGCCTAGTGTGTATGTGGGAGTTATGCGGAGAGCATGGTTTCTCCCAAACTTATTCTATGTTTATACTCTTGTGTGTCTGTCCGCCGTTTCTGTGCATGTGTGTTGGCGTCAGTACTAATAGGTCTGTCAGATGAGATGCTGCTGAGAGCAGTTGTCATAGCCCAATGTCCAAACTGGCAGCATTCACTTTCCACTTCCAGTCCCTGGAGAGAGTTTGACCTGAGTGGAGTTACCACAATGTGCTTTCACACTGCCCAGTCGGTCATCTAACCCTGCATGCACGCACACGCTTTCTGACACACACTCACACACAGCCAATGCAACTCAGCTGACACACTTAAAGAGTCTGTTACTAAAACCTCTACTGAGAACTTATTCATTATTCAGTATTATATTGTTCTCATCAGCCGTATAAACAATTTAGTCTTGATTTATGAAACCATGCTCTGCTAAAATATATACAAGAAAGCCACGTTTCTATTGTGTATCATCAACATACATACAGAGGATGATTTTCAACATGCAGGAAGCAGATTTTCATGAGGACATGGCCACATTTTCATTTCATAAATGGTAACATGCAGTAAATACTGTACATGCTAATTTTTAACATAAGCACAAACAAACATTTAAATTCACTTTTTAAAACTCAAGAAGGTTGTTCATTTGTAATGTAGCAGCTCAAGAAAATATCTCTTAGTTGCAAATACACCGGAACAGAACATAGATAGTGCCATTTAAATGAGAGAAGCAGATGGATTATTTGAATTTGACATATTTGTTTGCAATTTCCTGCTAGGGGAAACAATATTGTAACAGGATTACAAACAGTATAAAAGGTTGAATGAAAAATCTAAAGTGTCAAGTGTGAGGAAAATGTCATTCAGGTTAAAATTAGAGTCAGATACTTGGTATCACTATAGGTTATCTCACTTTAAACTTTTTCTCATAAATTCCAATTTCCGCAAGAAAATGTCAAAACAACAATGGTTCTTCCTGTACAGGGTCAGGTCTGGTCTACAACAACGCACAAATGTATAAATCTCCTTGCGCATGCAAATTTTTAAGGTCACGTACTCATGCACACACAGAATCTCTGCAGTGTACACACGGCTTATGAAAAACTCCCACTGTGCTCACAGATGAGGCTGAGTATACAATGGAGCCAGAGGACAGAGACCTCAACCTGAGATTTAACAGGAAAACAGCATGCCAGCACGTTGGCCAGCCAATAGAGATCTCACAAAGAAAACAGTCCTGTATTATTCCAACCAGAGGAGCCCGTATTGGCCATTTTGCCTGTTCTGTAGCGAGACCTGTTTAGTCTTTGACTTATTTTACAGAAACTACTACTGTCTGTGGTCTACAATAACCACACCACCCATGCTTTCACTGGAAGTGAATGAAAGTAGTGACCTCACTGCATTCGACTGGACCACCCTTAAGTGAAAGCTCCCAGAGAAAATCAAAGTGTCTTAGTTTGAGGCCTTATATGATACAAATCTCCCCATCAGGCGCCTATGCAGAGACTTCCCATATTGAAACATTGTTTTTGTGTTGAGGCGGGGAGGCACAGCTGCAGAACATCCATGTGCTGATGTTTATAAGTGAACCTGGAAATCCAGCAGAGTTCTGTCACCCCTTTTTACAAGCCTCTGCAGAATGCTCCACACATGCAAACACATAAACATGCACAGCACCACAAAAACATACGCAAGCAGCATGCAAACAAACACACATGCACCCAACCATACCCACAAGCACACACGCTTTAAAGGACAGATATGATGACACTGCACAACTGTCCAAGTGACCTCAACCTGCAAATATCTCAATGATTTTCTCCTTTACCAGCAGTTCTATGAACACATTCATTTGTGAAAAAAAATATGTATTTTACTGCTGCAGCCATTTTCCCTCTCAAATAAAACTGCATTGAAATCTAAATGGAATTCATCCATCTCTGTCTCAGGGGCTCTTATTAATAAATATAGCCAGGCTATGGTTTGAGTGAAAAGAGGAGGGTGAGAGCTTGCATTAGGGTGCATGTGCATGATGGAGATTAACTGTGAGAGAAAATGTAATGCTTGTAGTACTGCTTGAAATGCTTGTAAGCTTTGTTGTGTTTGCAGGAGAGTGTTTGCTGCCCAGAGGACAAGTAGAAGGCACCCAGTTCCAAATGACTCTCTCTCTGTGCATTGGTGCTGGCTCAGCAGGCTCTGAGTCTGCTTCATTCGGCTCCCTGATTGCATTGGCCTTCTGTCCACCTAGCCATTGATTCCCATGCCCCAGCCAAGCACTTTTCTGTTTGCCTTGCTCTCCTCTCAATATCTACAACCAAAGCTGCCTCAATACTGGTATTACCACGGTGTTACCTGTATTAGTGCAGAGGTCAACGGGTTTGAGAGGGGACGGTTCATGTGTAGCGGAAGATGCATGGACCCCGGCTTAGGGAAACTGACATTATGACTTACACCCTTCTGCACTAGTAAAACAGAGAATGGCTTGAACAATCCTATAGGTCAGAAGGTGCTGTTTCATCATTCCACTGAAGAGGTCTATCACTTTGACATAAGTTCAATTATTGGTATTTGAAGTCCTGCGAGGAAACACTTTGCTAAAGGTTACAGGGGTTAGAGGTAAAGCACATAAGCCTTTATTCTTCCGTTCAAAACATCCCATCCAGAATGAAGTCTTAGTTGCTGAAATTTCAATATCACAAAAAAAACTTCTCATAACCTTCAGCTGCAACTGTCCCTCTAGCGCTGGATCAAAATCACGCAAAGTGAACCTGCTGTGAAACCGATATTGGCTTTAAAGGAGAGATTTTCAGGCAGGCAAAAATACAGAGGGCACATTGTATTTGTTATAGCTCTTTACCTTATAAGCATGTCTTTGATAATAATCTGTCCAGTAGTACAATGAAGACATTTCAAGACTCTAATGTGTGCTGTCTATGACATGGTGAGATTTGATCTGGCTTCTCCACCAGAGTTTCAGTATGAGCAACCTTGCATTAGCACTGTCCCGTCATTCACGCTCAGCTGTGAGGGAGGTTTCATAATGGACGGAAACATGAAACCGGACACAGAGGTGGGAACGTTTGCAGACACAAAATATTCTCAAAAAACATAAAGGAATGCAAGTTAAGCCTTTGAAGATTAGAAACCCCTGCAGGTAGTCTGATAACGTTCTCTGACAGGAGACTTTTACAAAGAGGAGTTCTAAAATATCTTGTGTACTTTTTTCTTTTAGAGGAGCACACTGCATTCACCTGTGTGATTTGAGTGGAGAGCACTTGATGGGCACTGACTATGGAATCAAAGAAAGGCCGTAATAACTGGAATTTTATAAGAAATTAAACTACTACTTCATACTTAATGTTGAAATTTAAATATCACTGAAATTATACAACTGAAATAAAACAGGTTTGAATCCCTCTTGTTTTGCAATTTCATTTTTTCACAAATTCAGACAGAAATTTCAAGTGTGCAAAGTTTCCAATCATTCATCTGAACTACCCTTTTTCCTGGATCACATGATTGAAGAACATAACCTGGCGGGACAGACTGATTCCATTCAGGATGGATTGCTCAGCACTAGTAGCTCAGATGTTGAAGTTGAATTTGGGAGTCTGAATTTTAGGAACACAATTTGAGCAACTGATTTCTTGACTTGACTTAAATATTTATATCATAATTTGACAATTTGTGCCACTTGAATAGTTTTTTCTATCTGAATTTGTGGGGGGAACAAACTTCAAACTGCACCATTCTAGACTGGAAATTTCAAAGAGAAGAATTTAAACCATATAAATTTAAAAAGATGGTTTTCAAAGTAAAATATTTCAATGCTATAAATTATTACATATCAATGCTATAAATTATAATGTATTAACATTAAGTTTGCAGTAGTGATTAAAGTTCACAATTAGTTATTGAGTTGCTTATAAGAATCAAATCATTACGCCATTTATTTGCTTCCACACTATCTTGCCAATGTATAAACAATGAGAAAAAGAGACGAAGAGCAACGTATGCAAAGAGAAAAAGACAGTGTGAACAAAGTACAAACTACAGACAGACCGACCTAAAGAATTCATCTTAATGAATTCACTCTTACATGCGGCCAGGCGCTTTAATGAAAATCAATAATGTAATTTTCTACTTAGATAACCCAATCCCTTGAAACTGATTCCCTCATTTCCTCCTGGTGCATCTTCGATTATTCAATCAAGGAGCCGACCCCAACAGCACCTTGGTACGGAGATTATAAAGTCAGTCAACTCCAGCCCTCGGGTCAATCTTCCACAAAGTTCATGCCGATTTCACCCATCCACTTCAAATGCTCAAATTCAGTAGCTATTTGTTGTATAATCCCTCTCACTAAGACATGCCTCTTATTTATGACTTAATCAATGTAGTCCCTCAGACCTGGAGGCCAATCGATATGATTACAGGGCTGTTAAAAATCTGTAAAGTCCCAATTCAATTGTGCAGAGTGGGCAGCTTGAGAAGGTTGTCAGTCATCGAGGTCTCGCTCACATAATGTCCAGGGATTTTGCAGAGGGCTAATCAGGGGGAACTTGTCATGTTTGTGCAAGTTAAACTACCATCACAAAATGTGTCTTATTGAGCTCCTAATCAAGCCAAGCCTGACTCCTCACTCTCAGTGTACTCATGTTTTCCCCTGAGACATTTAAAGACCTTTAGCACTAAGCAACGGTGGACCTACGGATCACCTTCTCTGTTACATTCTTATTTTCACATTGTTAAACTGTTTGGATTTGGGTGGGCCCAGTTGTTTTAGGCAGATTTCATGGTGCCACACTGTTGAGCTGGCATTTCAACTCATTGTTTCCTGCCAGGAAAGTGCTAATGCTAGCTGTAAATGGAAGGTACTGCAAACCATTATAAATGTGTCTAGACACATAAACCGTGCTGTGAAACAGGGAGAAACAGATAAGTTGTGGAAATATTCAGAGAGTAAATTTAAACTTGATACATATTAGAGAGCTCTAACGTTTTTTAAGTGCCAAGCAGACAAAATTTGAATGATATGTCATAAAAAACAAACACATTTTTTTCTTTTCAAGTAATATATATTGTAGGATCGTCCGGTTAAAAATAGGTTTAGGGATAGTGAAGAAAGACAATTAAAAGACCCAATAATATGATATTTCTGAAGTCAACCCTGATCTGTATTCAATAATCTGTACCTGCCGAAGTCTATAAATCAACTTTTATCATGTGCTGGAACTTCATAAATCTCAATATGTACATGAAAGAAGGGCCTCTGCTGATGCCGTGCCAAAAGCGATTCGGAATCTCATGAAAAGGAATTTGCGCATCCAGATGCAGTAAGCATGGGTCTCTGTTTTGGATTTAATCTGTGGTCCGATCTGGGACTGAGGTAAGCGTGAGCTGATCGCTACCAACAGCTGGTATGTGCTCATTTCCATTGTCTGGATCATCTGTCTCTTTTGGAAGAGGTAGAAAAAACAGAGCTTATGAGGGGGACATGTAAAGTTTCTTACTGGGAGAAGATGACAGAAGACAGAAGGTAGAGCAGGAAAAGGTGGCATGAGAGGAAAGCAAGAAGGTGAGAGTGTGAGACAAAAAGAGATGCAGACAGAGAGAGAGGCTGGGCCTCATGGTACCTGATCAAACAACTTGACAGTGTGTCAACACACATCTGGAGCAGATATACCGCCTCCTTCCCATTATGAAACTAACTCCTCCCCTCCTCCACACTCCCATGACACACAGTGATGCTATTAAAATAAGAAAACACATTCGATATCAGTGCAGTCATACTTCATTACAATAAATACTGATCAAGAAGACAACTGACCAAGAAGACAGAAATAAAGCTAAACTATGTTAATTACATAAGAGTTTAACTTCTCAAAAGACTCCTTACAGTCTGTGAGTACTTGGCACAGATTCTACTCCTTTCATTCTCTTGTTTGCTCTTGGCAGCCTCCTCTTGTTTTTATGAACTGGCCCTTTAATCCTGTCCAACCACAATTGATGCAAACAACACGGGGCATTGGAGTATACATCAGGCAATTGCACAAACACAAACATGTCCTAACATTTACAGCAA
Source organism: Siniperca chuatsi (assembly GCF_020085105.1). Lineage (NCBI taxonomy): Eukaryota > Metazoa > Chordata > Actinopteri > Centrarchiformes > Sinipercidae > Siniperca > Siniperca chuatsi. The sequence continues at coordinate 9,161,143 of NC_058064.1, forward strand.
TGATTGAAGTCAAGACCTGAAAGCTTGGAGAGTCAGAATGAGCCCATTTCCCAAGGGCAGGCAGAGTTGAACAGTGACCATGTGTGATTCGAGGCATGTTCTGGGCATTATTCTTGGTGTGTGGACACATCACATCTGATATTACTTCCATAATGTAATAATAAACCGCTTGATCTCTTTGGAAAGGATGGATAGAGTGTTCTGGAGGGCACAGCCCGTCCTGAAATTACATACCAGATGCTGAGGACATATCTCCTGCCTGATATGTACAGAAATGAAAGCCAATAGTAATGAATGTACTGTGTAGCCACATATGCCTTCAGCAGCCCCCTCACTCCTCCAGATACAATGCCTCAAAATGGTCTTAAATGAAGACAAGGATTGACACAGATAAAAAAAGGTTTGTTTGTGACATATGAAAGAGGAGAAAAAGTTAAATGAATCAAATGACTCATCAAAGAGAATAACAACTCAAATTGTGGATGAGTAAATACTGTTTGTAGATTTAGCCGCACACATGGCATGAAGATTCACGAAAACATAAACAGATATAATTACTCGATTGCATTCACATACATACAAACACACACAAACAAGCTGTCCTGAAAGCCGTCCTGTGACATAACCGTGTGTGTGATCATTAAGTGACTGTGGCAGGTTGTTTTTGCCCAGCCTGCCTCTCTGCATCTGTTCCCCATAGTGCCTCATTAGTGGAATTCCTCTGGGAGCTGATGGGCAGGTCAGGAAGAGGGTCCCAGACCTCCACTGTCTGTGAATCTGACAGAGCTGATAACACTGAGGTCTGGACAGGACGAGGAGGGTGCCCATGATCTGATGAGAAGGTGAGGCTGAGGAGGCATGTGGATAAGGCATCCCAGCATGCAACCTCAGCTCCTTGTTGCTTCCTATCAAAGGTTTGCTGCTGTATCTCCTATAGTTACTGTGAGCAACAGAAGATGTGCTAGCTGAATAATTAAATGGTCAATTCACCCAAATAGCAAAAAGATTTTCTTTTTTTCTATTATATTTGCTTATTATGTATTTTCTTTAATTCTTTTTTCCATTTTATGTTTCAATTAATTTTATTTTTATTATCATTATTATCATTTATTATTATAAAAGAAATCCACTGTGTATTGCTGTGGTATTTTCATATATTGTTTATTATGACATTTGCATCTTTATTGATTGTCTGAGATGGTCAAGCCTATTTTGTAAACCTGTATGTTTATTACTACACAAACTGTGTGTGCATATTTAAGACTTTGGCCCTTTGCACATTTTCATTAGCCTGATGAAGCACTGAGCAAAACCCATTGCTCATGTCAGTGTTAATAAAAGATCCTTGATTATATTTTTACGGGTTTTTTACGAGTGTGCAGTCTCTGCAGTTTTTTTCTGATTATCAGAAAGATACTTTTGGTTTTCTGTGCTGAGATATTTGTCTGCTGCAAATCCAATGCAATGGAGGTGAAAGGAATGTTGTTTGTGGTGCTCACAACATTGGAAAAATGTTATTTTAAGAGCAACATGTATTTCCAGAAAAAAACATCCTGGTTATTCTGGAGAATCCACAGTTTTCATTGGAAGAAATCCTGAGCTGCACAAACAAAATGCCATTTACCTCCATTGTATTTGGGTTGTGGCAGAAATCTCAGTGACGGATATCTCAAAATATCCGCAGATAAAACAAAACTACATGGGTAATTTGGGTGAACTGACCGTATCACCTCTATCATCTCTCATACTTACCCCTCTCCCGCACTCTCTGCTCCCCTATTTCCTTTTCCCTCACCATTTATTTCACCAAATCTTTCCTGTCGTATCCTTTTCTCTCACTGACTCGTTCTCCATCACCAGCTCACGATTCCTTGATAGCGTTCATGTAATCAGTGTGAATCACAGATAAATATCAGTAAACAGTGAGTGACGTCTCCCAGCTGTTTTTAATATTTCTGCTGTCTTAGCAGGTCAGTCAGCGTCTTACACCGGATCACAAAACCAGAATATGATACCTCGCAAATCCCAGTAGACCACTGGGGTTTGACCGCTGGTGTCTCTGAATTAAACACTTGCATGAGTGCACACCTATGTACACAAAAACATGCACACACACACATTCACAGTCAACACCAAAGTGAAACTAATGATATGCATATGTCTTAGCACACACACACAAACTAAAGTGCCTGAAGAACAATCGCAAATCAACACCATTTTTTGAGAGACAGCATCTGTGAATACACACGTTTCATATTCTTTGGTTACTCAGTGTTACAGGACATGACAGGTGTCAGCATATATTCTTTTCCATATTAGAGGGATTTTCACCTAAAGTCAATACCTCTGTTTGAAGTCAATGGGAGTTACATTCTTTAGCTCTCCGGTCCAAGGGTGAGAGGAAGTTCACAGCCCATCAATGCAAATGAACAGCTTTCACAAGCAATTTAACTCAGTCTATGTGTGCACCAACTGAATAGCCATAGTCTTCTGTGAGACTTGGAATCAAAGTAAATTGCCACCAATATCAGTTTGACCTATTGGGAGCACTGACTGAGAATCAAGCCTTTTGTGAGAACATGATTTACAATAAGGTGGGCCTACAAAAGAAACTACAGATGGGAAGTAAAGGACTAGAGCTATATTTGGACAGAATGAACCTGAGCAAAACTATAATAGTAAGATTATCAGTTAGATCCTTTTATATGTGATAACCTTTACTAAAGCTCTGAGTGCAATAGCCTTTACTGAGTAAATTTCAATGTTATATGTGTTAGTTTTCCCTAGTTTACAGCCCTCTCATATTTTTCCAGTGAAATATGTGACATTACAAGCAAACCAATAGCAATACGTTTGCCTAATTTTAAAATGAAATGTCATATTTTCATTTATACTTCATGAGTTCAGTGAATAATATTTTTGTTACTGACACAGACTTGTGTAAAATATAAAATTTAATGAGGAACTGTAAACCACGCTACAAGTTACCACTAACTTCATGGTGAATGGAGTGTTTCAGATTTTTAATGGTGAACACATTCCCATTTTTGAGCCCACTTCTCTTCCAACTATTGATAAAATGTGAAGCTAATAGGTCGTGGTTGGCCGTACACTGCAGACGAGTGCCAAGCCCTCACTGAGGATAATACACTGCTTTTATTGTAGCCACAGTCCAGATCCGCTGCATAGAAAATTAGTCAAACATACAATCGCTGCCATATTTTGCTTGTCGTGTGCATGGCCTGTTTCGCTATTGCATCAGTCACAAAGAGTGTGAGTTAACTATTGGCAGGTACTCCAAAATCTGGTTGGATTTAATGAAATGTGACTGCCCATTTTAAACAGGCCTCATATATGAAACTGCACTCCCTCCACCTAATCTCACAAGGTTACAAATACCCATATAAATGTGTCACATTTGTCTAAATCCACAGATTTGACAGGCCACAGTACAAGCAATCGTTTAAGGCTGACAGACACCACGGTCCACTGAAAAAATAAAGAAAGAAAGAAAATAAAACAGCAGTTCCATTTTACAATTTCATCTTCCTTCCATTTTGGTTATGCTTCCCCCAGGCTGAAGAATTTCAGTAGGATTTTTCAGCGTCAGCTCAAAGGGGAATTGCATCCAGATGTGGCCTGAGCCTGGCTGCACGGTCAGTCAGGACTGGAGACAGAATAGGTGAATGGAGTAAAGGGAACAAGGAGGAACCGGCACACTCCAAGATTCACTGAATAAACATGACCCCACTGTGACCCTTACTAGCCAGCGTCACCCTCAGGGGGCTCCTGCAGGTCCATTAAACCTGTTCAGATACCTCAGGGCTAACCTGCCCTATTTCAAACTCTATCAGTGTCCCACAGGATATCTGTTATATTGCTGTATGTCTACAACACAGTCACTACACCACAACAAGGGACTCTATTGCTGGAGAGTGAACCCATATACCTACAGGAAAGACTCTGGCTCCACTGAAGAAAAACAATTCAAGCACAAAATTGAGCTTTGATTCTATTTTCCTAACAATATCCAGCACACGCACAATGGAGGCATGTAGTCAGTCCCAGAGGATAACATGCATGGCTTCTAAAAAGGTTATTTTTCATCAATGCATTGTAGAGCCATGATTAAGATCCGCCTCTCCTTCTCTGTAATGGATTCCTGTGGCTGCACTTGACCGTCATGCTCAAGTTGGCGGGTTGCATCATGAAAACACTGGGAGGAATCAGACTTGTGTGTTGAGCTGACGTCCTCTCGTTCCCTCATGTGTAAAACAAAACAGATACATGGCATCGATGCAGCGCAGCCTAGTCACAAAATAGCCAATAACTGCATTCTCTAATACCACCCACGGTCGATTACGCATGGGTTTTTTTTGATGACTAATGGCACATTGTTCAGTCCTACCTCAACCCTCACCCCTGAATCCCCCCTGGATGCACCAACTTTGTATTCAAGCAAAGAGCAAACAGGAAAAGCTCTCACTATCTTGGGCCAAATGTGGATAAAAGAAACAATAGTCTTGCATTTTACCCCAGGACACACGGAGTAAAACTTAAAAATAAATCTGACTGAAACACGGAGCAGGGAAATTAATTAGCACAATTAAAAACGTTATCTCAGTGTTGCTTTCACTCCATAATGTGGTAGAATACAGTACTGTCACCTCAGCAGCTCTTCCTCACATTGTAAGTCCGTAACCTACTTTTATTTCACAGCTAGCGGTGACTCTGCAGGCATTATCAGCTCATTTTAACACTCGCAGCACTGGAGTCAGCACTGCAGGCACTTATTTTCACATGCTGAAGAATAATTACGGAACACTCGCAACTCGTTGCCGTTCTCCCTGTGCCGTAGTGACTGTAATTATCTATTCATGCATCGCATTCCTAGGAAAAGTGTATCGATTTCCAGCTGGGGTGGGGGCTCTCCACTGCTCAGAGCGATGAAGAACCAGCAGAAGAAGACAGCATGTTTTTATATTTGATTTACAGAATGATCATTAACCATTAATCTCATAAAATTGATTTTTTTTTATTGCTTTAACAGCTGTTTAGAATTTATATATATTTGCATTGATTTTTGTGTGAGGTAAAAAAACAAGCCTTACTCACAAATACTGAGGTGACTTTAATGCTTTTAATGTGTCTACATTTGTTAATTTATTCACTTTTATACGTTTTCAGAAGGCCAAAGGGCAGAGCAGAAGCAAAAGTCTTACAAAATTTGTTTTTTAATTCTGTTTTCTCTAAACACTTGTTAAATATTCTTAGTAATACATGATCAAAGAAAGTTTGCCCTGCAAATCTTATGGCATTTACTAAAGGCTGGTTAGTTTAAATTATTGTTGTGATTTCAAAATCCTTTTGTATGTGAAATGAATAATCACATACATACTGATTTAAATTTCCTTACTATTTTATACATTCTTGTTTTACTGTTTAGAGCAGATAGAGGAAGCAGAGGGCGACTGGCTAGGGGAGAGGCTGAAACAAAACTCATTTGTGTAATTATATTCAGTGCACTGTATTATTGGAATATTTATAGGAATCTGTATGTATGTGAATATCTATTATTTGCTTTCTGTTTATCTTTTGGTGTGGTTTTATGTAAATATTTATTACATTATATGGTCTTGATCCCACCTAAGTGGTATCTTCCACAAACAGCAGGGAAACTATAAAAGGCAGCAAGTTGCTTTCAGGGGTTGATGACATTGTCTGTTGTTTTGTTTTTTTTGTTGTTGTACTTTTTTGTATTTTCACTGCTTTTGTTGTTTTTGTTATGATTTCTAGGTAATAATAGATGTCAGAATAAAAACTGATAATATTTTCCAGTTTAAATATAGCAACAACCTGAACATGTTAAAGGTTAACTTTTCATCTAGCATAAATTAATCATGATGTCAAAATAGTTTGCGCTTGGAATTAGATTAAACACAACATGACAGGAGAAAACCATCTAAAGGTTTGGCTCTCAGAAGTTACCTTGTTGTATAGACAAGTGTTTACTTTTCCCATGGCTCATCACTGACTGTGATTGGTTAATCACACAAGGGGCATGAAATCAACCACTGAACGTCTCTGCTTCCACATACCAGATTTCACCAATTGAGAAGTTATTCTGGGGCTGCCACAAGATTATTTGGATGCTTGTCAAAGCTTAAAATTTAAAACCACAAGCACTCGGAGTGCTTACCCCAAATCCTTGACTAATCAGACTGGAGACTTGGAGTGCAGTGAGGGGTTTTCTCACCGGTACCAGAGCAGCAATGAAGCCCCCAAAGTGGGTTTGACTCATTCACAAGTGGCCATTTGCTACAAAATCAAGGCATCTGCCAACAAGAATTCCAGTCACTGGCTTTCACAAAATCCACAATATCTGTCAGACTATAAATAAGAGCATGTTATCATCTCTGCCATTGCATCTAACAGATACGCTTCTGAAGGCAAACAATGTACATGTAATCAGACCTGCCGGAACTCAGACTTGTTTTATTGTTTTGGTTTATGTGTTTTAGGGCTTAAGTTTACTTAAGCCAGAAAAAAGAAGCATCAGGCTGACAGATTATTTGTGAAAACCATTAGTTTTAATACTTGATACAACACTCTTCAAAAGTATACCATCTAGTAAACATTCATCATATCCACAAAAATGCTGGAACCAGACATGTCAACAAAAAGTGTAAATAAATTCTGGTTAAACTTTGGAAAGATTTAATGAATTGAGCATTTTTGAAAATCAGCAATTAGACATTAATTATGGACTAAACGAAGCTTGTGAACATGTTAAACCACTCTACACGATGAAACTTCATAAGCTACTTTATATATTACATTTCTGCTCCAAAATTTCACTCAATCCTTATTCTCTTACAATACTATAACTCGTCTTAAATTACATTCTAATCTGCTTTAAGCAGATAATAATTCTAGTGAATTATTATTATATATTTCTTGGTATACTTATAATTGAAATGTTATAAAGAGTTAAGAAAGAGAAGTTCTGTATGTTCTTGCCATCTAAGAATTCACGTGAATGAGCATTCTTGCATGACTGCCATTGTCCCAAAAGGAACGAGAGCGGGTGGGTGTGAGATACCCTTTAAGGAGTCCACATGTGTTTCTGAAAGGGTGAGAAGTCCACAGACAAAACCCAGCATCAAAGATTAGGCCTGAAAAAATAAACAGCATCTGCACAAGTGATTGATGCATGAAGAGTTCTCAGTTGATTCCAGCTTCTCTGTTTCTGCTATTTGAGCAGGAGATTTTCATGGCATCCAGCCGCACTGAGCCCGCTGGACATGTGTCTCATTGTAAAGCACAAAGCACAATGAAAATAAGCACGAATTACATTTTAAAATGTTCATCTTTCACTGATTATCTTGTATCTTTGTAGATGTTGAAACATGAAGCACGTTATAGTGCTTCACTAACTAACACTGATCCCCTGCCCCGTCAGCCAAAACCACTAATTGGGCTACCACAGACACTCTTGCCAGCTTCCCCAAAACTAGCGACGAGCTGAACCCCTGAGAGTAATTCTGCCAAACAAGGACAACAGCCAACAATGTGTAGTTGCTGTCAGAGGTCATTGAAATTATCAGTCTACAAATTACTTTGTGGGCTCATGGTAATGTGAGGCCTCAAGCAGAGGGGGTGGGGAGCGGCAAATTCAAGTCTCATGGATAATGTAGAGTTGGTCTGAGCCCAGGAAAGCATCATCAGAGTTCAGATGATCTCTCTGCGATCCTAACCGCTGACATAGAGGAAAGAAGCATCACTGCAAAACACCGGATACACAGCCACAGCTCTCATATCAGATTCCTTACATAGTTTGTGTTATTGAAACATGGCCAGATGGAAATGATACAGCTGGTCCTTTGTCATGTTGTGATTTAGGATGGATTTACACAGAATTTTTGATTTATTTTCAGGCTGTGAACATGCAGCCAGCACTGACGTTAACATTTAATAGTCCTCCATACTGACAGTATTTTGTCCTTGCGGATTTATGAAACTGACACAGTAAAAACTTTCTAAAGCCGAAGCCGTAGGCCTAACGAGTATTAATATAGAAATCTACACTATGTGACTTGCTCACTGACATGTCAACACCAGTGTCATCAGCAAGTCAGCAGGTGTTTCCCCCTGTCTGTTCCCTACAAAACAAGACCAGCACTATTCTCCCACCAAAGACACTGACCTACAGTGAAAGTTCAACTGTCCTCCGCCCTTAAGGCAGTTAAGGTCGTACAAGTAGGGCACAAGTGGCAAAGTAATCACTATAAAGTAAGAATGGAGTCGGGGGGGAGGGTGGGAGCAGACACAAGACAAGAAGAGCTGGTTTCTCCTCAGACAAACAGGGTCATTAGCACTTTCAGAGGGAGTCCCAGCAAGGGGTCGGGACTTTGGGAGTTTGATCTCAGTGAGAGTGTCTGAAGCCATGAAATGTGGGGGCAAACCCAAACCATGGGGAAGGGCACAAATGGTAGAGCGATCACAGGGCTGCAAGCGGAGCTCCACTTTAAAAGGGGTCAGATGGCTTTTTCATCTCTGCTAAAGGCGCTCGGCAAAAGTGACGTGATGCACAAAGGACAGGCACTGTGTTGATTGACACACACTAGAGGACGGGGTTAATGCTATACGTCATGCATACGTCCATACAGCCTAAACAAAGGGACAACAAAGCAGAAATAACAAGAGAAAGCAGAGCAGCCGGACAGGTCTCTGAGTTCTCCCTGAGACAGGAGGATGAGAAATTGGAGACGTTAAGTGATGGATGCTAAACTGTCAGTTCTAATAGGCAGCAAAGGCAGTAGCACTGTACTGCGGCTTCAGGAGTCCAGAAGAGAACAGTCCAATGATCAACACAAGGGAGCCAATTAAAAACCCGACTTTGGCAGCCAACTGCATTACACCGACCCTCATGTGACGCTGGAAACACATCAGAATCCATAGAGAGGGTTTTTTATTTTACTTTTATTTTCTGCAAAAACCTAACCAGCATTTTCAGCCTTCGCACCACAGGCTATTATCGATCTGTGGTCTCCTGTTAAATCACTGAGCCTCCACTTTAATTATTTCTAACTGACTAGCTGCAGGAGAGTCTAGTATCACCCCTTGTTATGGTGAGAAGGCATGAGTGCTGACATCATTCCCTCCTCTGATAAGATGGAGAGCCAAATGACAAGGTCACCGAGGTGGAGGAGGTGCAGTCTATTCTAAAGATAACACGTTTCAGGGAAGGTTTCTTTATACTGTTGCCTGCAGAGATCAAACGCAGAGGCGGGTTTTTTTCACTCTACGATTGAATTTGTCTCAGTTCTCTGAGTTAGGTTGTTTTTCTCTCACTAATTGGAGAGAAAACTCACAGGCGGATGCGGGAGATAGCTGGAACTGAGGAAGGTCACTGATATGAAGTTCCTCTTCTTCTTTCAAATGCTTTGAAATTGTTTTAAAAGTGGTGTGTTTTGTTTAAAAATAAATCCAAAAGGTGTTATTGAACTGGCAGAAATCTGCCAGGTGACCATACCTAAGCAGCAAACATGTTGGCAAAAAGGATGTGTTCTAAATACAATAGAGTTATTTCTGTATGGGAACTTCGACATTAAAAGAATAATTATGCTGGAAGCAACTAATTATATGTTCAGCAATCAATCCTCAGCCAATCAAAGCAAAGCAAATAGCTTTTTAACTCTTGTGATTACAATGCTTTTACAAAGCAAAGGGAATTAATACAATTCAAACAATTCCTGCACCTTCATTCATTTATGACACATGGAAAACACATCAGAGACAATCCAAAACACATGGATGGGCCCTCACAAGAAAGTGCTTGTTGAACCCAGACAAAAATGTTGTCTACAAAGCTCCTGTATCCTCACTCTGAAATAAACCTGTACACTGTGTGAACAAAGTCTAAAAATGACTCTGAGTGTAGCTGGGCCAAATTGTAATGTTTCTGCATCCTAGAAGAAACATTAGCAGACTTGGTGACAGAGATAGTGAGTGCAGAGTGTCAAAGATGTTTGAGGGGCTCCATCTGACCCTGCGTCGTAACCGCCAGGGAGGGCGAGGCCGTCTGGAAATAGCACTTCCCAACAAGCCTTTGGTGTCTCCTCCTTTTACACTCATATGACCGACGGTTCCACCTGACTGACATTCACAGAGTTAATATACACACTGAAAACAAATAAAAGCTCGGTGAGCTACTGAGTGGGTCACGGGTTTAAGATCTTGTGGTTTTTACCATAAGGTGCCACAGTCAGTCATCCTTGTCTTCTAGCAGAGGTGATTTCCCTGCGTTACTGTGGTTCGCCAGCCGGGCAAAGCAGTCGGTCCATCTATCACCATCCTACCTCACGGATTTCCACTGTAACATCTGTCGAGCATCATGAATGATAGTATGTCACATCTGCAGCATTCCCAATAGCTGTAACTCATCTGTTAGAAGATCAGTATATGAAACACATGTCTGTCATTCAACCCTCAGAAACGAGGAGAGTTACAACCTGCTGCTGAGGAGCTGGGATCAGTTGAGCTAAAATACCAATAGGTCTCCCAAAAAAGGGGGTCAATGCTACTAAACATATTGATATAGGAGGAGGAAGTTGAGGTTTAAAAGGTCAAAGGGCCACTGTCAATTGACACATCTGTCTGGAAATATTTTCTGTCCTTACATCTTCATCTGGTGTTTGGAGTTATGAGGGCCTCTAGTACAGTGGAAATACAAACACAGCTCACATGCAACTCGTTGGACTCCGAACAAAGATTTAATAGTCGTCGCACCATCAAAGAGGCTCTCAATCACCAGTCATAGAGATCAAAAATTTGGAGAGGTTAATGTTTAGTAAACATGCATGCAAAGCCTTTCAATTGCTGACCACACTGGACTGACTGGCTGAGTCTGAACTGAATTCCAACCAGCTAAATCCTAAATTCCAGCTAAATCAAAAACTGTTATGCAGCCTTCTGGTTGGTGACCCTTGTGCTTTTGGTCAAAACATTAGGACATGGTTTTAATCATGTGTATTAATCTAAGTCTGGTTTGAATTTTAGAATTATGGTCGGTAGATGGCGGGAAATATCTCACCATGCACTATTTTGGGATTGGTCTGAGACAGTGTGCAGACAGAGTCATCTTTCCAGTTGGGGAATGTCAGGCTGCCTGGGTGAATTCCTTTCCCCTAGTTTGGGGAATGACCCCTTGCCCTTTGGCCCACAAATCTTCAGGTCCACAGGTCCTTCGCTGTTGAGTCCAAGATGGCCGTCCATAGGCGTCATGGCCCGTTGGAAGAGACGAAAGGGAGGCCCTCGTTTTCTCAGTCACATTCTTTAAACAGTAACCTGTTGTACTGCCAATAGGACACCTGTTTGTCATGCTGCCCCCTGCTGTTTGCAATTGAAACTGGCTACCACAATGAACTACAGGATTTATACATTACAAATTTCACAACATGAGGCCAAATAACACCTACATTTCCTGGAAAATGAATCTAAAACATAGACTGTACATGGTATATATTTTTCAAAAACCACCTCACTTCCAGCAGCAAGGCATTTATAGATGTTAACAGTCAAAGCTCTATTCGCTTTCTTCCCCTTGTTACCTTCGGATATGTCTAATGTTTACATCAAATATATGGAAGTAGGGTTTCAACTAATTATTATTTTCATTATCAATTTCTCTGTCAATTATCTTCCTGATTAATTGCTTTACTGTCTATAAAATGTCAGAAAATGCCCAGTGAAAGTAAAAATCACCAGTCAGACCCAAGGTGACATCTTGATTTGTCAAACCAATAGTCCAAAATCCAAAGGTATTTATTTTACAATATAAAACAGAGAAATGTAAGAAATACTGACTTGAGAACCTAAAACCAGCTTCTCATTTATTAAAATTGTTGTTGATTGAGTTTTATCTGTCAATCAACTTATCGATTAATCTACTAATCGCTTTAGGGCTATATGGAAGTAAACCGAGAGAAAGCAGTGCACCATCTGAGCTGTTCTCCCTTATTTTACTGATGTCGCACCATCATGAGGGGGCTTAATAAATCATGCGAGGTAATAAAAAATAGCAATACCAACAGAAAACAACCCGGGAGAAATACATCACACAATGGTACACTTTTGTTTAGACATGAACTCTGCTTTGCTTTGTTATCCGTTGCCTCCCCTCATTATTGCAGACACGTACATTTATCAACCCCAGATCTTTTGCTTTTTGCCTATACCTCAATTTAACTCCTGCGATTGGGCGTGAGTGGGAGGGATCGCCTCCCACTCACAGTGACCGACCACATCACCGTGTCTCTCTCAGTCCCTCACATGCTGCCGCAGTCAAGAGGATGAAATCACTCCATCAGTGAGTGGAGCCTCCACTGTCACTGGCATTAGACAGCTCCAGAAAAAGCCGTAATTAAACAACTCAAGCTCTGGTAATTACCCTACAGTGGCCCTAATTACCCCATTCTCAGGGTGATTACAGCCTATAGGGGGAGGGGACCAACTACAAAAAGCCCTCCCTGTCTGGGTGAAGGGGGGCAGGAATGATGGCAGCGGGGAAAATTGTGGGCCTTTAATCCAGTGTCACTGTGGAAATGGAGGAAATGAGCAAGTACATTGAGACAAAAGGACTAGCTTGTTCTTAAAGGGATGAGGTGACAGAACAGTATGTGCACAGGAAAAGAAGCTGTGATTCACCATGGAGAACAGGTAGTGTTAAAATAAGCCACAGAATCCTTGAGTGAGTAAAAAGGGCAGCAGAATGCAGCTCTTTGTGCCCTCCATACAATGATTATAACTGCGACAAGAGCCACAACAAGATCGAAAGATGTTCACACTGATGTACCTAACACCTTGAAACTTTGCCAAAAGGTTACAGTCTATCACGTCCATCATGCAGTGTTCAGGAGTGTATCTTACACAGATCAGCGCATCTCCTCTCTGTCTCAGCATTTTTAGTACAAGAGGAGCTATGCTGCTCTAAGCATATCGCTCCCTTCCCTATCCCCCCCAGAGGACGTGCGGACTGGGGGAGGGATCGATGCTCCGCTCCAACAGACAGTGGTGTGTCGATTCAGCACCTGGCCAGAGGGACAATGTAAAAAGGAAAGAATAAAACGCCATCTCGACTAACTCTGAAGAACTTGTGGCATCCTTTGTGAAGGTGAGTCACAGAGACCCTTGGGACCATCACAGACTGACCCCGTCCTTTGGTGAAACAATGCAGCAAGGTAAGCCACGGCGGGATACGTGCTGCACCACAGAGGCAAATGCATCCAACCCTTTGGGTGTGGATGATTAAGCATGAATCTGCCATTTAAGATGGTTTTTGTTTGTTCTTTACTGTAAGCTATTTGAAATAACTGGCAATACAGTCAAATATACAGTATGTTTGCCTACTAATCTTAACCACCAATTCCCATCAACAATCAGATAACATGATTTACACGCTCTTATTTGCCATAAGAGCTGTAATAAAGCCCACTGCTGTATAAATTAAGTTTTATGAGTGGATCCTTGTTTTGTTTGTATAACAATGGCACATTCCTGCAAATGGTTTCACACTATACCACCAATCTACAGGTGTCAGTAAAGTGCCAAGAAATGCAACAATGTGCCAACAAAGGCAGGGAAGAAGAAGACTGCACGCTAGTAAACATGGATCTAAAAAATGCAAGTTTCAAAAGCGGCTTCGCAAATGTTTTATGGAGGAAGGAAATGCATTCAATACTTTTGTTTGACCTCAAGGATACACACAATGCGTTTTGGTGAATAACACTGAATGTAAACAGAAACTGTTTGAAAGAAAACTCGACAGGGAACTTTTAAGTAACTGTTAATACAAACGCTTCCTGTGATTGCTTTGTATTAAAAGCCTTTCACAGGCAAACCACTGTAATGCTTTTATTGTGAAGCAGCAACAGATGAAGTCTAAGACAACTTTTGTAGTAACAGTGCAGACAGCAGAGAGATGACAGGAAGACAGAGATGGAGAATGACATGCAACAAAGGTCCACGACCATACGCATACCAAGGATGTTGCAGCTTGTGGTCGCTGCCTTGACCACTAGGTATTTAGGTGTGAAAAACCATTCGCAGTGTGTATCACAGGCTCTGACCATGGTTGCTCACGATATACCAAATGCACACTCAACACTCTGATCAAGTCTTATAATAATTAAACTTAATGTAAAAACAAACACTCAACCTGTCTACAACGGATATGGCTCAATTATATCAGAAATCGCTGTCAACTTCAGTCCAGTGAAGAGTTTTATTTCGACCAGATAAATGTCAAAAATTGCAGAGGAAAACACTGAATTTTCATTTAACAGCAATGAACAGGATGCAAGAACACCCCCAACACCTTGCAGCCCTTTGTAGCCATAATGGGGATTTGTTTTGTCAAAGCAACAGAACGACGTCATTAGCATGCATTTGGCATTATTTATACATGTGCTGGAGGATCAGACTGGGACATCTGCTATGTGTTGAGTGAATGAGGAGGGCCATTTGAGTGAGCGTGCTGAGGACCCTGATTGATGTCGCACACAGCAAAAAGTCCCGGCGGTCCCATTAGCAGCTACAGTCTGCATTACTGTCACACCCGTCAGCCACGACAGAGGACTGCTCCGCCACCACAGCCATCAGTAACCTGCCCTGTCTACGAAACGACACACCGGGACAAATGAATCGAATGCTGCACTTCCCAAATGAACACTGGTTGAAACCAGAGACTCACTGAGCTTTAATGCAGCCCTCAGCTCTTGTGAAATTGCTCCCATTTCCAGCGACGTGCATTTGGCATTCATCAAAATCGATATCACCTTTCATGCTCGTTGTTGCCTCTGTGGCCGGTTCTCAGTCATAAAAATTCACTTGGGATTAATAAAAGAGGAATACTGTCAGATTACTTGAAAATATTTACATGACAACACAGTATGATATTATGTACGTGCAGCAGGCTCAGTGCTTTGTTTTGCTAGAATGGTCCAGATGCAAGATTTCATTACTTCCTTTTTCTCTTGGGTGAGTAATGATATTGGCCTTATTCACAGGTGCAACACGGATAAGATATGAATCACCACACAAGTGGTGCTTCAAAGGTCACTCTAACATATATATGTCTGCTACACAAGAGTATACTACCTAGAATAAAAGTTCTACAGAGAAAAGATATGTCAGTGTTTAACATTCCCAATTGGCAATTCCCATAGCCTCTGGCATGTCTGAATTACCCACAAAGCCCTAAGGACCATGCCATATGTCATACTAGTACTCTTAAACTTAAATCAAATGTCTCTGGCTGTTTAAACAGCTCTGTTTTTGACTAGACAAGACAACACAGTAGAACAAAAGGCTTCTTGTACCCAAGTAGTACGTCTCTTGCCCCCAAAACAATTAGCTTCATACATGACAACAGCACTCTGATGTGTTTGTAGAAAAATAATTTACCCTTTCAATCTAATTACCCTGATCCCTCCTGCCCCGAAAGGCTTCCAACTCACAATGGAGCTGTTTGTAGAAAGCTGAGAGTGGGGATTTTAGTTTACATAATTGTGATGAATATGTAACTCAACCAAGACAAACAAGCATGGATATTTAGAATTCCACGATAATTGAATTAAGACATGACAAGATGTATCGTGTTCTGGCATGTTCCCTTACAGAAGCTCCAGTTATTGAGAGTTAACAGACCAGGCTACATCACGGTGAGCGCATGTGTGTGCAAACGCTTGTGTCTTGTCTGCATCTGAACATGTGCAGGCTATAGTACATGTACATATAGGCTCAGTGTACGAAGCCGTTTGTGTTGTGAATGTATATCCATACGTTCTGGTTCTGTGTGTGGTTGGTTGTTATTGTGCATATACACAAATGTATGTGACTGTGCATGCATGTGTACATCATAAGCAATTACTCACTAAGTGACACAGATGACTTCAAGAAAGCTCTAGGAAACAGAATTTAATCAGTGGGACTCTCTCTCTTGCTTCAGACAACTTCAAAGAAGAAGGAATGTTTGTTATAGAGATGATAATCTGAACTCCGCAGGACTTCACTGGGGAAGTACAAAAGGCCACTGAAGTCATGCCATTCATGCTCCTTGCATGTTTTGGATGGAGTTGCATGCCCCGTCCTTCATGTTCGCTCTAGTTTTCCAGCACTCCATCTAATGTAAATAGTGTTGCAGATTCTGTGCAACAATAACACAAAGACTTTCTTATACTATACATATATACAGCAACTGGAGGTTAATGCTTTGTGCATACCATACATTTTGAAATGGAATGTGTCCTACTTTTTGTGCAGCAAAAAGGAATGTACTGTAACAGAGACAAAGTTATCAACAGCGATGCTCCTGCAAACACAGCTGCGCAGGTTCATCGCTACTTGCAGAAGACACTTAAGACATCTTAAGTTCAGCCAAAGGCTGCACACTAAAAACACTAATTCCATTGCGAAGAACATGGCAACTTAAAGCCTAACCTCAACACTATTGCAAATCCACTCCAACAATGCTTCTGACAGCCTCTCTCTCTCGCTCTAAGCCTCTGGCGGACAACAAGGAGAAAGCAGCAACAGGAGTGGACAGCGGTGTCAGTAATGAGAATAGATAGCAGCTTAGCTACACTGTCTCAGCCCCATTGATAACATGAAGAGTGATGGAGCCCGGCGCGGCGAGAGAGCAGTGTGCATGTTCTAATTCCTCTTAGATCCATTCTAATTTGGCTCAATATTGATAACTTCTCCCCTAGAACCCTATGTAGAAATGTGTTGTGCATGTTAGATTGCAGAACAGAGTAAACATCCTTTTACAGCCATTGAGCAGTATTCATCATTCTGCGGAAGGCGGATATAATTGGACACATTTATGGATGCATTCAAGACTGCTGTGTGTGTATATATGTTCAACTGCAGTGATCACTTCTAACTGAAGGCTATGTCGATACATATATTAATGGTTACTCTGGGCAAATAGCTGAGAGATGAATTATTTGATCTAGGTACTTTAACACTCGGCTGGCTCGGAGTTTGTCGCCATCAATCAGAATTGAATGATGCTGAGGTGGCAAATGCAAGAATGGCTCACTGTCATGGTGACTTCATCTTGGATGAGGACTTCATTTTATGTATAGATGTGGCATCTTTCTCCGCCCTGCAAACACACTTTAGTCCTCATTCCGTCTCTCAAAAGGTTTCTTTCTGAAGTGGTAGTGTGTGTCGGCAAAGGGTCACATTTGATCCAACACCATTACCCTGTACTATTTCCCCCTTCTTCTATCCTCTACTCCAGTCCATGCCTCATAAATGTCATCCCAGTCTGTCTAAGCATTAATCTCTATGAGGCCGGGGCCCTGTGACTGTCCAAAACAAACCAGTCTTGTTGAACTGCTCCCCTGCTGAACAGTAGAAGCTTGGCAGAGCTAGAGGAAAGAGAGAAGTATGGATTGGGAGAGAAGAAGGAGGGGTGTCTCTGTCCATTTTTTTAATGGATGCAGGGGAGTGCAGCAGCAACAGTGGGGTCTCCAGTGGGAAAAATATCAGCAGCATTATGGAGTGGGGTTGAGCCTGCCATCACTATCAATGAGAGGAAGCGGCCTGTCAGAGCACACAAAGGGGAAAAAGACACAATCCGAGACAAAAAATAACGGGAGGGATGGAGGGAAGGAGAGAGGGAAAGAGGGAGAGAGAGAAACAACACATGAGGAACTGAGAGAAGGACAAAGAGAGGGATTTAAAAGCATTCCAATTAGAAATGGAGGAGACAGTGCAGGAAAGAGCTAAAGAGAGCACTGATGAGAGTCTTAGATAAACCACAACAAACACCCTGGCAAATTGAAAGAGATAGAGAAAAGATAGGGAGCCAGAGAGAGGAAGACAAAGAGAGAAAGACAAAGAACAAGCAAGAGTGAGCAAAAAGAAGGCACAGGCCAAAGAGAAATTAATTAATGACTTTAGAGAATGAGGCGAAGAGGAACAATAGGGAAAAAATAGACAATAGGAGACAAAATTAGATGAAAGGAAGAAAAACGTCCTGTCACAATGGCACATCAGAGCCTGCATGTGGCACCACTAAGATAAGTCTTTGCCACCTTCCATGCTGGCACCCAAGTCTCCCCTCCTCTCCCTTCCCCAACCATCTGTGCCACACAAACACACCAAGCTGTCCGTCAGAGGCTCACGACAACGCCAGTTTTGTGACATCAGCCCGGAGTTCGGCTCCCGATGACAACGAGGGGCCACCCGGATATGTGACATCACCAACCCATATGTGAAAGGTGCCAAACAGTTAGCTCCCACAGAGGAGCATTTGAGTCATGTGAGCTCGGACTCCAACCACAGCAGCCTAATGGCTATTCTTCACACGGCACAGAGAGAGACAGAAGAGAGAGACGGAGTGAGTTTACTGGGACTTCTGAGAAGCCGGCCGACTTCACGACTGTCAAGTTCCGCTCTCCTCCCTCTTTCCTCTCCCTCCATCTTTCCATCTAAACGGCTGTGAACAGCTGTGGGTATTTGAGTTCGGCCTACACACCACTCAGCAGGGTAGCACCCGCTGGCCAAGAATGACTGACATCTGACAGAGAGGAGATAGGCGTGGAACACAGCGAGGCAAAGTTCGACACAAGGATGAATGACAAGTAGAAATCCGCTCCCCAAGAATAGAACCTTGATTTACTGATTTGTCGGGGGGGAGGGGTTAATTAAATTATTCACTTAGCCTATAAAATGGAAAAATGCCTCTTACATTTTTCCAAGTTGCTTCTTTTGTCTGACAAAAAGTCAAAACCCCAAAGGTATTCAATTTACAATCACACAAAACAGAGAAAAGCAGCAGATTCTCACATTTAAGAAGCTAGAATCAGCAAATATTTGGCTTTTTTGCTTGATAAATGGCCTGAACGATAAAATGTTGACATTTTTCTGTCAACTGACTAGTCGATTAAATGACTAATTGTTTCAACACTTATGTAATCAGTTTAATCATGTCCAAATGAAGACCTATTATAGACCTACTAAACTTACACTAAAGTGTACCTTATCCATTTTTAATAAATCCATTATTTTAAGTATTTTTATTGTGAAGAAAAGCCTTGAAATAATTATTTAGGATAACTACAAATACGGGACTACCAGAAATACAGAAGTTAGCATCAAAAGTGTTATTTATTATTATTATTTATTCTCTTCCTCTTTCCCACCTCAAGTTATAGAAGGCAAGACTTCCACTCATCATTGCCATATGTGTGCGTGTGTGTGTATATGGTGTGCTTGTGAGGGAGCTTTTTTAGAAAAACACATACTCAAAACCTAAGAAGGGACAAAAAGTAATATCATATCCATGGCAACAAATCAATTATCCCAGAGGAAGAGCCGAAAGGGGTGACAAGTAATGGAAAAAGATAGATGACTACAAGATATTTTCAATTGGTCAAAGTAAAAAAAAAAAAAGGCTGCACTTTATCTTTCTCTCGCACACACGCATATTACATGACCTATCACAATCTCGATATCCAGTAAAGTTCCTGCGCTGCCTGGTAGTATATAGAAGAGGCTATAACAGTTCTTCCTTAGCCCGGGCAGGTATCCAGACAGCCTCCGCAGGCTTTGATGAAGTGTCCTGTCATGATGTCAGCCTCCATTGGTCTCTAGCTCACCTGGGACCTCCCTCACTCTTAACAGCTCCCGGCTGAGCGGAAAGAACGAAAAAAGGAAGATATAACTGGCCTCCTCATCTAAAGCCTTTGCTTCTGCTTCTCCCCACGTCCTTTCCTAACCTTGTACTATAGCCAAATAATAATAAAAACTCAGATATGGACTAATTCTTATCTCCCATCCCTCTCCTTCCTCCTCCTCCTCCTCCTGCTTGCTGAGTGTCAGCAGGTTAAAAAATGGCTCGGCACTAGCGAGGGAGAAACAATTACTCATGGCGCAGGCTGTATAGACATTAGAAGCTCTGTACTCCTCTGCGATCTCAGGGCCATGTGTTTCTAATTAAACGGTGCACTGGAGGAATTATCAAAGCTTAGGATTGCATAATGAGCACTGGCAGAAATCTGCAGCAGGCTGTGACACTCTTTGTCTCAAGAGGCACACAGTGGTTATAATGAATTAAAATGGAAGCGTGTCAATAAGTGTCTGGTAGAAGCAATCATTTTTGTTGTGAGAGGATTCCCAGGCTGAATCTTAGACGTATTTGTTAGAGGTTTGTTACAGAATCATCACATGGTAGAATCAGTTTATAATATTGCTAAAATCTGCACTCAGACAGTGGTCAAATAGCTAGATTATGGAATTCATTCAAGGGAGCTTTTGCAAGGCTGTTTCTATTCATAAAGACAATTCTGCCTTCAGATCCCATTTCTATGCTTGTGTGATGATCACTAACACCTACCCTGTTTTTCTCTTGCCAGTGTTCTTCTATCATCACACAACACCAGTTGGCCAGAGACGGACATGGTTGATTTAGCTCGCCAAATGGAGGCATGTTCGTCCTTACACAGAGAGACACTTCTGTAATAGACGTCGGGTCAGCTTTTGTGAAACATCACACATGAGCCTGCACACGTATGTGCTTACCACACAAAGCACAC
Source organism: Siniperca chuatsi (assembly GCF_020085105.1). Classification (NCBI taxonomy): domain Eukaryota; kingdom Metazoa; phylum Chordata; class Actinopteri; order Centrarchiformes; family Sinipercidae; genus Siniperca; species Siniperca chuatsi. The sequence goes on from NC_058064.1 coordinate 9,181,752, forward strand.
TTGCACACACACGCACACTTAAATCCTGGTCTCCATGGTGATTGTTTTAGTGCCCATGTGAACTTGCCTCCTGCATCTGTTTGTGTTTGTTCCTTGTGTAAAAAAAACCCCGACAATTACTTATTCATAACCACATGACTATTTTCATTTTCTACACAGCATTCTCTGAGCACCATAAATGAGCACAATAAATACCAGAATACAACAACAAGAAACCAGTTCAGGGAACAAACAGTTCCTAATTTCTTTAGAGGCACACAATGTTTTGTTAAAGCCTGTTCTTGTTTTACTGAGGATTGCTGAAGACACGATTCACATGTTCGCCATTGATGCACACCATCATCACAGCCATCAGCACACAGTCCAAGTTGAAGGTTTACACTTCTAACAAGGAGGGAGACTAGAAAGGGATGCCTGCGTGCTCAGTGCCAAAATGGCCATTTAAAGCACCGAGTCCATCTGGTGGATAAAAGGAGAATCACATGTAGGTTACAGTGTCATTTTACATCCTAATCCTGTTATTTTAATGCTGACTCCAGCCAGCACTTTAGTGTAAGTACTATTGAAGCAAATTGGATTTTCATGGAGTACAACCCTCATGCAAACACATGTAAATAGATAAAACTGGACACACACACAAAAACGTATACAACTCACTATGAAAAGCAAGGAAGACGCCAGGAGTAATGTGAGGCATGTGTGTCAGAGACAGTCTCTTAACTCTATGTTATGTGTAGCATGGATCCTATTCTGGCAGAGGAGAAGTGTCAGACAGACAGACAGAAACACACACACACTTGCGGTCACAGTATTGGTGAAACTTTCCTTGCTACACCGAAGAAACAGCTTACCAATGTCTGCTGAACTGTCTGAACACCAAACCACACTCAGAGTTCAAACTGTCACCAATAAATCTTATGTCCGTGTAGTTCAGAACTCAAATCACCTGAGAGAAAACCGAAAGGAAGAGTCTTTGCTTTGAAACTTGTTCCATTTTTTTAAGGATCGGCTGCATTTAGGCACTAAAGCCCAGACTATATTTTCATACTATGTTCACATAAAATATAACAAAAACTACAGTGAGCTATTATACAATATGTGTGGACATACAATATATTGATGTATTTAATGAAATACAGAGTATGTATAGAGTTGATTTTTGGCGCATATAGGCTCTGACCTCATTACTCCCCACAAACGTGCAAATTCAGCACAGCAAAGACTAGGGAGTGACAATAACAAAAAACTCCTGGGAGCTTTTTATTTGCGGTTAGCACATTTAACATTGCAGGCCCCTTTAACAGCTTGAATCAGACTTTCAACATACATAGTGAGGGTAAGAACACCCTTTTCTCTGCCTCTGTTCTCTATTTTGTTTGCATTTGATACATTTTGTTCATCCTATGTACATTTAAACTATCAACAAGTGGGTAAAGAATGGGAATTTTATCCTTTATACTGAGGTGTTTTTAAATTAACAAACCAGCTCTAGGGCAATTTCTGAACTAAGAACCACCACTCTTTATTTAATCACCGACTGAAACCATTTGCAGGACAAATAATGTTGTTTTAGGATCACTAGTAGAGTGTTGGCAGTGCAGATTTCACTCACATTTGCAAGATTTAATAGTGCATGCAATTGAAGGTAAGCCCACTTATTTCTTTCTGGCCAAACTACCAGGTGGGTTAACTCAAAGCTCATGACTGCTCTACAGTAGTGTATCAAGGGTATACAGTACTGAGTTTCGTCATCCAGGCATAATGGGGAGGTTTTTCCTATAGTAGTGCTACTTTACATGAAAAAACTGAAGCTATCTTTGTTTATAAATTACAACAGACTGTAATCATTTTATTTGCAGATACGTTTCACAGATGGGATGCAGCAGCCACAGGGACCGACAACTACAACATTCAAAATCATGTTCACCGGATAAATCCTGATTTATTGAGACACGTTTCATCCTAGCCAATGTTGAAAAGGATATCCAGATGTAAAGACTGTAAAGCTCCCACAGCTGCACACCTTAAGGCCTGACACGTACCTTTGTGTCCTCAGTATCTCACTCCCATGAAATAGAACAGTATCTTACTCCCATGAAATACCATACACTGTTTATGTTTCCAACCCTGCATTACAGGTTCAGAAATGTCAAAGTTATATTCATATCAAGACTGAAATAAAGATAAATAACTCAAGTGCACTGCTGCCGTGAAACTGTCAATTAGAATATTCATTTTTGTAAACACAATTTCCTGTCGAGGCATGAGGAGATCCACATGCTTGGTTTACATTCTTCTGACTGTATCAAAGGTATATTAAGCAAAGGAATACAGGATAATTCAGGCAGTAATGACTGCTATGAGCGATGACAAATGCTGGAGAAATTGTTGGAAGAAATGTTACAACACTCTGCATTGCTGTAATGCACATCTGCTTTAGGGTTGATAAATTTGGTGTTTTTCTGGCTTAGACATAGAATACAATTTCAATCCTTGTTAGCTCGTGGTCCCACATACTTGATATTACCAGCTGAAATTTTGTAATCATATGAGTGGTAAAAGAGATTTAGTAAATTCCTTCTTTTAAAAGGCAATTAATATGAGATTGTGATGTGAGAACAGACCAAAAAAAGCCCTGTCTCAGTAAAAAAGTAAAGTTTTAAAGTGCTGTTTACTATGAAAGTGAAATTGATAAACTTAGCAGGAATCTTTGGAAAATCGTTTCGCAAGCTGCCTACAGTTATGCAAAAATGCCATTCAGCAAATGAGTCTGCTTTCTGAAACAAAGAATGTGCATCACAGTGTGATGCCGGTGCTCATTTGGTCTAAATTCTCTATTGAATTTAGTGCATTTTCAAAGTCCAAACATCTTTCTCCTCCCTTTCAACCAATTTGCCATCTGTCTTCATTGCCTCTATCTTACCTCTCAAGGCCATGCGCTGTAATGGCACAGCGCCTTATGTTTAAGTGTTTACTTCCTAAAGGGCACTCGAGAGCTGTTTACTGATTACAAACTCTCCCTCTCTGTTTCTGTCTCTGAGCTCCCGCCACTCTCACGACCAAGTCAAGGTCGCTCCCATGCTCTCCTCCATGCCAACAATCTCAGAGGGAGAAGCAAAACTTCCTCTCACGCTATTTTCTTCCTGTGCCCCCCCCCTCTTTTGTGTATGATAAATACACTTTCCCTCCAAATATCATATCCGCTTCTTCCTCTTCCATTTATCTTGGACGATAAACACACACAGGTTGACAGACTAATCTGTTTTCATACTAAAGTCGTATCCTTTCCAGCTCACAGCTCTGTGTTTAAACCAATACCACTGCTCTTCATTTCTGAAATACTGTCATGTTTTTCGTTGACCGGAAAGGTAGAGATTATTGATATCATGTGGCATTCTCACAAGCAAACACAAAACCACATATGTGCATCAGTTGTACGCATACATAACCCTAAAAACTGCACACACCAAATACATGTATAATACCAAATACTGTTTCTTTGTAATAAAATAGCATTTCTGCAGTAACAGGTTGTTGCAGTTTATTCTGTCTAGTTGCAGCTTTTCCCTTTTTAAGAGGTTTTTTTATAGACAAAACACTACAAAGCTGAGTGTGTAGTATTTCTTTGTGCTCGCTAACCAACTTACAAAACAATCCATAGGGTGCAGAGACAGACTACAGCCAGCTTGTAAAAGTTTACAGACTCCAACCATCGCTTTAAACAGAAACACCACTCAGCCCATATAAATTACAGTGTAACGACGCCATCAGTGAATGCCAAAGAAGCCGTGTTAAAGCCCAGCGCTCCTGACATACTTGAAGCATGAAACTCCATAGCTTTGTTGGCCCGATTTACCACATATAAGCAACACCACATCCATCACTTTGAAACACATTCTTCTGACCCAACAGACAGTTCTCTTGGACTCACGCTGGGAAACAAGCACAACTGTATGTAAGCAAATCTGATCACATACCACAAATCACAATCTATCTGGTACAAAGAATGGGTGTTACACAAACACACTGATACACAAACCTAGATTATGTAAGCATGCTAATTTAACTGTCAGTATTTCTCAGAGTGGTTGATGCTCGTCAAGTACACAATAGGACATCATTGACTTTATATTTCACAGGAAGTTTCAGTCAGAGGGCACAGACGCTGGCATCAGTCTCACATTTCTATTGCTATACAAATTCCTGCTTTATCACTGTTTCACCAGGTACCACTATGGTATCTGTGCAATACATCACAATGTGGCTGTGTAACCCTGTGACCACCCCGCCATCTGTTTGGTATCAATCAACACCCTCATCAACATGACGCTCATCATCATTATCAGAAAGCAGGCTTTTGAAACACTTTCTGAAGTTTGTTTCCATCTAAACTCATTCTCCCATGGACAAAGACCTTCCCACACACAGTGTGAAACACACACACACATATACCTCAGAAACCACATCTTTCTCAACTGTGGGGGCACTTGGAAGCGAGTGAGAAACATTTAGGGGTCTGGGGTATGCACTCATAGCCCTCATTTCAAATCGCTGGGTGACATGTTACAGTTGTGTTTGTCTGGGATTCAGTCTTATTAAATTACCACGTTCACCATCTTAGTTCAGCATGTCTGTTAGCATGTTTTAGTCTGACAAGAATGTCATTAGTTTTGCAGGTATTGGACAAATTAAAATTTTGACCTGATGATAAATGTCTGACTAGATCCACATTGTTAGCATGGCTAATAAAGAGTAGTTAATTGTGTCAGTATGAACCGTAAAACCTCAAGCTGCCATGTCTTCCTTCTGCAGACTATACTGTATGGACATAGTGTGACATCACCCATAAGTTTCAGAGGGGACATTTCATATATAGACAAAAGTTGGGTTTACGCTTTGCACCAGCTTTGTCCCTTATTTGAGCTACAAACCCCAAGTTTGGACAACATGGTGGAGCCCAGGTAGAGCTGAGGTGAATTAAGCAATCAGCATTTATCATAACTTAGTGCAGTGGTTCTCAAACTTTTTCTGTCACGCCCACCTTCAAAAGCCAAAAAAATGTCATGCCCCCACACCCCAGCAAAAGTGGATTTAATTTTTTATCAATCATTAACAATATGGGCGATTGAAATAAACAAAAGATTCAAATTTGCAAAATAGCCTTGCAAGCATCAGAGCACTTTTGTTTATGTCACCACATGAATCATATTCATGTAACTTTAGGTCTGCTCAACACCCACACCCCCCTGCTGTGGCTCCTGCAGTTTGAGAACCACTGACTTAGTGTAATGGCATAGCAGATCTGTCATTCAAGGCAAACACAGCTCAAAACATAGTCTGCTTTAAGTGCTTCCCAACCTTTTTGGCTTCTGACCCCTTAAAATTAAGCTTTGTCTAGTTACGACCCCTAGTCACAGATTACATTATGTGTATGCGTGGTGGCCATTTCAGCACAAAGATTGATTTAACTGGACCTCAAGATGTGAAATTATACAGCAATTCACAAGCAAAGTGCAAAGATTGCAAAAAAGAAAACAATGAATACAGTTTTGCGCAGCAGAAATGTGTCTTTCTGTTTTCCTACCTAACCTGTGTATCATCACACGACACGTCAGATTTATCTTGCGACCTCTTAGGTCCCGACCCCCAGGTTGGGGAACCACTGCTTTAAGACTTACATTTCTCCTGAAACCACTGACAAGACACACGTAGGAAGAAATTAACTACTGACACACTAACTTGTTGTGGAAAAGAAGTGTTGACTTTGTATTTCCAGAGAGAAGGGATTTCCTATTGGAAGGATGGATGGATGGATGGATGGATATATGGATAGACAGAGCACTTTATTAATCACAAAGGGACATTGCACTGTTATAGGAGCCACATCCCGCATGATAATCACAAAATACCATGAATAACTTAAGGACACTCAAAAGAGGTGGATAAGAAATAAGTAATAAAATATGGAATAAAACATACGTGCCTGGCAGTAGTGTATGTCCATGTTGGTACCTATACTAATTTCTAAATGCCAAATAAAAGTATTTTTTTCTCAATAAGGACAAATATTAGGTTTCGATTTATGTTGCCGTGCTGGTCTTCAGGCCCCTAAGCCTTGACGTCCAGTGCTGCAGTTATCTACACACGCCATCTCCCTCCCTACGCCTTTGATCCCTGTAGAAATCTGTCACACACATTTATGGCCAGAGATAATGTGTTGCAGGCCAGATGCACACTTGTTGAGAGGTGAGTCAGAGTATGAAGGTAAATGTAGATTTGGAAAACCAAATCGGATAAAGAACTGGTTCTAGTCTGAGGCTGGACCAAACCAGGCTTGGACTTGAATCACAAAATTTTATTATAGTCTCTGTCGTAGTGTTTATTCATATTCAACGATTATGTAATTCTGTAGTTTTTCAGCAAATACACCTGCAGTTTGTGTACAGATAATTTAGCCTCTTTGGACCTTGGTTGATTAACATGTTGCTTTGAAGTCCATTTCCAGACCCCTTTAATAGCTGACAAATGCTAACTGACATTCAACCTAATCTGACCCGCCTTTGTAGTAGTAGTGTCTGTAATTGTGATGGACTTAACGTCAAACTCCTTCTCCACAAAGTGTTTACAATATTTTGTCTAGGCAAGTCTAGTCAGCTACAATGGCCAGACAAAGACCCAATCCTCAGACACCGATGTAATCCTAGATTCAGTTCAGGACTCAGGTCTTCCTGATCTTAACACAGACATGTAGACAGAGGCAGTTTCAAAAACCATGCTAACACAACGAATCCTTAACCAGACTTGTGCACCTTTAGGCTTGTTACATTGGGCAAAAAATGTGTTGCTGAGTCCTTTCCCACACATCTATTATCCTAAAGTCACCGCACTATTCAAACACCACAACTGAGGCCTTAAGTATTTCTGCACATATTAAACACAGGTGCACTTACTAAGACAATAGCTTGTGTTATGCCAGAAAACGTTTTACGAGAGCTCAACAAACGCCTTATAGACACAGAAAACCCATAACTCAAGTATGTGATAGCGCGCTGACATGTAAGGGGACATATACAGAACTGCACAGAATCACATGCATTCATTTAAAATTTAGAGATGGCATCAGTACATTTTGTTTGTGCTCATTCCTGGAATGCTTTGTGTAATCCTTTGAGTAAATCCGCAGGTATTCATGTGTATTATACCTTATCTCTGCACATGCAAACACACGTTCATGGTCGACAGATAAATTACATACATTGCAACATGTGTTCTTAAGTAACTTCTTGAGCTGTCCCATTGAAATATCGCCCCTACGGCTACAATGTGATGAGGATGGAGGGTGTAAGTAATGTGCGAGTGTGTGTGTGTGAGTGAGTGTGATGCAGGGGCCTCAACACATGGGAGTGGTGAATCTCCAGCTGCTCCTAATTCTCCCTCATGGGTCTCTTCTGGCAAATGGTGCAAACCACATGCTAATGTGTGCAACCTCTGAGTCGTGTGTGTGTGTGTGTGTGTGCGTTTCTATCTTGTCAGTATCATTGTGCCCTTTTTCTGCATCGTGTGACATCTGCAGGAAATGAGAGCCATCCTCCTATAGCTGGTGAAGACAAAGGGACTGACAGACTCTGTAGACTCGCTGAAGCCGAAATGTTGGAGAACATCCAAACTCTTTTCAAATTTTTTGCCCTTTTTCCTAAATGGGTGACAATGATAGATTGCTCTGAACTGACAGTGTCTCGTAAGTAATCTGGAGCTGTGGGGAAACAAAAGAAAAAGTTGAAGTAGTGCTTCAAAGACAAATAGTTAGATCATATGGCAACAATATAGCACAAATTAATGCACAAACTATCTATGTGCATGGCATAGTATTTGATATATGGAGACTTTGCCTCAACAAGACCATAAAACTGCACTAGCACTGCATCATGAAGAAATGTGGTTTGAACTGGGAACCCAACAAGATTTTCCGAAGTGGAATTGTGGGAGACCCCACACGTGACAAGTGTTTTCACAATGTTCCCTTACTGAAGCCCACACACTCCATGATAATGTGAATCTCAACCTGAGATCTCACGCCAACTTACATTATCTTGCAAGACTTTGATAATGCTTATTATGTGTACACTATTGTGCACAGAGTAAATACAAAGACGGATTTAAAGATTTACACGAAACAGTCGTGGTAAAAGCACCAATTCAACTACTTTTGGAATTGCACTGCTGCATCTGGCCTACTACAGTAAGTAGGGGTTGTTTCTCACAGGTATCAAAACACAACAAGACACATGCAAATTATATGAAACATGTTTGTTCCTATTTGACTGGTCTCTGTGAGGTCCTGCACAGATCAGAGGTGTCAAAATAGAATCTTTACAAACATGACACTGCAAGATAATCAGGTAAGAGTATCTTCTGCTATCAGGGAATGTCACTTTGAGCGTGAGGTGAGACTTTAGCAAAACAGCAGGATTATTTGACATGATTAACTGGATTACAAGTCTGTACCTCTGCAAATGGAAACTATTTGTCTCCCTCTAGTGGTTTTCTACTCCAGCTGTTGTAAGCCCTCGAATATATGGGTACATGGAGACATGTCCCTCTGGGACAAACTTGTGATTCTGGCCTAGATAAATGAACTGACTTAACTTGACATAATGCCCCCGTGATCATAATCTCATCAACTAGAGTACTGCCAAACAGCAATCATAGCTGTCTAAAACAACTCTTAAATATTTGTCTTTCATTAACACAATGCAATTTCTTAATGCAACAATCTTTAAATATTTATTTGAGTTTCATATCAATATTTTGAATAGCACAGTCAGTAGTTGGAACACATGCCAATGCTTTATCATCATCCCATAAACAACCATCTATATTCATTTGTAAGTCAATAGGAGGAAAACAAACACAAATTCTGAGGTCCCTTTTCAGAGTACTGAGTCTTGGCAATGGGGTGATATTGTTACAAAGGATTTGAAAGAAAAAAAAACACTACTTCCTTTGGTTCTCGCAGAAGTTAGCTTCTTCACTGTAGAGAAAGAAACCTCAGTGTATCTGGTAAAGTAAGTAAAATAAGTCAATTTCACAGAAGGCAATGTGTGTTAATGTTACAATCTACAATCGGACATGTATATGTATCTTTAGTGTCATATATTAAGATAAATAGCTGATTTTGTATTGTGAAATTCTGAATTTCACAATATGGTATCAGAACAAAGTGCAGTATTCAGTTATAATGTCACACACTGTATAGTATATGACAAGTGCCAACCACTAGGTGGAGTTATAAATTCATGGATCTGCAACCATTTGAGAAAATGACTTTCATTTACTTATTAGACTGTCTGGGAACATAATGTTTAATGTTTGTAACACTTGAGTGTTACCATTGGTGTTCAGTTAATTTAAATAACTATCCTACAGTTCAACATTCAGTGCTATTTTCAGGAATATAGACATAACTACAAATATAAAGATAGTAAACTAGATTTCATTTGCTGCAGTTTATCACAGTGCATTGGCAGCTCCCTTTAAAAGATTTCAGGCACAGAATTAATACGTAATGATTTACCAGCAGAATTATGAAAGAGGCACATTGTGTTCACAAAAGATACAACCATAAATTACCTTTCTTCCTTAACAGTGACACCAGTGTACATTGCGCCCTTACTCAGCTTATTGAACTAAGAACTAGAATAGTCAAAAAAACACTAACATATAAATCTCTGCACAGTGAGAACATGATAAATCAATTTGGATCATCATTAGTTGAGTAGAATGCATTATGAGTACATATGTCCTTTTTTTGTCCTGCTCAAACTAAAGCATGCATCTAAGCCAAGGCAATGATGCAAACAGACATATTGTTCCAGTTGGCTGAGATCAGTCAGGTATCAGAAATGTATAAGCCTGGATTGAAGCACATTGTAACGTAAGTACAATACTGTACAAGAGGAACCAAAAATCAGCCTGGTTGGTCAATAGCACAATTTGTTTCTGACTGCGATGGACTGGAACACGTCTGTGCACTTGGCTTAGATCACCAAGATTCAGAGGTTGAAGTTTAGGCGTCGGCAGGTCATTGTTCCATGTGCCTGTTGAAGGTGGTGTGTTGGGGGGCCTGGTGTGCTCAGTAAGGGTCTATCTTGATCCTTTTGTACAAGCAGCTGGTGAACACCATCCCACAGATCTGAAAACAGGACGTGTTAGGTCAAAAAGCACTGCTCAGTCACCATGGAAGACTGCAGGAAGCTTGAATGCTATTGACTGTGGAGATAGAGAGGCGTTAAAGGTGATGGGGTTAGAGACAGCTGGAAAGTATGTAGCTGGTTACTATGGTGATGTCAGGAGTCAAGCAGCCATTATTGCAGCAACGTGTGTGCACAGGCTTGCACAAGCAGATACAAAATGAAGCGCTGGGGGTAGCGTCAAAAAGACGATTTATGCACAAACATTCATCTTAGTAGTCTGTTTTCTTCACAGCAAAAGGCTCCAAAAACTAAAATTAACTCCAAATATTCTGGCGACAAAAATCACAACTACTGGACACGAATACTACTGAAATTTGGGATTAGACTGAAGATCATTCCAAGCAATATAAAGTAACACTGTAATGGCTGAAAACATAATGTATCTAATAATTCTGATTACGTAATTTTGCATTAGAAAGCAGGGCCATCACTTCAGCCTTAATGCTAATGCTGACAACAGAAACTCTTATCTGACTATGATGTTGTAAGTTACCAATTTCACAAATACAAACCACATTTATTAACGTCAGTTAATAACTTCACCTTTTTCAAGAAAAGTTAGACTCTACTTGCAATGTCCCTGACAAAAATAGTTTGAACCCAGAAAACTGTGGGTTCAAAAGTCTCCAACCATGTAACTGCATGCTTCAGCTGTTGTTGATGTAATAAGGGAAATTATAAAAAATGTAAAGAAAAAGGGGTCTGGTTTTTAACAACTAGATAATCATTTCCAATATGAGGTCCTATTAAACAAAATCATATTGTACAAATCCTGTAAAATAAACTGACACTTTTGTTTCAAGCTAATCTATAGATTATAATTTATAGACAGATGATCTGATGCTGTAATCTCTTAGCACCAGGGTAAGCTCATAGGTGTATGCAGAACCTTAAAAAATCCACGAGACATGATTTACAGAAGCACTATACTGTACACTACTACAGAAAAGGTCCAGAAATAAAGGCAAGAACAGCTATTGACCTAAGCCACTGGGCCTGCCAGGTTTGATGGAACAGGCAAGTGCCCAGATTCAATCTTTGAGTTTCTAAAAGCCCTCTGAGAAAGCCTTATCGAGCGAGTCAGCATTGTGTATTGACTCATCATAATCTCTCTTCAGGCAAGTTTCTGATTTTTATTTCCTTCTCCTCCACCACCAGTGACAGATATGTAGAATCACATTTTGGGATCAGAATGATGACATGAGAGGAAAACTGAGAAAAACAGCCTCTATGCTTTTCTTGAAGCCTAATCTCAGAAGACAGGGGATATTGATACAAAAAAGCAATGATGTAACAGTGTAAAAAGAAAAATGATGAAAACAAAAGTAAATACTTCTTTCCGGTTGGATGGCAGGTGTCTGTTAAAATTGTATATCTGGGCACCGCAAACAGAGTTCCAGTCAATCACTATTCAATGTTCAACACACTGTCCATGATAGCCTAGTCTACTTTAGATTGCAAGTAACTATAGCAACACCACTAACATTATTCTGGAATAATAATTTACTAGAAGGTGTCCGAATAAATAAATAAAAAAGACAGAAAAAAAATAACATAAGTGTACGGTGCATTACCTCTTCTTTCAATTTCAGTAATTACAATAAGCATTATAACAAAACATTAAGCTTAGGTAGTGTAATTACTCCTGCTACCAACTTTTGTAAATTTTAGAACAAATTGTTATCAAATCCATCCCCACACCTAGTCACCATCTACTACAAAAATATAGTGAAGCCTGATGTTAAGGTTGAATTTAAAATAAATTACCATGCCATTAGGGATATACAGCAAAACCCTGGTATATACTTTAAATACACATTTCACTGTAGGCATTTTTCCTTTTCATGTCAGCACAGGTATTTTGTAGAATGAGGCACTACTGTATAAAGATACAGAACATGACTCTTGCTAACAACATCATTGTGCAGAAGCAGTTAAGTTTTGATTAATCAAGCCATTCAAATGGTGTGATGTATTTGACCTTTATCACATCTTCATCAGCCATAACAGCCCATCATCACAACATGCAGCGCAACAACCTGCAACATACAGCCAAAGCCAGGCAGCTGCATGCTTCACACTCAGCAAAAGATCGTGTAAGAACATAAATGTGTTAATTTAGTATTCAAGTAGCCCACAGATTTCACATTTAACACAGAGCTGACAAACATGCAGATATCGAATTTCCACAATGCCCTCCAACCTTGTCTTTCCAGTTGATTAAACCATAAAGATGCTCTAGAGCTATATCACAATGTACCGAAGTCCTCTTCCTCTTCTTTATAGAGCAGATAGATAAAGCAGGCTGTCAAGACTGCCCCGGCCAGCTACAGTGACACCACACACACGCACATAAAGACATAGTACAATTCACCATAGACAGGTTAGTGTGATACAAGACATACATGTAGTCTATGCCATAAATAAAAAAACAAAAACTACACTAGCCTGAATTAACATGAATTTCAACAAGTCTACAAGCTATTTCAGTCAGTCTGATAGTGACCAGAGACAACAGTATACCAACATTAAGACAAACTGGAACAGCTGACAATGACAAGACATACAGTAAGCCTACAGCACAAAAGGAAATCAAACATGTGCTTGGATTGAAAAGTGTTAAATCACACTAAGCAGGTTCATGTACTTTGGATTTTACATCTATTACATCTCCAGTTATGTTCTATATATTCAGCACCTTATCTATATGTTCAGCATAATCCCTTCAGATTATTTCGGGATGAAAAAAACTTGTCACCTGCTTTAACCATCAAGGAGATCACAGACTGGTGATTTCTCATCTTTTGCTGTTTATTATGATTATTACAATAGAGAACTTCTTGACTTATGTCAGCAGGACGCCTTATTCTCAGTTCCCATGTGCCTAATGAAAACTGTTTAGCCTGAACATCATGTAAAATGATGGGCATTAAAGGGCATATCAGGCTTACGAAAACCACTGGGAAGAATCAATGCAGGTTTGTTTGGTCTCAAGTTTCCCTCAAGTTAATTTACAAAGAGGCAGTGAAGAGCTGTAAGAGGACTGTCAGCCAGCACAGAATTGTTAAAAAGCACCCCTGTAAGCCTCCATGGCCTCTGTAAGCCTTAAAAGCTTGAGCCCATCTCAGACTGGGACAAATTAAATAACAGGAAGGAACAAAATCAGATAATGATGACTGAGAGACTAGGGTGAGATGAAAAGAAGTGACCAATTAGAGGTTGTTGACCATGCGATGGTACATTTTCAGTAATGGAAAGATTAAAACCCATCTGTCTGGGTAGGGTTTTATTCAACAAAAGGCAGCCTTTCATTCACAAAGGTAAAAGCAGCACCTCATTTTTATAAAATAATAATTGGGGTTATATAAAGTACAGTTTACTCTGGATGAAGACTGCAAAAAAGTATTCTGCTTCTTCAAACACTATGTGTACTACACATTATATTTTACTTACCTGCAGACAAGCCACTCCTATTCCCGTAGCACCAATGACCAACAGGTGGTCAGCCAGAAACTGCTCCAGCTTAGTGATGCAACCACCCTACAGAGTCAAAGGCTGAAAGTTAAAATCATATAATAAACAATACATATCATTGTACAGACTGTAAACAGCAAACAAGAAAACATCCGACAGAGAACATGTGGATTTATTAAAGCTGTTATAATCCAGCTTTATCTTCAGTACATTTTCAGACCCTTTTAACTTATTTTTCTCCCAACAGTTTTATTATTAGATATATTCATCATCCATGGTATGTAATATCATGTGGACATGTTTTTGTTTTATTCTGAGGGTATATCTTCGTGTTTATGCCTTTGCACATGATGTAGGCAGTGTACTGTGAGTGAGAAGAGGGGGAACTGAAGGGTTTGACACAAGAAGGTGGAAAAGCTTCACCTAAGCAGCATGGATGAGCATTCAAAACCTCATCTTTTATTCATTTCCACAGAGCTCATTTTATCAGAGAAAAGTTTCAAACTACAGTGTCTTCACTGTTTCTCTGTTACGAAGGGAAATATCAGGATATGGGAATATCTCAAAAGTAGTGATATTGTCTTATGGCGGAAAGCAATGTCCAGTGAACATTTGATGTGGTGCTTGTCATTTAGCATTTCTATTTTCCTGAGGCATGTAGTCCACTGACCTCCACCTTGTAGATGTTGGAGGGGTGGTCTCTCCTGCCACAGTGAGGGGTGATGGATTTACAGCAGCTGTCGGGCACCACCCTGCCTTCTGCCAGCTTTGATGATATGTAAGCACTTACCATCCAATCATGGGAGTTGTTGCTGCCACAGCACTTAAACTGGAGAGGCAGAAAGAGGAAAGCAAAGGGTTTGGTTTCATGATGTCACGCACTGTTAGAAACGCACAAATCCTTCTTCTTTTTGTAATAACTAAGCCAGTTTTTAAGGTTTAACTAAATTTATTTGGCTCAAACGACATCCTCTAATCAGTATTCTGTAAATTTTGACAATTCTTGCAGCTGAACGGAGTGGCATTCCTTCCTCTTGGCAACTTGGACAAAATGGCTTGGCTATTTCAGCCGTACTGGCTGAAGAAAGGTGCAGAATATAATCTTACATAAACCAAACACAGAGGCTTTTGTAAGTATAGTCCATACGTCCTGTTGTAGTCTGTCCACAGCTAATGTGATGGCCTCCTTCCCTGGCTGGGCGTAGTTCTCTGTCATAGTCTGGTTGAGATGCTGCTTCAGCTCCTCACTCAGCTGGAAATGAGGAACAAAGAGAGACACAGCAGACACACACAGTGAGAAACAGTGTGTGTGAGACAGAGTAGGTGGAGGGGTATTTATGGGAAATAAGAACATTTATTTTGTACCCACAAGCTGCTTCATTTATTACACATGGAACACATAAAATACATACAGAAATGTGCAGGAGCAAAGACTATAAAGTGGGAGTATTACAGTGATAAGTCTGACAAAAGTGAAGGAGTGAGAGGATTAGGGAAAGATAGTAAAGGTAGAAACTCCCACCCATCTGTGAGTGATGTGATTGAAAAGACAGAGGAACAACACATTGCAAAAAATAGACTTTAAATATAGCCTTTGATGTGTGTATATGTTTGTGTGCATGCACGCACGCACGCACGCACACACAGGAGAGACAAGGAGAAAGAGAGGGAGGATGAGAGCCCTTACCTTTAAAGTGATTCTATCCTGTACTGAACCCTTTTCCATTATTATAAATCTCTGAGATTGCTCGCAGACAGCATTGTGCTCTTTGCAGTCCTAGCTGACTGACATGCAGATGTTTGTGAGATAACAAGATCCTAAGAACTGTGTTAGATAAACTCCAGACACTGAACGCTCAGTGCAGGTGGCAAACAGTGACAACCCACATTCACATAAAAAGGAAGAACAGCAAAAAAGCAAAGCAAAAAGATCTACTGTAGATTATCCAGTGACTCATCGCCATCCATGTCCTATGAGATGGAACAAAGACCACTGGGAAACCTTTTCACACAGCGAAAAAATTATGAAAACAGAAGTCAGATGATTGCACTGAAATCACTCAGGGGTCACATGAGCCAAGACAACACAGCAAACGAATGGGGGTATCCATAAAAAGTCATTAGTAGGCACATGGCATTGCTAACATCCTCAAAGTACGTAATGATGCCCTGGAGTCTGTGTCGCAGCGTAGCAACTGTTCTGTTTCTGATCACAGATGGACTATTCTGAGATAAGGTAACACCTCCCTGAAGAAGAAAAACTTAAGTAGCATGTTAGTCTCTATTTCACGGTCTTCTGCTTTTAAGCACCTCTGCTTTTGTAACAGAAAATCATACTTTAATTTTAGTAGGGAAATTCTGTCTTCATTTTGCCCCTTCAGCAGGAAGGGTAGCAGCCCTGGAGCTGGTAGGGAAATGCTTACGACAGGGTTTGCCTTCTCAACATAATCACCTGATGCTCTCAGAGGTAACTATTCTGCAGAAAGTGCTGCTCTTCAACGCACATCCTGAGGACCAACACAATCTGTAACACTCAAACCTAAAAAGCAATAAAAACACCCTCAGCAAAACACCCTCACTGCCTACATCTTATATTCTATCTGCTACCTAAAATATAAGACACATCACAGCAGATTGGTCTGATGATGGTCATCTGGACAGAAACATTAAGGTTTTTGACTCCAGTGCAACGAACACAGCAGAAGGCCAACAGACAGCAAGTAAACAAAAACCTTAAAAAGCCTTCAAGTGACCACTGTGGCGTGCAGTTAAATGCAGTGATAATCGTTCAGTTACAGTTATTTAAAGAAGTGCAAATGCAGCATGTGCGTTATGTCTATAATTGGCTTTTGGTTCTGCTGAACTTGCTTTGGCAGTTTGGATTTTCATTGTAGAGTACCATTTCAACTAAATAATAAGTAGTGATCACTTACCCTCTGGTAATACACATAAGCCAGTACTCCAGCCACCAGTTCAATCAAGAAGATCAACAGCAGGCAGAAGAAATACTGTGGATGAGAAAGAGGACAGCGAGCCAGTAAGAGTTGTATGCTGAGGTAACATTTGAGCAAGTTGCTCACACTTGTGATGCTGAGGTAACATTTGAGCAAGTTGCTCACACTTGCAACTGTCATTGTGCTGCATCTGTCACAGATGGCAATGCTGCACAAAAAGAGACAACCACAAATCAATTTGACAGGCTGTAGAATCTGATTTCTCTCGGGCATCTTTTAAAGAGCTCTCCACGCTGCTTGAAACCACCTCCATTATGTATCATAATTAACTTCAAAACACGATTGTAGCAAAAACTAAATTATTATTTAAATATTAACGATCATCACAGCATAAACATTCATTTGTATTCCTCAAGAAAACAAGGAATATAACAAATCAGACATCAGATTAGTGTAATTAACTAAAACTAAACATCAATATCTCAGCAGCTAAAAACAAAAATGACAAAGAAAAGTAAACACTGGTGGCTCTAATTGGACGCTTCATCCTTAATGATAAGCACTTTACGTACTGAAATGCAGAGCATAGTTATGTAAACTGTGTAGCGAACAGATCGCCCACACATTTAGAGTGCTCAGACAGACACGGAATGAGCGAGATCAAAACTGCAGCTTTCTCAGGCTAAAATAACACAAGCACAAACTTTTGACTGTTCATAAAATGGTTCATATACCCCACACAAACATGGGCCATGCCACGTAATGCAAACACACATATACAACTAATTAAGCCCACCTGTCGCAGAGCGGGACACAACAGTTTGGAAGCAGCAACAGCGTTGCTTCACTCAAGACCATTATGGAGAGACAGATGCTACAACCCATCCTGAGCGACGTGGGCAACAAAGTGATGGCAAACTACTGATAAAAAAACAAACTGCCGCAGGGGAGCAATGATCTCTCTGAATTAATATGACACTTAAGCAAATGTTCTCTTCTATTTTGCAGTTATCACAGTAATTATGTCATGTGGAAACACAGCCTGCTCTGTATCTCTTGGTTACAAGATTTCAAAAAGCATTAGATTCTGTTTGCCTGCTGCCCACTCAAAATGTTAACTTCACTCCCTTTTTACACACACACTCTAGCATCACTCATTAATCTCCCAAAACTAATCTATAAATAGCAATCAATACACTTGGTATTCAACCAAAAGGCACCACAGACTCTAAATCCTCTACACATCTACCTCTTCACTCCTACAAGCCCGTTTCTCTTTCCTATTGCTCCATCCATCAACCGTAGATAGATAGACCTATAAATAGTCCTGCGGCAGTCACCTCCCGCCTGCTTCTCTCCCACTGGGCCCTGTCTCTGTAAAATAATGAGGACAGTAAGGGGCCTGTCAGAGCCATTTGTCAGCATCCAGTGATAGACCTTAGACCATGGAGAGAATGGATGAGTTTCATGTTAAGTTGTTGCATAGTTGTTATGTAGCTGTGCAGAGAAAGCAAACCTTTGCATACATGTGGGTGAGCATCTAGCTTCTTAGTGCAGACATGACAATCTAGGACCACTAACCAGTAGCTTGGACCATCAGCATTGTTGGCCACATGATCATTAAAATTACATAACTTTTGAGACAGTATGGCTGCACAGTATTTCAAACATACACATAAGGAATCACCAACCTTTCTGTATCAGAATGTTTTATAAATGTTTTCCTCCAACGTATTGCAGTCCATGTGTGTTGATCAGATAGATTTCTGGCATGTCAGAAATGTTCACAAATTTTATTGGAACTGCCAATGGACAACATGGACCAGGGGTTCCCTGTTTGCATTCAGTGTGAGCACCCACATCGTGGACGGTCAATTTATCCATACGGTGTGAGCGTAAAAGTCGCAGGTTCTGGCTGTGCAGAAAGGCAGATCTAAACGTGTAGTGTGAGCTAACACAATGTACTAGATCAACTAAATCTCACAGTCTTTGCCCAGCTTAACATAAAATGCAATCTTTTGTTTCATTCATCATTAGAGGCAACTGTGATAATATGTCCTGATATTAATTTCAAGTCATATCATGATCATCATGAGATATGTTACGTGATAATTCAGTCCTCTGTATAGACTGCTCTTGACCAAGACAGTAGATTTAGTTTCACTCATACAGACACTCACATCTAATAGCTTCCCAGTAAAACTGCAGTCTTCTGCTGCTGGCAACTGTTCAGTTACAGTGCAGCTACTAACTCAAGGGTATTTTAGAAGTAACTTTTTCCTGCACTTAGGCATTCCCAGAGAAAAGTACCCTTCTTGGTATTTGTAATGACATATCTTAAACTGCTACCTGTTAAAGCAAATACGGGTGCAACAAAATGTAACATTTTTGTAAAGGCATCAAAAAATGAGAAGATTTTAAATAGGCACTCTTGCAAATCTGTTAAACTTCACATTCCTTCATCCTATACATACTATACCATCTACCCAACACCTTTCCAACTACAAATACAAAGGCAGGGACCTCAGTAGAAACCCCCTCCATGGGTCCCGTCTCACCGTAGACAGACAGCTTCTCTGCTCCCGGATGACAGCACAACAGCCCAAAAAGCCTGTAACCACCACCAGGCTGCCGGCCAGAATGAGGATATATGCTGAGACAGCAAAAGTGCTGGAGGCCAGCAGACTCAAGTAGTCACTCTTCTCCACTAGTGTCCAGACTCCTACACCCAAAACAGCTGCTCCACCCACCTGGAAGAGAATGGGAGAAGGAGAGAGGATGTGGTGGAGTAAAAAAGATTTTAGAGTATAAAGGTAAAGAAAGAGATACTATAAAACTGATATGGGTGTAGCAAAAGTTTTCAGAGATGGAAAAAAAGATGTCAATTCAATCTTAAAAAGGTGAGGTATGCAATTCTGGAGAAATCCAATACCATGACAAAGATAAAGACAAAGAGATATTCATTGAATTTGACAAAAAGACATGTATTGGATTAGAATCGCATACTCCACCTCTAAAGAAAGACAAATAAAAGGCCAAGAAGTATAGCACTTTACAGGGCAGGAAGTGACAAATAGGAAGTGAGTTCAATGCTAAAAGGGCAACAACATGAGAGAACAGTGAGAGGGAGTGAAAAGGGGCATAAGATAGTGTAGAAAAGAGAAAAGAGGAAATAGAAAGAATAACAGGGAGAAGTAGCCAGGCATAAAGAATAACAGCCATAGAAGCAGTGGGAATTCAGAGGTCAAGTCAGGGCATAATGACCACTTCCTTACAAACAATCCTGGATAACAGACAAGGGTGGCGTCCAAATCTGTTCCTCTCATCAGTTTCAAAGGCACATGGATAGGAAATGCCTCTGAAAGTCTCTCCCCTTCATCCTTCCGTTCCATTTCCATCAAAAGCAAGATCCACAAACTCACAACAACACATGCCCAACCATGAGGCACCACTTGATACATACAGCACCCAGAGAGAGATGACTCTTGCCAAACTATAGCATATTTAGGACTTTTATTTTGTTTTTAATAAGTAAGATACCCACGTTCCTTTGAATTATAATAAATTGTCATATCTTTAAAATGTTTTAAACTGACATGGCTTGGGGTTTAATAGCAGTTTATCAAATCCCAATCCAGTATCAAAACCACTTATTAATTACAAATCCCTTAAAAACGCTTACAGAATCTATTTAGTGGGGATGCATTAATCCAATCCACTGCATCTGTATCAAAGTGGATAGATTTGATATTTAGCTCAAATGACCAGCTAAAGGTTTTGTATATTGCTCTTTGTTAATAAAAAAATGAGGAGATGAAAAGCAAGCAATGTCCTAACAAAAGATGTACTGCCTCCAAGATGATGCATGTTATAATGGTGCAGTGGTGGACAAAAATAGAAAAGTCTAAAAAAAAAAAAAAGTCATGTGAGGAAAAATATGCCTGTGGTCCAAGGAGGAGAGGAAGACAATGTGTTTCCTCAAGAGATGAGTTTTAAAGTGGTGACAGAGCATTAACCCTAGCCTGATGATAGAGCTTGATCCATTTTCTCTCTTTAACCTCTCCCACACACAGATCTGTCTCTCTCTACACACAATATTCTCTTTGCATTAGACTTTGAAAATGTTTCATAGTGACCTCAGACAGTCTGCACAGTAGCTGTAAGAGCATACACTTTTAGCAGCAAATTGCAGTACCATAAAGTGTGGTGCCAGAGAGCAGGTTTGACACACTGTTCCCCATTGTACACTGACAAGGCCTAAATAATCTATGACTCTGGGCCGAGTCCATAGCTCAGCCATTTCAGAATCAGACTCTCCTTAATCCTCTCCCTGTTTCTACATAGCTCCTTCCCTTTAATGTCTCTCTGCCTGCAGTTTTAAAGGAACACTAAAGTATTTTTACTGTCTTATAGCACAAAATTATGATTTCCCATTCACTAAACCTCTCTAGTAAAAAAATTGCTCTAATTACTATATTTTAAAAACATGACTTATTGATACCTACAGTCACTGTGAGACCTGACATTGTTATTGCAATGCAGTGGCTGCCAAGTTGGAGTATTTAATGCTGTTTCAGCACCATGTTGCAAGTAAATGCAAGTGAATAGATGACAAAGTGTAACCATTGTAGGGGTTTTTCCTTTCTGTGAGTGTAGGTAGCTTAAAAAGAAGACTCCATTTACAGCTCTCACTTACCCAGAAGAGAAAGTTGAAAACAAAGAGCAGGTACTTGAGACACACTGTCAGCCAGTCTTCCTGGTCATCTTTATAAACCGCCGACATCTTCCTTCCTCCTGTTAAATTCTGAAAGTGCAGATTTTTTCCTCAAAACAAGAAAAAATTTGACAGCAAACACTTTGGCATCCATGCTTAAAAAGCTTCCACAATAACAAAACTTTAATTTTAACTATATAGACACCGCTCAGAAAAGATTTATATAAAAATATCATCTCAGATGTAATAGAATTTGATACTGCAAGGCTGTAGATGAATGATGAGCCTCACACTTTCCTGACTGACCTAAATTTTCCCCTTAATACCAAAATGTCAAGGCGCTAGCAGATTAAAACAATAAACACAAAACAGATTAACTGTGAATCCCAAACAAATTCATAAACTGGCTGGTTACAAAGTAATCTGAAAATGTATATACCAGTGTGAAAAATAAATTGCAAGTCTATATTGCTCATATGACCCCAAATGTAGTCAGAATATAATGGAATTACTTTCCTTCTGATAATACTCAAGTTTTGCTTCTGCAACCCAAATGCCATAGTCTTAAGAAAGGAAATTAAATGGAATAAAAGGATAACACAGCTAACACAAATACTGACACTGACAGGTAACTGTAAGTGGTCCAAATTAGTCAGGCAAAATAAACCTACTCATGTCAAGGCTCAGCTTATTGTCATTTGACAGCTCTGCATAAAATCTGTGCCATAGCAAGTGAGAGTAATCAGAGTGATTGTGTTTGCCAAAGGGATACAGCTATCTGTCAAATGTCACAAGTAAAGCAACATCTCAGCAGTAATGTTCCGTCCCTTTTTCTGCACTTATAGTTTGCATGCTTTGCCAAGCCAAATAAGCTACAAATAAAATTTATATTATAAAATAAAGTATTGTACTCCTTTGTACTCCTAACTGCACATAACTCCCAGCTGCTCACACGTATTAAGTAACTTTGATTATGACTGGAAACATTTTTTAATCATACTAATAAGCTAATGTCACATTTCTGTCACTATTCTGCAACTCCTACAACTTTTTTCCTCACTGAAACTCCTTCTGCTATCCTCTTATTATTAAGGTCTCCATCGGGTTATGTCTTACTAGTTGCTCAGTAATGCAGCATCCAAGTTCACAATCTCACCTCTTCTTGTTATATCCACAAACATCTTTAATTATTCATAGCACTGACTGAACAGACCGTAAACCTGAATCATTAATTGAGCGCAGTTTCAGTTCTGTAAATAAAAGGGCCATGGGGTGGCAAGCACTTAGAAAATTGATCTACACATTGATCTACACATTATCCTTCAGTCACTTTTCACCCCACAGTCAAACCCCTTAATTTGCTTCGCAATTGTCTGTAAAACAGATGCCTGCGTGCACGCAAGTAAATGCACGTGCAGCGTTGTCTGGTTTCAGTTCTGACTGTAACATCAATATTTAAATATCACAAATGCAACAAATTTTAAAAATGTATTTATTTTGGGGTGCACGTTATGCTGCTTGCAGTCCCTATTTTTTATGTTAAAAAGTGGTTGCCCTCACAAAGGCCAAGAATTGGTTGCCAATTTCTCAAAATGGTTGCCAATGGCAACCTGCCTAAACTTCAGTATGGTACATAAATAACCTAGTGGTTTTGTTAAAAGGGTTGGTTCATCCAAATTACAAAAGAAAACGTTGTTTTCACTCTTGTGGCATCTACTGTAGCCATGCTGAACATTTTGGCTTTAGTCGTCCATTTTTTGAGATATTGTATCTGTCTTCACCCAGGTACAATGGAAGTGAATAGAGTTCATTCAGAGTGTTCACAGCATTAAGAAGATGTCATCTCTTTGTAAAGTTTCCCCATTGCTCTGGATAATCCAGACCTCAGTGTGAACCATTTTCACATGGATTATTTCTTCAAGAAAAAGTAGTTCCAATTATACTGTGCTTCTCAGTGCATTCTTATTTAGCATCCATTGGAGATGGGCATAGCATTAGCTTCTGACAGCAGAAACCCCAGAGATGGATATCTCCAGACCTTGGCAAATAACACCAAGCTATCTCCATGGCTAAATACTTCTAGAGGTAAGTGAGAGGAAATGTTTTTGTTTGATTGTTTTAATTTTGGTAAACCAACCCTTTAAACTTATTGTAAAAACTACTCCATACTTCTAGGATCAGAAACCATGCAGATTAACAGCCAACTTTCTATAGTAATGGAAGAACTGAAACAAAACATCCAGGACTTCACACTAATACATACTTGAGGTGACTATAAGACAGCTAGCTTAAGAGTTTAGTCCCCGCACTTTAAATATTTTTCCGCGAAACAAAAGTCACCACTAAACGTGGAGCAAACATGGAGTTTTATTAATACTATCACATTGGGGTCATGCTGTTTTTCAATTTGTGGTTTAAATATAGTCGTTTAAACAGGCACCTTTTGTCAATGTGGTTAGTGACTTCGCTAACGGCACCTGTTTACTCTTCGTAACGAGGCTTCCCACTATTCTTAAATAACCGTTGCCCGTCCAGATGCGCTGAATGGCTACCAAAATGGTTTCTTATATGGATGATAATGTCCTGCCCCGGAGATTTCAGACTTTGACCACTGTAGGTGTCCTTCCAGGCAGCCGACACATCAAGCGAACATATGTCCTTTACGGTTTAAGACTAACTTTCTTGGCTCAGGATGGGGGTGTAGGCTCGAGCATCCTGAAAAACACATCCCTCCACCTGCGTCGTCGATGCGCAGGACAAAGTTTAACCGAATTATCTTTCCGTTATATCGACAAGCTAACGGTTTCGTCTCAAAGCCGACAACATACTCACCAGACCAACGTTTAGTCGGGATAAATAACCTCGTTTTTTTTTTTGCTATTCACGTCAAACCAGAATGCACGGCACTGCAGCAGTGAGCGTTTCGTCCAGTCAAGCTTGTTGCTTAGGGTGTCCGACAGCAGGTTTGTGCGGATGCTGCCTTTGGGTGCAGCTCGTTTTTTAGAAGTTGATAAGCACTTTTACACTCCGTTTGCTCAGAAATAATAGCCTAGCAGAAGTCATTGGGATCAAGCAGCATTTTTCTGCTTCAAATGTGACAGCAGTATATATTTTTCATTAAGTGTATTTATCAAGGACCATGTACACATTAATCTCATACAAATAGAAGAGATCATTTTCACCAGATTTAACTACTACCTCCGTCCCATCTGCAGTCCCTGGGCAGGTAGACACAAACACTACAAAATACAATGAATACAAATACAAGTTCAAAATACAATAAATATTAACTGCAATGTACAATGAATTCCATTTCAATCATACACCCCAACCCCTGTGAAATATAAACACTCTTCCTACTCACACATAGCAGAGCAAACTACAGAACTATAGAAGTTGAGGTATATTTTGTGGATATTTAAAAATATAAATGCAGATACTTTAAGTGTCAAATTAATGTTGAAAGGACTGTTGTTGTTTTTTTTACTAATGAAAAAATAACTAAGTTTATTAGGCTACGTAAAATGCTAAAAACATCATAAAATAATTTATTCACTTCTTTCACGATCATACCTATATTTCTGACAGTCCATGAAGGCAGCGCAGTGCGAACTTGTGGAAAGGGTCACAATGTGGAGTGACAGAGAAGGAAGTGCAGCTGCTACCCTTAACCACAAGATAGGCTGAATACCACCTTGCCATTAACAGCACAACCTTGGTTACAATGTAACCACATAATCCCTGAAGAATTTCACAATGAGTTGTATAAGATAAAGATAAGATAAAGAGAGAAGAAAAAAGCACAGACTCCAGTGAACAAACAGCCTCAAACTTAGTGTGTAAGCCTTTTTTGTAGGCCAGTTTGTACATAAATTAATAATAAATGTACGGTAGACGCCCTTGCTGTTGACTTGGATACATCTCATTATGAATTCCAGTCAAGGCAGTAATAATAACAATTAATTTTCAAATTGCTCTTCATTATGTAAAGAAGACTACGAAATGACTGAACAGAGTGCCTCTGTGACCCCAAAGGGAGAGATGGTAATTTGGTATTTCAAGCAGTGAGCAGATCAGCATTGATTTGATTGTCTAGACTGTTCTTAGAAATAAGGACACCAAACGCTTTAGAAATAACACGATTGTATTTCTTGTGGTATCTGTGTATAACCATTTTCATGACATAAAAGCCAATAATATCTTCTAAAGTAAGTGAAAGACCTGGTCGCTGTCCCTCAGTTGCTTCACAACCTTGCCTGAACCATGTGCTCACAGATTTTTTTTTTTCTAATCATGATTCTTCATCACAGCAAGACTTCCTCTCTGACCAAAACAGACTCTTCACTATGTATTTGCCTCTTTTTCCACCTCAGTAATTCAATAAGCTTGCAAGCTATTAGGAGTAGACGATGGCTGCAGGGGGATGAACTCTGCAGTGGTCACCTGGACTGGCGACAATCAGTCTACCAAAACAACATTACTTAGCAGAGGATGTCATCCGTCAGGTCAAGTTTTCCTAAACATCATCCAACCAAAATGGGAAAAAAAACTACAGGATATAATCTTTCTGTTGGTAGTAATTTGGAGCGTGTCTGTTTTCCATTTCCTAATATTTGCATAGGTAACACATGATAGAACAAACAGAAATGTGGCTTCCACGAAAGCTAGCTCATTTCTATGCCTAGCCAGTGCCTCTGCGTCCAGTCCTCATTCTGCTGTAGTTAGTTTATCGCCTCTGGTGCTTTGTAGCCTGCTAAGCCCTCTAATGCTTTCTCCCACAGGGAGAGGGTAGGAGCAGGGCATGACTAAGCATGCATGTCAAATACAAACTGGTTAAGGGAAAAGCAAACATGATGTGCATTGGTGTGTGCATGTGTGATTGTGATAAGAGAAAAGACAGAGAGAAAAGAGGTATGTGTGTAAAAGAGACCAAAAAAATAACAGAAAGACTTGCACACTTGCTACTGCAGCTGCAGTGTTATGCATCCATTCATTTAAATTTCACATTATATTAGCCAAGTTTTAACATCGTCTGCTTGGATGTGTGCCAGTCTCGTTAGGTAGATAGCTGGGTGTTTGTCCCATGGTGAAATTGTGCACAGAGAAGATGAGAATTGGTTAAAATGTGTGAAAGTGATGAGTAAAATAAAATAATGAAAAAATGTCTTGCTTGAGAGATTTTTTTTTTAATTGAATCTAAATTACGCAGGGAATTAATATTGTTCTGAAGCATTTTATATGTTTTGTTTGCATAGTTAAATCAGTAGTTTTGTATAGTTTAAAAGTGCAATGGAGCAAAGTTTGAGCCACTCAGCTCCTGCTTGTCGTGCCTGACCTCTTGTGGTCAGACTCACCTGGAAGCCACATGACAGACTGGCCTCTTCAAAAAGAGCACAGTTCTAGTTTTACAAGTTATGAAGAGATGACAAGGGCGGTGATATCTACAGCACAACAGGGAGGGATAACAGACTACAAGAATCTTATCAAGAAATTATCAGACCATGCTATCCTCTTTGCTATTTTTGTTTGCTGGATCAGGAAAAACCAGGATGAACTTATAATAATCTTAGAGGAGAACCGGAGAATTTCTTGGACATGAACCAAGAGGCTGTTTTAGAGGTGGAGCAGGAAATTGCCACAGTGAAAGTAGGTGTTCCTATCTCAAAGCCCAACCTAGTGGTGATGGCAACAGCAGATGGACAGAGAACTGAGGACACTGAGATGGGTTCTCCAGTTTTAAGGTGAGGAACTGATGAGCAGACAGTTTCACAGATTGTCCATCAAAAATTATAATCAATCCTCGAGTCTGATTATGGAAAAGGGAGTCAGACTTTTGTGACTTAAGATTGGAACAGGTGTGTGTACTTTACACTAGGTACGCCTTTAAAGGCCGCAACATCTCATTCCTGATGTTTAGCCATGCTAGCTAGGTTCTGTCCAGACAGAAATATCTCAATAATTATGAATTACCATGAAATTTTGTACAGACATTCATCTTCCACAGAAGATGAATCCTACTGACTTTAGCGATGCTCTAACTTTTCCTCTAGCACCACCATGAGGTTCACATTTGTGGTTGTGAGTGAAAAATCTCAACAACTGTTGGACAGTTTGCCATTAAACTTGCTACAGACTCATGTCCCTCACAGGATGAGTTGTAATAATTTGGTGATCCCTCGCTTTTCATCTAGCACCATCATCAGGTCAAATTTTGAATTTGTTTTATGACCAAAAAGCTGCAGAACTATGACATTCCCATTAGCCTCAGCTGTACTGTATTAGTATTAGCAAATGTTGGCATGCTAACACACTAAACTAAGATGGTGAACAGGTTAAACATTATACCTGCAAAACTTCGACATGTTAGCTTTGTCATTGTGAGCATGTTAGCATGCTGATGTTAGTATTTATAGCTTAAAGCACCACTGTGCCTAAATAGCCTCACAGAGCTGCTAGCATCACTTTAGTCTCCTCCCTTCTCCTCTTGAAATAAGAAAACAGCTTAGATAAAATAGTCCCCTGTGGATGAATTACATGTTTGCAGTTGCAAAGTCAAAAGTCAGTATATGAAGACTATAATTTGTAGGATATGTACAAATTGGCCGTAAGCTAACATAACATTTGGGGGTGATATTTGACAATAACAAAACTGGTAAGTGTATTAACTTTACAAATAACATAATTCTCTATTGATAACATCCAGCCACTAGATGACGCACTCCCCCTTCCAGTGGTTGCCAGTTTGGTGCACAACCTGCACATTTCATGGTCGAGTGGAGTGAGACTCAGACATATCAAGTGATAAATCTTTCGCGATAGAGTGATGAATTAATTTTGCAACATTTAACTTTACATTAGCTATAGATTTAGGTTACTTTGTGCGGTGGTGTTTCATGTAACGTTATCTATGATAATCTTAGGAGATGGCTAGCTAGCTTTAGGTAACTCTTTTCCCCCATCATTTAATAATTATAGGGGCCCTATATTGCAACACTTAGCATAAAATGACATTTCAACCATCCTTACACTATAAGGCATAAGGTAAATATTTACATTTTAATCCAATCAAAGAGTACAGTACATAGTAGGGATGCTAATAAAACCCACAGCGCTCCACATTAGACAGACAGCTACTGTAAAAGTTTACGTTAGTGTTAGCTTAGCGTTGACCTAACATTAGTCGAAGTGTTTTCTTGCTGAAAACAAATATAAATATAATCATAGCGGATTATAAAAAAACAGCTGAGCGCCAAACAGCAACAATGGCTACAGGGAGAAAGTACAGCTGTATGATCATGTCAGTATTTTCAGATTTTTATATTAACGTGAGTACCGTAGCTGTTGAGCTCAATGCAGCTGGCTACATGGCTAGCTAGCCACAAGTACCTCAGCGAAGTGTCTCATAATAGGGCTAACGTTAGACTGCTATATGAGATGACATCCTCCATAACGTTTTGGGTCTAAACACTATAATGAGCAGACTTACAGTAGCTCGGAAGTTTAATTTACCTTCCACATGACACATTGGTCATATATTGTTATCCCACGTCCACTCGGTTCTTAAAGAAGAGCGACCGTATTTTTATAAGCGGACAGACCAGTGACTGATCAATCAACTTGACCTGCACAAACTTGTACTTCAGACATCTCACACGGAGATAAACAAAATTTTGTTTTGGACCCGTCAACATTTTTTAAATGATTAATTCACAATCATAATATTTGTTTTTAGGAAAAGTGATACTTTTATTTCGCACCTTTCTAAAAGCTCTGTGGATGTATTATTTGTTTTTAAATATTCGTCTACATAAAAATGTTATCAATATAACCTTTAATGGAGTCGAAAGAGTTAAATTTGACCAGGAAGTGGCTAATTACGCAGCAGGGGAAGAGCCCCAACGTCACCATGCTGAAACGAAACTTACTACAAGCTTTCAAACGCAACGTGTAGTTTTTGCACAGCTGCTTTTAAAACTTGCTACTTTACAGGTAAGAAACATAGTTTAGCTCAATTGTTCCCTTGTAGTATGTGTTTTTGGTCGCATATATGATAAAACAAAGCAAAAATATACTGTTTTAATAGATTATTCAGTCCATTGAGTTGAATTAAATGAGTTGTAATTGTTTTTACTTCTTAACTCTTGTCCAGATATGGCAATTGCCAGCTGTTTGCTGTCAGAGGAGCAATTCCTGTGTTCTGTCTGTCTGGATGTGTTCATTGAGCCAGTCTCAACGCCATGTGGACACAACTTCTGCAGTGCATGTATCCATAAGTATTGGGACAGCAGTGACATTTGCCAGTGTCCATTTTGCAAAAGGATATTTTCTCCAAGACCTGAACTCCAAGTCAACACTGTTGTGTCTGAATTAGCTGCTGAGTTTAAGACGTTAGTTCAAGTCAAAGCCTCAACTCCAGACAAACAACTTGCTGGAACAGCAGATGTTCTTTGTGATATCTGCTCTGAGATAAAGGAAAATGCTGTTAAATCGTGCCTGATGTGCCTTGCATCTTTCTGCGAAGTGCACCTTGAGCCACATCAGAGAGTTGCTAGTTTCAAGAGCCACACATTATTAGACCCTGTGAAGAATCTTGATGACAGAATGTGCAAGTCGCACAACAAGATAACAGAACTGTACTGCAGGACTGACCAGGTCTGTATTTGTGTCTTGTGTTTCAAAACCAATCACAAGAGTCACAATGTTGTCCCACTTGAGGAAGAATATGAAGCTGTAATGGCAAAAAAAGATGAGGCAATGGCAAGTATCCAAAAGATGATACAATCACGCTCCGAGAAGATAGTTGAAATTGAAAACTCAGTTGTTGTAAGCCAGAGAGAAGCTGAGAAAGAGAAAGAAGCCAGTGTGCAGGTCTTCACTGACTTGATCCGCTCCATTCAGAGAAGCCAGGCCGAGCTTGTAGAGGTGATTGAGGAGAGGTACAGAGCAACAAAGCAAAAGGCTGAATGTTTTCTCAAAGAACTGAAGATGGAAATGGCTGAGCTTGAAAGCAGAAGCAGCCAGCTGGAGCAGCTGTCACAGTCTGAGGATCACCATCATTTTCTCCAGAGCTTCCCAACCTTGTGCTCTCCTTTAAACAAGGACTGGACCAACATTGGTGTTCCCAGTGATCTGTCTTTTGAGGCAGTGAGAGGTGCTGTGACTCTGCTGAAACAGAGACTTGGTGAAATAATGGAAGGGCTTCCTGAGATCAAAATGAAAAGGATGAGAGAACATGCAGTGGACTTGACTCTTGACCCTGACACAGCATTTTGCTCACTTGTCATAAGCCAGGATGGAAAACAAGTGATACTTGTAGACACCAAACAGAATCTTCCCTACAATCCAAAGAGATTTGAAATGTATTCAGAGGTTTTGGCAAAGGAGGGGTTCACAACAGGGAAGTTTTACTATGAGGTGCAAGTGACAGGAAAGACTGAGTGGATTGTTGGAGTGGTCAGAGAGTCAGTTGATAGAAAGAAGGACATGGCTCTGTCGGTTAAAAATGGTGCCTGGGTCATTGGTCTTGATGACGGTATATATAGTGCATATACAAAATCAACAGTTAAAATAACACTGAAAGAAAAACTTCAGACGGTGGGCATCTTTGTGGACTATGATAAGGGAGTGGTTTCTTTCTATGATGTGAATTCTAAATCACATATCTATTCTTTCACTGGTGCCCTCTTTACAGAGAAACTTTACCCATACTTCTGCCTTCAAAGCAACGTGAATGGAACAAACTCTGCCCCTCTCATTATAACCCCTGTACCTCAAACACACTGAGTTCTTATTTGGTCCTTTTTTGGTCTCTTTAATACACTTAACAAATCTGTATTAGCAGCAAGTATTAACAGCAACTTCCAAAGGTTATCAGACTAGTCTCTTTAATATTAAAAATGTTTTCTATCCTTGCATGAATGAATAAGTAAAAGAAGTATGACACTGCATCATCAGGGCATTCTGTTCCTGTCTCTACAGTTTACTGTTGTATTACAACTGAGGTTATCAATGTCATTTATCATGATATAATGTAATGCTAATTGAGATATACTGTTGGTCTTGTGCATATTTTGATTGTTGAAATAGATTATATGCAGTAAATTGTAACATTCCTGTCATGTCAGACACGTTTTGCCGTTTGAATCAAGACATACTGTATATACATATGATTTATCAGATGGAGATTTACAGAAAGGGACAGTAGGGAAAGGGACCAGTGCATAAAAATTCTTCACTTTGCTGATTTCTTGTAATTCACAGTGGTTTGAAATGAAGAGGTTCTGTGCATTTGATAAATGGGCCTGAATAAACTACACACCTAGACTGATTTCCTCGTGTCTTTTCTACCTAGAAGCTCTGTCACAAGAACAACTCTTGAGTGTGTAATGTGGGCGTAACTCATAGAAATGTAACAACATGAGTGTAATTGCTTCCTAGTGAAGAGGATTCAGACTCCCTCTCTGTGCCATTTTGAAACTGAAGTAAAAAATAAATTGCCATGTATTTCACAAGACTTTAGGCATTTACTAGCCTTGATTACAATACCACTGTCTCTTTTTAGACCATTATACTGCCTGTATACATTTCACTACTAGAGGGATTACAGCACGAGAGCAGCCATGACCACCAGCAGATAGCAGGTTCAGTGTTTTACACAAAGACAGATAGATGACCTTCTTACATCTTTGACATGTTACCTGCTTTGTGTGGCTTGTATGTCAGTCAATAGTGGTCTGCCCACTGCTTTTACTCCTGCCTATGTGCTCCTGCCCCCACACTGATTTGTGTGTGTGTGATATGCACACATTATCCTCAAGTGTGATGCGTGGGCTGATGTTCTTAAGCACCACTGATGGAGCTCATCCATAACTGTGACTAAAACCTAGTGTGTTTCATTGTATTTGGATTTCATTAATGGGACACGAGCCCATTTCTCTTTAGTGAGAAATATCTATATATTTTTCAAAGTAGGTTACTACTGAATCCTTTGATACAGTATGAAATGAGTGAGCGAGTAAGTAATGAAAGAGGCACAGATGCAGACATCAACAGTACACGATAAAGTATGGAAATCAAATGTCGTGAAGTAGGAGATATTTTGACACAAATTCCAGGAGGAAGGCGGTATGTAGTGTGGATATAATTGATTATATTGTGTGGATTTAAAATCTCATTAATACACTTGAATATTTTGTCAGAGAGTATATTCCTTTTACACTCTCACTTAGACGAGGAAATTCCAACAAAAATCCTCCATCATGTCTTTAGTTTGAGACACACCTTCTTGCTTTTAGTGATATCTCTCACTACCAAACAGATGAGGGTCGGCTGCATGCGTAATCAGTAAATACTGGAAGACTGCTGGAAAAAGTGTTAAAATAGCCAATCATGATGCTTTCCATGGATTCAAAATACAAGCATGTTTTACTTAGAGCCACGCCTCAATCTGTGATGACACAGCAGGTGTTTTGCCTTTAGCAGCCCATGAAAAGCACCTGCTGTGATTGGGATGAAGAAAGAGGGCAACATGCTTTGAAGATTCAACCGATAGGGACGAGTTTTTGTGATACAGTTTTAACAAGTTCTCAGTAACAATTATAATATTTTTTAAACTACAAATTTGAATTTTCCTGTCATTAATGTGAACATCCAGTCAAACCAAAGCTATTTATTAAACTTTTAGTAGGGGTCATGGTTAGGTTATATTTTCTTTAAGGTTTGGGTAAGTTCAGTGGTGAAACAAGCAAGTAGCAATAGCACACTATAAAAATACTACATCACAAATAAAAGTCTGGCATTGAAAATTTTGCTAACGTAAAAATACATAAGTATTTGCAAACAAAATGTACTTAAAATATCAAAAGTGAAAGTACTTGTTATGCAGAATGGCCCCTGTCAGTGTTATATCATTACATTATTGGATCATTATTATTGATAGCATTAATATATAAGCGGTACTTTAAGGTGGAGCTAATTTTACATAATATACTGCTGGGTAATCTATAACAATGCATCAAATCTTAATCTAATACATAAATGTCATGGAGTAAAAAGTACAATATTTCCAGCTGAAATGCTGTAAAAACTGCAATGTTTGAGTCCACATAAACCAAAAACATGCCCTTTACTTTCCCGTTAATGGATGACAGTGTTGATTTACCCTTTAATATGTCGATATATTTCTGTGTGTCTGTACTAGTGAATAGTAAGGAATATAATAACTTAATAATAACTATATAATAACTTTTAAATTGTACTTGGAATAGCATATTGTCAGAAATGTCTCCTTCAAGCTACTGTAGCCTATCACAAATAGCATTCTGTAACAACATGACTATGATAAACAACTTGTTAAACTCCCTTCAAGTAACAATGTCACTACGACATGGATTAAAAAAAACGTATCTTAGAAGCTCATTGGTTCTTTTATTGGTCCTGATAATTCTAAGATTGGTCTTCGATTCTGATTGGCTGCGTTGAATTCTAAGACACTAGAGAACTAGCCTACTGTATAACTTAAAACTGCACACCTGTGACTGCATTTAATTTAAATAATAATCTATCACTGGGAATACAAATAAATAACAAATGAATGAAATAAAATGGTCAGTAATGGGCTACTGGAGCCTGTAAATGTCTTTAGCTCAAGAAACCATATTACCAGATGGACAAAATTAACATATTGTAGTCTATGTTGTTTTTTTCCCGACACATAAAACACATACATTATATAAGCGAGCGGCTGAGAGGCTCATTGGTTGACGGAGAGCTGCTTCTGTGGGAAAGTCTTGTGTGAGGAGGCAGCTGTCTTTGGGAAGCAGAGATGTATTCCCTTTTTGTGACTGTTAGTGCACTATTTTTTTTTAATCACGATTCATTTCATGCCATCGGAGGGGCTCGTGCGTAACGGAGGTGCAAGCTCACAGTTTGAACCCCCTTTTAACTTTCTCTCCGGGAAAACCCGTTGGGATTACGCAAAGGAGTTTCCACGGCGCACGCGAAGGCGAGAATTGTGCGGGTCTGCGGGTCCCTGAGAGATGCCAAGTGTTTCCAAGTGAAGTAGAAGAGAAGCAACGTTTTCTGGTGTGGCGTTTTGTGTCTAGTGCGCAACTGGGTGCTTTTTTTTTTGGTCGTGGGTGACACTTTACATTTTCTCGAATACTCTTACCCAGAGATTTAAAATGAGCGAGCAGGCAGTGCCTCAAGGCCTTGCATGAGGACACCTAACGGGGCACCCGGGTGTTGATGGACACGTTTACTCCTGCTGGGATCAAACCTGCAACCTTTTAAGTCGCAGCACAGTCTCTACAGCCAATAGACGGCTCTGCCATCCTGAGTCCTCCCACTAAAACAACCTGTATCACATTTACAGTATGGGTTACTGTAGCCTACGTTTCACCTCGCGCACATCCATTTAACAACTTTTCCCGGGGAATTTATTTGGTCGAAACTGTGATACCTACATGTTTCTTATTATGACTTTCATCTTTACATGTACTCCAGCCATACATTCGGTGGCTCAGCGTTATTTTTGACACGTTTCTGTTAAGAATTCAGATCCTCCGTACACTTAGAAGAGTTGTAGCCTAAATCTCGCCGGCTCTCATGGGACTGAGGCATTCGTCGCGTTGTTTGCTGCTACGGCGGAAGATGGCGGAGGCGGACAGCTCGGAGGTAGGGACCTTGTGGTGTCCTGCACCCGCTAACAGCGGGACCGGGACACTCTC
The DNA here is from genome assembly GCF_020085105.1 of Siniperca chuatsi. NCBI lineage: Eukaryota > Metazoa > Chordata > Actinopteri > Centrarchiformes > Sinipercidae > Siniperca > Siniperca chuatsi. Next base: position 9,216,874 of record NC_058064.1, read on the forward strand.
AGTGGGGTTATTTCTGTGGTGACAATACGTTTGACTTTAATATTATGTGTGCATCTTTGTTTTTCTTATCATCATCGCAACCGCATTTAGAACCAATGTTGCACTATGATGGCGTGCAAGCAAAGGAAAAGTGAAATCCTGCAGATGTTATAGGTGATCTAAGTAGACTGTAATTGCAATAATAGTGATAATGCATGCAGAAGATTTGCAGTTAGGTTAAATGATCATCTTTGGATGCATGGACGTACTGAACGTGGCTATGTCCGCTGTCCTTGGTGCTGAAACGGAACCTGCATCTTTTGCCGGCTCTTCTCTGAGTCTCCTGTCTGTGTAATGACAACCTAATATTTTTAGGAATGTTTGACTTATTATATGAATCCCCTTTGGCTTGCAGTTCATTGACTCTGCTTCTATCAGCCACATATTAACCTATAGGCAGGACCATTGTGTAATTGCCTTCCCTGAAACACAATCCTCAAAAAGCCCTTTGCTTTTTAACTCATTCTTGTGTGTAATTTATAAATCCTGAATTTATAAATCCCCTTTTCTTCCTTATTCCTCCTTAATAGCGGCAACAGCCTGTCACGTCCCCCCTCTCTCAGTCTGCCCAGCCCTCCCCACTGCCTAAACCAGTGCCTACTACCCACCATGTGCCCTGCATCCCCCATACGCCTCATGTAGCGGCCCTGGCCACCTGTCCTGGTCGAGGCAAGATTGCCAAATTCCTCAGCCCTGAGGAAATGACATCAAGGGACTACTACTTCGACTCTTATGCCCACTTTGGCATCCATGAGGTAGGTTTGGTACGGCCAGGGTAAAAGAATGACACAAGATGCTTCCTGTTTTGTCTAACCTGATGCTCCTTAACTTGCCAAGGATCTTCAGCCCTGTTAGTCTGGCTTTCTGTCAGCAGGATATGTCAAAAAGTGTGGCTGATTTAACACTTAACAGATTTCCATGGACAGATAGGCTTTGATTTTGGTAATGATCCAAATGTTTTTTCTGGCATAGATGATATTTAATCCATAACTAAGAAACTATTGCATACAGACACAAATCCTCAGTTCATTGGATCTGAAATGAACTAAACACAATTAGAACACAATAATGCAAACATCTCTCAGAATCCTAAAGGTTAAAGCTGCTAATAGCACCTCTAGTAAAAAAAATACACTTTATTCAAATATCAAAATGTAACCTAATTATTCCCTCAAATTAAAATCAGCTCCAAGCATAAATCTCAGAGGCAACTGTCCGCCTACGAACAACCAACCTGAGTTTTAAGAATGATATTTTAGGGGGAAATAGAAAGTTGCTGAATTATTTGCACTGGTGGAGAGTGTCGCGTAGCTGACAAAAGAAGAAGCTTTTACGTTACCAACCAGCACTAAAGACACCAGATGCATCGTAATAGTCCATGTTCAGTGCTCCATAAATGCAAACAATCTATGTCATCTACAGTGAACTGCTAAATAAGATTGTAGAGCTATACCCTAGCCAATGACCTTGATCTGTGAAGGAGTGGTGGTGGAAAAGTTTGGGGACATATAGACCTTTTTATGTGTGTCCATATTTAGAATGTGGGTCAGGTTTTTGTCGGCTTGCAGACAAAGAGAGTGTCCTGAATAGAGGAGTGCAAAGCAAGAAAGCAAGGAAGACGGAAAGTGGGATGTGTGAATGGGCTCAGGGAGATGGATATCAGGCGGTCCCCAAAGGCTTTGTGTTGTACTCCTGTCTATTTCAAGAAGCTCTGCCGCTGTCACAGAGGCTTTTGGCCTAAATACTGCCTTATCTACCTCATTATACATGAAAAATGATGTATTCACAGGGTGAGGAAAATATGTAACTGCCTGCTTTTAGCATAATGTATACAAATTTGTATGTTAATTATGTAACATTATGTGTATTATGTATTCCTTTGAGCATTTTTATAAATAACACTATTCTTCTTGTAGTCTGAACCAGTTCAGTATAGAAACTATAGTGGTTTCCATGTTATTCAAGACTGCAAAAATTATTATGTATTGCAGCTATGAACTCTCAGTTTTCTCTCTAATTTAAACAGGAGATGCTGAAAGATGAGGTGCGGACGCTGACCTACCGGAACGCCATGTACCACAACAAGCATGTGTTCAAAGATAAAATCGTCCTGGATGTTGGTAGCGGCACGGGGATCCTCTCTATGTTTGCTGCTAATGCCGGTGCCAAGCACGTGTATGGGGTGAGACTGATAGATACACCCTTTGACCACAAACAAATTCTCCACAATTTATAATTCGTCATTATAATCATCTAACAGCCTCTGCTTTTGTTTAAATCTTTATGAGTGAGAAAAGCTGCACACCCTTTCAGTGTCCAAATTAATATTGTGTCTGGCTCTGCCATCACATTATCTCTCATCTGTGGCCTTTCCTTTTCCATATCAAACACAGACATACCCTGCCTTTTTAAAATTCCTCTTAAGGGGTACAGAAATTGTTAATCTATCTCAGACAATCTTACACACAGAGGCAATAAGAGACATCTGGCTCCTCTTAGAGCAGGGCTGTAAGTCACAGGTTATACATTACCGGCAGTATCTCTCACAGTTATGTATGATTCATATACTGTATTACACTTATGGATAGGAGAGCAAAATGATGTATTAGCTTTCATCCTGAACAGGGTCTGAGATGAGCGGTCAGTAGACATTACTGTTTAGATGGATTAGAAGGGTTTGATTAAATTTGTCCTTCTGATATTACCCCAAAGGTTAACCTGCTGTGTATGGGGAGGGAAAATGGTAGCTAACACCATTGCTGGTCACCGATGAGGAGGAAAAAAAAATCAATTAAGGAATATAAAATATTTTTAGGAATAATGAAAAGTTTCTGTTATGAAAAGATACCTATAAGCAATGTACATAGTGCAACAAACATTCAACAGTTTATTGTTGAGAAGACACCAGATCTGTGGTTTTGTCCTTTGTGCCTACAGATTGAATGTTCAAGTATATCTGAATATTCAGAGAAGATCATCAAGTCAAATCACCTACACAATGGTAAGTTGAAGTGGTTTTCCATTACTGCTATATATCTTATAACCATCTGTCTGAATGCAGAACAGTGTGATGACATCTGGAATAGAAGTAGCGTGAAAAATAATGCATATTTCCATCATTACTGTCACACCCGACAATATTAGTCACAGTTCTGATGGTTAACTGGCAGCTCGCCTCTGATGCCAAATAACCATAATCTCTGCCATCAATCAGAATTCCCTCAGTAGTGCTGATTACCATTGTAAAAAATCCCACCCTGAAGTTCACAGATGGAGGACTGGTAACACATGGTGGGTCTCATAACCTGCACATTTGATATTAGGCAGTTTTTTGTTTCATCATTTATATTAACTGCAAATGATAATCATCCATAAGTATCCAAGCGAATTAGATGCAATACTGGTTATTAATTAGGAATAAACAAGTACAAACACAGTGATATTACCTGTAATTGCATTAGCTAAATGCAGTCACTGCAGCTTTAAGGTGTTTAAGGTTAAGAATGAGCTAGTTTACAAAGAAAGCATCTGCACACTAAATGCATTTGTTTTTCTTCCACAGAGGGGTTAAAAGACTGTGCTGAATGTATGAACACCGTGCAGATACAATGATATAAAGGTTTTTCTCTGTTTAGTTTTATAAATAATTCTGCAGTATACATACATACAATTTTTTCACAAATAACAAAGTAAGGGAATGGGTTTAATCAACCTGAAAAGGATTTCAGGTAGAAGCAATCATAGATAACAGGACCCTTCAGAGACCTGTAGAGCATTACACATTTTTTCTGTTTAAGCTAGTTTCAAAAACATGCAGTGGTTCCACTTATTCTACACAATTACAGATAAAAATACAGTTTATTATTGTGTAATTACCAGACATGATAATGCTGAACTCTGTACCGTATTACATCTATTTTACTTTGATAGTACTTAGGCTGTGTTTAAAAAAAAAAAATCTATCTCCTAGTATCTCCACATTATGGGTCAAAGAGGCCAGAATGGAAAACAGAAAACAAGACAAACGAAATTCATGCATAAAATAGTGAGGCATGCGATGAGCGCAGTAATTAAGCTGTACTGATTTACAGCATTCCCAAGGCATAAAAACAGTGTCATCTAAGAATAGAGTCATTGTCCGATTTGCATTAATGTGATGAAGATGCCATGAAGTAATTTGTTGCCTGCTGTTTTGTGGCTCTCCACACCGCAGTCATTACCATCTTCAAGGGCAAGGTGGAGGAGGTGGAGCTGCCTGTGGAGAAAGTGGACATTATCATCTCAGAGTGGATGGGCTATTGCCTCTTCTACGAGTCCATGCTAAACACCGTCATCTTCGCCAGGGACAAGTGGCTGGTATGATGGTGCTGCTGGAGGCTTGGGGAGGGCTGGGCTTAGCGTGTGTGTAGCAGGCTGGACAAATAAGGCTTTTACACATAAACACACCAGACAGTGACGAAGTAGAGGATTTACTGTATGCTTGTGTCTGCTGCACAGCTGCTGAGGTCATACATGAATGATCTGGTTTCTAACCTCAGTAGTTGCCCGCAGGCCTTAAACTCTGCACGTGTGATCTTATATTACATGCCAGGTGTGCGAACAATAAAGGTGATGGATGGCCTTTGCGTGTGTGTGAGATGATTCCTGAAGCTTTTCTTGCATTCAGAAACCTGGAGGCCTGATGTTCCCTGACAGAGCAGCGCTCTATGTGGTAGCCATTGAAGACAGGCAGTACAAGGACTTCAAGATTCATTGTGAGTAATAGCTTTTTGTCTGATATTTTTGCTAAGTCATTGCTTTCTTCTGTCTCTGTCTCCCTTTCAGCTGTGCAGTGCATAATTATTGACCCCTGTGCTGATGAAGTAAAATCAAACTCAAGTTAGATATGAAATAGTTTGGTTCTACTTTCTAACAAGGCATTTTAATTTATAAAAGCTGTAGCTAAAAGATTTATCAATGTTAACAGAAATTTTATTTAACTGGCATTAATGTATATTTTGGCCACTTGGGGACACCGAAACAAGCTAACATATTTTCAGCTTACAAAGTAGAAATGGCGAATATGTTAGCAAACAGTTGCCTATTTACACATACAGCAGACACGGAGCAACATTAGTATTTATTTGAAGTTGTGTTTCTGTCCACCTGATGAATGTAAGTCCAATATTTACTCCTGAGGGAAATATAAGCTCTTTAGCTGCTAAATGCTCTGTTATGTTCACTAGCTAGAGATAGTTAACTAGTCAAAGTTGCTAGTTGCTAACTTTGTTTGTCTGCCGTTTGGTGCCGGGCCGGTGGCATACAATGGGTACATTAGAGCTTTAAGCTGAAAACAGCTGCCTGCCTTTGATGAGAGCAGTGAGACTAATTTAAAATAGCAAAGTTGCTGGATGTAAAACCAAAACAATGAGCTGAAAGATGCTAAAACGCTCCATAGAGCTGAGGGGAACTGCAGAGTTGGGTCAGTTCATCATTATGAGTGACCCTTTTTACATTACACAAAGTCATTTAATCCATTGTTAATATAAAATATTAATTAGAGCAGCTTTAAGGCCTTACTGACCAGCAATAAGCCATTAATAAGGACAACATGTGGGTTGCCAGGTTGTAAAAAATGTTTGGCTGATATTACTGCAGACTGAGAAATTAGCAAGTCATTAATCATGTCATAGGTCATGGGTTTGTCACATTTTAATGAGCCATCAGGTCTGCAATTAATAATGTTAGTAAATAAATAATAAAAGAGTATCTCTACCACAATCAGGTTTGGATTTGAAATGTTAATAACATATTTAGAAATGGACTTTGGTCAGCAGCCCTTTTGTAGAAGCGGGTGAACTGGTTGAGTTAACGTTAGCTAAAAAGACAAAGCAAGTTATGCTAGGATATACAACAGCCAAAAGGGTTTTTCACAACCTGGCAACCAAAATGATATCTACAAATAGCTTGTTACTGATATATAAACTAATAAAAAGTATTTTTAACCATTAATAAAGCCCAACATAGAAACCCTGTGTAAGATATTCCTTATTAGAAAGTCGTACCAAAAGTATTTAAACCAGTGAGGTGCCTTTATCCTACAGTAGCTCTATTTGTGTTCAAATAGTTATCACAGCAGGAGTGCTGAGCTTAACATTGTGATCCAGATCAAGGCACCAATATTAAATGTGGCATTCACACTTGTACACAGAATTTGGGTTAATAACTCCTACTGAGTTTCCTTTTACTGCACAGGTGGCCTTTCTCTGTTCTGTTATATCTAGACATGCACATAAAAGTACATACTTTCACATTAATCCCAAAAGAATTCAGTCTACCCAAACCCTTGCGCTCTTATTTTTAGTTTCTCTCTGCGTCGGTGGCACATTCCACCTTCGCATGGTTCAGACTTACTGTTTGGCCCCCTGACAAAGCAAGGTATAGTGGAGGGACAGAGGGAATGGGGGATGGAAAGCCTGCTTGGTGTGTTTTCAGCCCAAATTATAATAAAAAAAGCCTGCCAGACATGGTGGAGGAGGCGGAGGAGGCCGGAGTCTATTTTGAGGAGGGCTTGTCATTCTCCACATAGGGGCTGGATAGACAGAAAGACAGTGTGAGCGCGGGACTGTTTTCCCTGGCAGGGTTAAGCGCTTTGTTTTATTTTCTCTGCTACCTTTTTTGTGTGTGTGCTGAAAAGCTTGGCAGAAATGGAGAGAACAGAGTTTCGCAAGTGTATGAAAATTCAGAAAGTAAAAATCCAGTAAACACATACACATGTGCATGTGTATTCATATTGGTGCTGTTCTTTAGATTTATGTTTGTGTATGTGCAGGGTGGGAAAACGTGTATGGGTTCGACATGAGCTGCATTCGCAACGTGGCCATCAAAGAACCTCTGGTGGATGTGGTAGATCCCAAGCAGGTGGTGACTAACACCTGCCTCCTAAAGGTCAGTCTGTCGTTGTGTACGAATACATGCATGATGAAGGAGTGCGAACATACCTCGAGCATTTGTCTTTCATGCCATATTGTTTTAGACCTTGCGTGTTGGAGGCATACATCCAAACAAGCAAAGTTTTTCATCTTTTGTGTTCTGCTAACTATGTGAAT